>NW_022261980.1:7325781-7660820 GCF_002021735.2 Oncorhynchus kisutch | reverse complement strand
CACTACTATTGAACCCTATTCCCTTTATAGTGCACTACTATTGAACCCTATTCCCTTTATAGTGCACTACTATTGAACCCTATTCCCTTTATAGTGCACTACTATTGAACCTATTCCCTTTATAGTGCACTACTATTGAACCCATTCCCTTTAGTGCACTACTAATGAAACCTATTCCCTTTATAGTGCACTAAATTGAACCCTATTCCCTTTATAGTGCACTACTATTGAACCCTATTCCTTTATAGTGCACTACTATTGAACCCTATTCCCTTATAAGGGCACTACTATTGACACCCTATTCCCTTCTATAGTGCACTACTATTGAACCCTATTTCCTTTATGGTGCACTACTATTGAACCCTATTCCCTTTATGGTGCACTACTATTGAACCCTATTCCCTTTATAGTGCACTACTATTGAACCCTATTCCCTTTATAGTGCACACTATTGAACCCTATTCATTTATAGTGACTACTGCACTACTATGAACTCTATTTCCTTATAGTGCACTACGATTGAACCCTATTCCCTTTATAGTGCACTACTATTGAACCCTATCCCTTTATAATGCACACCTATTGAACCCTATTCCCTTTATAATGCACACCTATTGAACCCTATTTCCTTTATAGTGCACTACTATTGAACCCTATTCCCTTTATAGTGCACTACTATTGAACCCTATTCCCTTAATAGTGCACTACTATTGACCAGAAGCCCTATGTGGTGAAAGGGTTCCATTTGGGACATCCCTGACAGTGGGTCACAGGTCAAGCCTCTACGATCAATAGCTGTCGGAAATTAAATCAGCGAGCTGTCTTCTCAGTTTAAGTCTTATTTTAGACATGCCTGGCTGATGTGTTTTTAGTTAGCGAGGAGAATGTGCTTCAATCTGAGAACGCATCGAGTGAGTCACGGCCGTTAATAATTATATTTCTACTGTCTTTAGTTTTTAAGTCTTATTTAGCTACCAACACCTTATTTACTGAGTGTTACCTGGATGACAGTTTGTTACCTGGCTGGTAGTTTGTTACCTGGCTTGTAGTTTGTTACCTGGCTGGCAGTTTGTTACCTGGCTGGTAGTTTGTTACCTGGCTGGCAGTTTGTTACTGGCTGGAAGTTTGTTACCTGGCTAGTAGTTGTTACCTGGCTGACAGTTTGTTACCTGGCTGACAGTTTGTTACCTGGCTGGCAGTTTGTTACCTGGCGGGCAGTTTGTTACCTGGCTGGCAGTTTGTTACCTGGCTGGCAGTTGTTACTTGGCTGGTAGTTGTTACTGGCTGGTAGTTGTTACCTGGTTGGTAGTTTGTACCTGGCTGGCAGTTTGTTACCTGGCTGGCAGTTTGTACCTGGCTGGCAGTTTGTTACCTGGCTGGTAGTTTGTTACCTGGCTGACAGTTTGTTACCTGGCTGGCAGTTTGTTACCTGGCTGGCAGTTGTTACCTGGCTGGCAGTTTGTTACCTGGCTGGCAGTTTGTTACCTGGCTGGCAGTTTGTTACCTGGCTGACAGTTTGTTACTTGCTGGCAGTTGTTACTTGGCTGGCAGTTTGTTACCTGGCTGGCAGTTTGTTACCTGGCTGGCAGTTGGTTACCTGGCTGACAGTTTGTTACTTGGCTGGTAGTTGTTACCTGGCTGGCAGTTTGTTACCTGGCTGGTAGTTTGTTACATGGCTGACGAGTTTGACATTTGGGAAAAGTAGCTGTTGCTATGGTTATTGAGGAAACACACAGAAGAGAAGTTCCTAGCGAGGTGAAAGGTGAGCCGGTGTGCTTGAGATACCGAGGAATTGACACCTAATCACTTAGAGATATTCAGTCCCCGTTCTATCCTGAATTCATGTGCTTAGAGACCCAGCAAGCTCGTTAGCAAGCTTCAGGGGGGATTGTCTTAAATCTCCACCCACAGGGGTTTGATGTCGTTCCCACATTTCCACTCGAACCCTGTTCGCCTCAAGGCAGTATGATGATGAACCACAATAGTAGATGTTGCTATTTCAGATCCCTCTGTCATTGTAGGCTAAAACCCAGTGAAGCAGCACTGGATTCTGACAAAAGCAGGAAACTGAAGACTGTGTTTAACTTAGCATAATAATAAAACAGAATACTGTTTGATTACTTGGATGGGATAAACAGTAGAACAGAGCACAGTGAAATGCAGACTAGAATAAGAAACAGAATACAATGCCCTCAATATGCCTTGGTGAAATCCAGTTGAACCCATTGGGTACACAGGGATAATATGCTGCAATGTGACACAATACAGCAGATGATTCCACCTGAATAAATTATAGATTGGTATTCATAGCAAGCATTTTGTTAAAACAAAACCGACTCAGAAATGTACAAAATAATGTTAGGCCTATGTGTAAAATGGTGTTTGTTAAAATGTGTAATGTCTGTTTATATCATTTTAAGGATTATTTCACATTCCAAAATAACCATAACTGTTAATCACACAGACTACATTAACCCCTTCCTGAGTGCTAACTCATTTACAGTTTCGTTCCAGGGATAACAGTGCTGCTCTCACTGACCGTCTTCATGTTGCTGGTTGCCGAGATCATGCCTGCAACCTCTGGACTCAGTACCTCTATCGGTAAGATTGTCTATTTTAAATGGAAAGTACAATTGTAATGGCTGCCATTTTGAAAAGTCCAACAGGTATAATTGAATCATCTTCAGGAGAGGAAGAGCGTATTGGAGGCTTGGAAGTGACTAGTGTAAATTTCCTAATCTCTGTATTTATCAAACCACTCAATTGTGTGGGGGGCTATTATTAACCTGAAAGATATTGATTTGGGAAGATGGACAAATGCGAACCTCTCATTGAGATAAAACTATGCACAATTTCAGTAACTTATGGTATGGGAGTTCTGTCATTGAGCCCACTAGTAATCCTTGTCCACATTCATCTCTCTTCCTCTGCGTCCTCTTTCTCTCTCTTTCTCTCTCCTCTCCTCTCTCTCTCTCTCTCTCTCTCTCTCTCTCCTCTCTCTCTCTCTCTCTCTCTCTCTCTCTCTCTCTCTCTCTCTCTCTCTCTCTCTCTCTCTCTCTCTCTCTCTCTTTCTCTCTCTCTCTCTCTTCTTTCTCTCTCTCTCTCTCTCTTTCTCTCTCTCTCTTTCTCTCTTTCTCTTTCTCTCTCTCTCTTTCTCTCTCTCTCTCTCTCTTTCTCTCTCTCTCTTTCTTCTCTCTCTTTCTCTCTCTCTTCTCTCTCTCTCTCTCTCTCTCTCTCTCTTTTCTCTCTCTTTCTCTCTCTCTTTCTTTCTCTCTCTCTCTCTCTCTTTCTCTCTCTATCTTCTCTTTCTCTCTCTCTCTCTATCTTTCTCTTTCTCTCTCTCTCTCTATCTTTCTCTTTCTCTCTCTCTCTCTCTCTCTCTCTCTCTCTCTCTTTTCTCTGTATTGTAGCTCAGTACTTTGCCACCACCATGGTCATTGTGGGTCTCTCTGTGATCGCTACGGTTCTGGTCTTACAATATCACCATCACGATCCTGATGGAAGCAAGATGCCTAAGTGGGTGAGTGTATTTTTACACAAACTCATTATCTGAAATTACTATGAAATCTTATTAGTTACTCACTAGTTCTACATCCGGACTCCCATTGTTGTGATTCTTCCCAAAGAAGCATTTCAGTGATAGAGTGCTTTTAGAATAGTTCTCAAAACCCTTTGCCTGTAAGGGGAAAGTCATTCACTGACAATGTTGTAGCACCAATCTGAGTGATGCCAGTAGCCATTTTGTGCTAGAACATGGCTATCATAGTGGAGGGCTGAGGAAGACTTTTGGACAATTAGAAGCAGGGAGGATTAGGCAGCCATGATAGTGTGAAGGCCAGGAACACTGTTGTCGTGCGATCGTCACCGACTGACCACTGAGTGTCAGAACACCTCATTCAAGGAAATCATGCTGGGAGTATTTGAGTGAAAGTTTAATATTCTTCTCTTAGTATCTCCAGGTCAGTACACTGCTGGCACAGTACATTCATTCTGGTTTTACTCTCTGATTGTGTGAAGACTCGGGTGATTCTGCTCAACTGGTGCGCCTGGTTCCTGCGTATGAAGCGGCCCGGTGAGGGACCGTGTACGCCCGGCCTGCCACAACAAGCATCCCGTGGGAGCCTCACCAGC
The DNA here is from genome assembly GCF_002021735.2 of Oncorhynchus kisutch. Taxonomy (NCBI): domain Eukaryota; kingdom Metazoa; phylum Chordata; class Actinopteri; order Salmoniformes; family Salmonidae; genus Oncorhynchus; species Oncorhynchus kisutch. The sequence goes on along the minus strand of NW_022261980.1, from coordinate 7,656,689 downwards.
ATGGACCTGAACACCAACGCCTCAGCCCCCCACTCCACCAACGGCAACATGCTCTACATCGGCCTGGAGAGCATGCACTACACTACAGCTGCCACCTCCCCCGACTCCGGAGTGCTGTGCGGCCGTCTGGTGTGTGGTCGGGGGGAGGACGAGGTGCTCTTGCCCACACGGGCCACCTCTTTGGCGGGGAGCCTAGAGCCCGATCTGGCCAAGCTCCTGGATGAGGTGCGCTACATCGCCAAGCGTTTCCGAGACCAAGATGAGGATGAGTTGGTGTGCAACGAGTGGAAGTTTGCGGCGTCAGTGATCGACCGGCTCTGTCTCATGGCCTTCTCTCTCTTCACCATCCTCTGCACCATCGGTATCCTCATGTCGGCACCTAACTTTGTAGAAGCCATTCCAAAGACTTCTTTACCTGAGAGCTTGAAACGTTCACATGCTTTAGCCAATAAATACACTACATGTTTTTGAAAATCTCACATTACAAGACACATACTTATATAAAATGATTGACTATTTGTCTGTGATATAGAGAGAGAATACATTATGTCTGCATAAATATTCAATTTACAAGATGTACAGTTTTTTCACATTCAACTATTTCCCTGCAGGATGCTGCAGGATGTCATCTGGTGGAAAATCGTGTTGTATGTAACTGGCTTAAAGGAATCTAGCCTTAGATGTTACAGCCAAACAACACAGAAGAGGTAATAGCCATGCCTTGTATAGCTTTATAAATACCAAGGTTACTTCAGTTGAATCCAATGTGTTTTAGTCCACTTGAGTAATTGTTTTATTGGCTTCCCTTTATAACTCTCTCAGTTCAAAACGTTCCAAAGCTTTTCTCTGATGTGGTGTAAAGAACAATTGATGGATACCTTTGGGTTCAAGGTTTCTGTCAAAGTTATTGTTGGTTTGTGTTTGTAGATCGTGTGGTGATATGTAGTGTGTAGTTTTCTGTGATTTGAAAATATCCATCACAAAAACACCTTTTTGAGTTTTGCCAACTTTATTTCATCATCATCATCATCATCATCATCATCATCATTATGTCTACATGAACAAAACACCATACTCCATCAGCATTATGTTTGCACCTGTACATGAAAAAAACTCAAACTGATTTAATTGCCCTTTTGTTTATTTACTGATCATTTCAATACGTCGTAGTGCTTGGCCTTATAAAGCATCCCTAGAAGATTAGTGACAGGTGCAACATGTCCTCCATCAGCCTGGTCTCATAGACTAGACGTAGCATACTCAATATACATCCGGGACTCTCAAATGAGTATATGTTATGTTTGGTATGGTGACATAAGACTGTCTTGGATTTCCGTAAATAATCATATGAAATGCTCTAAGACCAGGTGGCCTCCATTCATGACATTCTCACTAAAGTGTTTGTTACCACTTGTTTTTGTTGTTGTTTATTTAACAGTTTTACGGTAGATGTTGTACATGGAGTTTGAGGACTGATTATGTCAGTGCATTCTCCCTCTCTAAAACACATGAATGGAATTGAACCTGTTTTGATTGAAGCTTCATCTTCTTTTATTCTATTATCAAGTATCTGTGCCACATACAGTTTATGTTTTGTGGACTCTCACAAATAAATGTATTTTTCTAGATGTGAACTACAATGTATCTTGATTTAATTACAGTTTCTTTATCACTTACTAAGTATGTGTAAAGTGGGATATTTACACAGTATATTACAGTATATTGCTATACTTTCAGCACTTCAGTTCATCAATAAGAGCATAAACTTTATTACAGTATCACCTACATAACATATAATGGCCATATTGTCTTCAAACAGCAAGAGCAAACCTGATATGCTTCTATACCTGCATTGCTTGCTGTTTGGGGTTTTAGGCTGGGTTTCTGTACAGCACTTTGAGATATCAGCTGATGTACGAAGGGCTATATAAATACATTTGATTTGATATGGTGATCCCTCAGAAATGTAGTCATTGCTTATATGGGTATTCAAGAGCAGAAATAATGATCAGTAAGATATACATTTACTTTATCATGACTTGATCTCCCATTTTAGGCTAATATTACAATGTTATGATTATGAATAGATAAAGCTGTTGGCAATCTACTTTTTGCAGTATATAGGATGAAAACATATTGCTATCAGGCTGTTGTGTTATTTTCTAATGTAATCCATTTTAAGAATCAGACTAAGTATAATGATTCTGAAATACAGCTCTTAAATGTCATTGTTTACAACATTGGGATGTCATTTGTAGCCAGCAGCATGTTATTTATTACATATAAACCACCTTTGTCAGATAGTCAGTGCTTGACCTGGGAAGGAGCTCACTGGACTGAGGACCGGCACCTAAATCTTTCTACTGCTGGAGCTCCTGTTCCTCTTATAGAATATTATCTCAAAAGTACTGTGGAGCTCCTGTTCCTCTTCTAGAATATTATCTCAAACGTATTGTGGAGCTCCTTGTTCGTCTTGTAGAATATTATCTCAAAAGTACTGTGGAGCTCCTGTTCCTCTTCTAGAATATTATCTCAAACGTACTGTGGAGCTCCTGTTCCTCTTATAGAATATTAGCCTAAAAGTACTGTGGAGCTCTTGCGCCTAGATATTTAACAGTACCGGCACCCAACATTAGTACTGACACCTATTTCAGTCCAAGTCAAGCACAGCAGATAGTCAAGATTTCACTTGGAGCTCATTCAACAGAGCCATTATGCTAAGAAGGAAACTAAGTGGATTGTGCTAAATATTTGCTGAGTGTGACAAACCACCAACACCCATTTCTTAAATAAATCTTTGTTATCAAAAGAGCATTTGAGCACTGGATAATTTAATGCTGCAGTAATGGATAGGCATATTCCACTTAGTATTTTGGCAACCCTTTCCATAATCATACTGGCAGTATAATGTTGAACAAATCAGACTTGAGGTACTGGAACTATGGCCCATAAAAGGCATTGTAAAGAGTATTTGGTATCTACTATATAACAATGACATGCCTATAAAGTTTTATTCTCCCTGCAAGTACAATGATGAAGTTGAAATGTTGTCTATTGATTTCAGATTGAGGCCGAGGTGGGTCTACGACTGACAAACTTTATTTAGGCCTAGTTACTTACTGTATAAACATTTGTAAAGGATGATTTTTAAAATGATATTATTTGTGGCTATTTGATGTTCTCCGGTTAACTTTAGGTGAGCTAAACTTCTACATACGCTAGAAATGTGTATCTAACTACACCTAACTCAATTTTCAGGGAAAGTAGGGTTGCTTCCCAGGCTCCCACATGCTTTAGGTCTTGGATTGAGAATACCTATTGCATGCATTTGATAGCAGTTCACTGAGATGTTCATTCCATAGAGATGTATAGAGGACTCTAGTGCCCAAAAGCCTGGTTAAAAGTGGGCAGCACCATAGAGGACTTTCAACATTAAGTAGTCAACTGGATGGGACTTCCTATGGGTTCAGGAAGGATCACATAATTCCATCCAGGTCATCAGGAGGGATCAGCCAAATAATTATACTCCTGAGCAAACATTTCATAACTGCAGGTGGCATAAAATTGCTAACCTTGACTGTATACCTGTTGAGACAACACACTCCAGGTGGCAGTATGCACCCTTTCAGTTTATTTACCAAACGTTTATTTGCCCATGCTCTCACAGATGCCATAATGGGGCAGATACAATGTTGCAATCTCAATACATCTCTATGGGTCATTCTCACAGAGGTTTTGTCAATTCCTAAACTGCCACCTAGTGACTGTAATGCTGAATCAAGCTTATAGGCAAACGAGGCACGTGACTTGCTGTAATAAGGGTGGGGTGGCTAAAACGTACATTGTTGTTGCTCTGTATGATTGAAATGTTCACCTTCCGTGTGAATTGATTATATGCTGACATTTTCTAATTATTCGTATTGTGTGAAGTCATTGACATAATTTTCTGTCAAAGTTGGGAGGAACCTTCAGTACACTGTTTCTGGTGGGAAGGGATTCTTTGTTGCACCCTGCGTGCGCATTTGTTATTCAACCGGCTTATAACAGGAGTAGCTAACATCCTTATACTGAAATTGCCATATTAAAGTTGTTTTAACTTACATAATGTCGGATGCCTTGATTCAATGGTGTGTGGACCAGTTGCACCACAACTTTGGCTTGGAGGCCAGTGAAGACATAGTCCAGTAAGTAGCTAACGTTAGCTAAATGTTGATTTAAGATAGTGAGTTAGTCATTGCTAGCAAGCTAGCTGTCTGTCTTTTGACAGTTGCCCCTCTCTTGTTAAAGTTAATAAAATTGTCAACGACATCATTATTACTATTAGGTCTGTAAACGTGTCAATCTTTCCAGTTCATTCAGCTAGCAAGATATGTAGCCATTTGCACTTGCCTGCTAGCTAGCTAGCTTTTCCAGGTGGCCATATCTTAATGTCACTTCGTCAAAATCATAGTATAAGTTACTAAGCCAAAGCATGGACTGAGTGACTGACTATGAGATGGACGTAAATCAAGGTTTACCAAAGTAGGCCTAGCTGTCATAGGGCAACCTTTCAACAACGAGCTCCACTATCTAGGCTAGCTATAAAAGCGTTTCATTGACATTCTTCTCACTATCAACAGGTATATTCTGTCCATCGACAATGCGGACGAGATAGCGGAGTATGTTGGGGACCTCCTTCAGGGCACTGATGGAAGGAAGAAGCAGTTTATAGATGAACTCCTGGACAGATGGCAGCGGTCTCAGACACTGACTCCTGACAGCACTGGCCTGTTCCCCATAAACTCTCTGTCAGGAACAGGTAGGATGCCTTCCGTTGCCACATTGGCTCTGACCTGTTGTCTTATTGTTTGATATGTTTATTTTTAAAGTTATATATATATATATTTTATAAGTAGTTTTCTTGTCAGGCTATATGGTTCCTAATGCACAATGCCAACAGTACAATGGGAGTGAGTGTGAAGACTGTTGTAATGTCCATCCTGTCCTTGTTAAGTGACTGTCCAAACACAGGAACAAGTACATGCATGGGAGGGAAAGCTAACCAGTATATGCTTCTCTAGATGCTCAAGACATGTCCAAGGACTCCCAGAAGAAATCCAAGCGCAAAGGCAGGAACAAGCAAGAGGTGATGGTTGTTAGCCAAGCAGAGCCTGAGCCTGAGGTGGTGAAAACTCCCATTGACCTAATGAAGGCCCAGGAGAGCGGCAGCTCCTCGTCACAGAAGAAGAAGAAGAACACATTTGTGAGCCTCTACAATAAAGAGGGCCAGGACAAGCTGGCTATCCTGCTGCCCGGGCGCCATTCCTGCGAATGTCTGGCCCAGAAGCACAACCTCATCAACAACTGCATGAGCTGCGGACGCATTGTGTGTGAGCAGGAGGGATCAGGGCCCTGCATCTTCTGCGGAAGCCTGGTGAGAAAACAACCCGTTTTAGATCACCTCTAACTTTATGTTTGTTTTATGTTTCCCCAGTAAGTTATTAGAATGCATGTTACTAATACAAATTCAATTTGGCCTCTTAGAGAAGTATTTTCCCCTGGTTTCGCATGTTCTTCTATGAATTAACCAGGTATGCACCAAAGAGGAGCAAGAGATTCTGCAACGAGACTCCAACAAAAGTCAGAAACTGCGCAAGAAACTTATGGGTGAGACAAGCCACCAGTAGTATCTATCTACATAGCATATTAGAGAGTTGTTGAAGTCGGAAGTTTACATACACCTTAGCCAATTACATTTAAACTCCGTTTTTCACAATTCCTGACATTTAATCCTTGTAAAAAGTCCTTGTCTTAGGTCAGTTAGGATCACCACTTTATTTTAAGAATGTGAAATGTCAGAATAATAAGAGAGAATGCTTTATTTCAGGTTTGATTTCTTTCATCACATTCCCAGTGGGTCAGAAGTTTACATACACTCAATTAGTATTTGGTAACATTGCCTTTACATTGTTAAACTTGGGTCAAACGTTTCAGGTAGCATTCCACAAGCTTCCCACAATAAGTTGGGTGAATTTTGGCCTATTCCTCGTGACAGAGCTGGTGTAACTGTGTCAGGTTTGTAGGCCTTCTTGCTCGCATACGCTTTTTCAGTTCTGCCCACACATTTTCTATAGGATTGAGGTAAGGGCTTTATGATGGCCACTCCAATACCTTGACTTTGTTGTCCTTAAGCCATTTTGCCACAACTTTGGAAGTCTTTGTCCATTTGGAAGACTCATTAAATACCAAGCTTTAACTTCCTGACTGATGTCTTGAGATGTTGCTTCAATATATCCACATCATTTTTCTCCCTCATGATGCCATCTATTTTGTGAAGTACACCAGTCCCTCCTGCAGCAAAGCACCCCCACAACATGATGCTGCCACCCCCGTGCTTCACGGTTGGGATGGTGTTCTTCGGCTTGCAAGCCTCCCCCTTTTTCCTTCAAACATAATGATGGCCTAACAGTTCTATTTTTGTTTCATCAGACCAGAGGACATTCTCCAAAAATACGATCTTTGTCCCCATGTGCAGTTGCAAACCGTAGTCTGGCTTTTTTATGGTGGTTTTGGAGCAGTGGCTTCTTCCTTGCGGAGCGGCCTTTCAGGTTATGTCGATATAGGACTCATTTTACTGTGGATATAGATACTTTTGTACCTGTTTCCTCCAGCATCTTCACACGGTCCTTTGCTGCTGTTCTGGGATTCTCAAGGAGACAGGGATTCTCAAGGAGACAGAATGCAGCTCCTTCCGGAGCGGTATGACGGCTGCATGGTCCCATGGTGTTTATACTTGCGTACTATTGTTTGCACAGATGAACGTGGTACCTTCAGGCGTTTGGAAATTGCTCCCAAGTTTGAACCAGACTTGTGGTTATCTTCAATCATTTTTCTGTGGTCTTGGCTGATTTCTTTTGATTTTCCCATGATGTCAAGCAAAGAGGCACTGAGTTTGAAGGTAGGCCTTGAAATACATCAACAGGTACACCTCCATTTGACTGTCAAATAGCCTATCAGAAGCTTCTAAAGCCATGACATAATTTTCTGGAAGTTTCCAAGCTGTTTAAAGGCACAGTCAACTTAGTGTATGTAAGCTTCTGACCCACTGGACTTGTGATGCATTGAATTATAAGTGAAATAATCTGCCTGTAAACAATTGTTGGAAAAATGACTTGTGTCATGCACAAAGTAGATGTCCTAACCGACTTGCCAAAACTATAGTTTGTTAACAAGAAATTTGTGGAGTGGTTGAAAAACAAGTTTTATTGACTCCAACCTAAGTGTATGTAAACTTTTGACTTCAACTGTATCTACATAACATAGTAAGGAGTTGTTTGAATTCTATGTAATGTCTGTGTCTCTCAGAGGGGGCATCGGAGAGGGGCTGTCTTCCACACCAAGAGGCAAAGATGAAGGCAGGGTTAGAAAAGGCCCTTCAACATAAAGACAAACTGCTGGAATACGATAAGAACAGGTTGGGATGTAGTGTGCATGTAGCATTGATGTGATTTCACTCTCTCTGTTTAAAGTCTAATTCTTTATACTTTCTTCCTGATGCATTTGGAGGCTATGTCCTTTATATGTGGAGGCTGGGTCCTTTATATGTGGAGGCTGTGTCCTTTATATGTGGAGGCTGGGTCCTTTATATGTGGAGGCTGGGTCCTTTATATGTGGAGGCTGGGTCCTTTATATGTGGAGGCTGGGTCCTTTATATGTGGAGGCTGGGTCCTTTATATGTGGAGGCTGGGTCCTTTATATGTGGAGGCTGGGTCCTTTATATGTGGAGGCTGGGTCCTCTATATGTGGAGGCTGGGTCCTTTATATGTGGAGGCTGGGTCCTCTATATGTGGAGGCTGGGTCCTTTATATGTGGAGGCTGGGTCCTTTATATGTGGAGGCTGGGTCCTCTATATGTGGAGGCTGGGTCCTTTATATGTGGAGGCTGGGTCCTTTATATGTGGAGGCTGGGGGCTTTATATGTGGAGGCTGTGGGCTTTATATGTGGAGGCTGGGTCCTTTATATGTGGAGGCTGGGTCCTTTATATGTGGAGGCTGGGTCCTTTATATGTGGAGGCTGTGTCCTTTATATGTGGAGGCTGTGGGCTTTATATGTGGAGGCTGTGGGCTTTATGTGGAGGCTGGGTCCTTTATATGTGGAGGCTGTGTCCTTTATATGTGGAGGCTGTGGGCTTTATATGTGGAGGCTGTGGGCTTTATGTGGAGGCTGGGTCCTTTATATGTGGAGGCTGTGTCCTTTATATGTGGAGGCTGTGTCCTTTATATGTGGAGGCTGTGGGCTTTATATGTGGAGGCTGTGGGCTTTATGTGGAGGCTGGGTCCTTTATATGTGGAGGCTGGGTCCTTTATATGTGGAGGCTGTGGGCTTTATATGTGGAGGCTGGGTCCTTTATATGTGGAGGCTGGGTCCTTTATATGTGGAGGCTGGGTCCTTTATATGTGGAGGCTGGGTCCTTTATATGTGGAGGCTGGGTCCTTTATATGTGGAGGCTGGGTCCTTTATATGTGGAGGCTGGGTCCTTTATATGTGGAGGCTGGGTCCTTTATATGTGGAGGCTGGGTCCTTTATATGTGGAGGCTGGGTCCTTTATATGTGGAGGCTGGGTCCTTTATATGTGGAGGCTGGGTCCTTTATATGTGGAGGCTGGGTCCTTTATATGTGGAGGCTGGGTCCTTTATATGTGGAGGCTGGGTCCTTTATATGTGGAGGCTGGGTCCTTTATATGTGGAGGCTGGGTCCTTTATATGTGGAGGCTGGGTCCTTTATATGTGGAGGCTGGGTCCTTTATATGTGGAGGCTGGGTCCTTTATATGTGGAGGCTGGGTCCTTTATATGTGGAGGCTGGGTCCTTTATATGTGGAGGCTGGGTCCTTTATATGTGGAGGCTGGGTCCTTTATATGTGGAGGCTGGGTCCTTTATATGTGGAGGCTGGGTCCTTTATATGTGGAGGCTGGGTCCTTTATATGTGGAGGCTGGGTCCTTTATATGTGGAGGCTGGGTCCTTTATATGTGGAGGCTGGGTCCTTTATATGTGGAGGCTGGGTCCTTTATATGTGGAGGCTGTGGGCTTTATATGTGGAGGCTGTGGGCTTTATATGTGGAGGCTGTGGGCTTTATATGTGGAGGCTGGGTCCTTTATATGTGGAGGCTGGGTCCTTTATATGTGGAGGCTGGGTCCTTTATATGTGGAGGCTGGGTCCTTTATATGTGGAGGCTGGGTCCTTTATATGTGGAGGCTGTGGGCTTTATATGTGGAGGCTGTGGGCTTTATATGTGGAGGCTGTGGGCTTTATATGTGGAGGCTGTGGGCTTTATATGTGGAGGCTGTGGGCTTTATATGTGGAGGCTGTGGGCTTTATATGTGGAGGCTGTGTCCTTTATATGTGGAGGCTGTGGGCTTTATATGTGGAGGCTGTGGGCTTTATATGTGGAGGCTGTGTCCTTTATATGTGGAGGCTGTGTCCTTTATATGTGGAGGCTGGGTCCTTTATATGTGGAGGCTGTGGGCTTTATATGTGGAGGCTGTGGGCTTTATATGTGGAGGCTGTGTCCTTTATATGTGGAGGCTGGGTCCTTTATATGTGGAGGCTGTGGGCTTTATATGTGGAGGCTGTGGGCTTTATATGTGGAGGCTGTGTCCTTTATATGTGGAGGCTGGGTCCTTTATATGTGGAGGCTGTGGGCTTTATATGTGGAGGCTGTGGGCTTTATATGTGGAGGCTGTGTCCTTTATATGTGGAGGCTGTGTCCTTTATATGTGGAGGCTGTGGGCTTTATATGTGGAGGCTGGGTCCTTTATATGTGGAGGCTGTGGGCTTTATATGTGGAGGCTGAGTCCTTTATATGTGGAGGCTGAGTCCTTTATATGTGGAGGCTGAGTCCTTTATATGTGGAGGCTGTGTCCTTTATATGTGGAGGCCGGGTCCTTTATATGTGGAGGCCGGGTCCTTTATATGTGGAGGCCGGGTCCTTTATATGTGGAGGCCGGGTCCTTTATATGTGGAGGCCGGGTCCTTTATATGTGGAGGCCGGGTCCTTTATATGTGGAGGCCGGGTCCTTTATATGTGGAGGCCGGGTCCTTTATATGTGGAGGCCGGGTCCTTTATATGTGGAGGCCGGGTCCTTTATATGTGGAGGCCGGGTCCTTTATATGTGGAGGCCGGGTCCTTTATATGTGGAGGCCGGGTCCTTTATATGTGGAGGCCGGGTCCTTTATATGTGGAGGCCGGGTCCTTTATATGTGGAGGCCGTGGGCTTTATATGTGGAGGCCGTGGGCTTTATATGTGGAGGCCGTGGGCTTTATATGTGGAGGCTGGGTCCTTTATATGTGGAGGCTGGGTCCTTTATATGTGGAGGCTGGGTCCTTTATATGTGGAGGCTGAGTCCTTTATATGTGGAGGCTGGGTCCTTTATATGTGGAGGCTGTGGGCTTTATATGTGGAGGCTGTGGGCTTTATATGTGGAGGCTGTGGGCTTTATATGTGGAGGCTGTGTCCTTTATATGTGGAGGCTGGGTCCTTTATATGTGGAGGCTGTGGGCTTTATATGTGGAGGCTGTGGGCTTTATATGTGGAGGCTGTGTCCTTTATATGTGGAGGCTGTGTCCTTTATATGTGGAGGCTGTGGGCTTTATATGTGGAGGCTGTGGGCTTTATATGTGGAGGCTGAGTCCTTTATATGTGGAGGCTGAGTCCTTTATATGTGGAGGCTGAGTCCTTTATATGTGGAGGCCGTGTCCTTTATATGTGGAGGCCGGGTCCTTTATATGTGGAGGCCGTGTCCTTTATATGTGGAGGCCGGGTCCTTTATATGTGGAGGCCGGGTCCTTTATATGTGGAGGCCGGGTCCTTTATATGTGGAGGCCGGGTCCTTTATATGTGGAGGCCGGGTCCTTTATATGTGGAGGCCGGGTCCTTTATATGTGGAGGCCGGGTCCTTTATATGTGGAGGCCGGGTCCTTTATATGTGGAGGCCGGGTCCTTTATATGTGGAGGCCGGGTCCTTTATATGTGGAGGCCGGGTCCTTTATATGTGGAGGCCGGGTCCTTTATATGTGGAGGCCGGGTCCTTTATATGTGGAGGCCGGGTCCTTTATATGTGGAGGCCGGGTCCTTTATATGTGGAGGCCGGGTCCTTTATATGTGGAGGCCGGGTCCTTTATATGTGGAGGCCGGGTCCTTTATATGTGGAGGCCGGGTCCTTTATATGTGGAGGCCGGGTCCTTTATATGTGGAGGCCGGGTCCTTTATATGTGGAGGCCGGGTCCTTTATATGTGGAGGCCGGGTCCTTTATATGTGGAGGCCGTGGCCTTTATATGTGGAGGCCGTGGCCTTTATATGTGGAGGCCGTGGCCTTTATATGTGGAGGCCGTGTCCTTTATATGTGGAGGCCGTGGGCTTTATATGTGGAGGCCGTGGGCTTTATATGTGGAGGCCGTGGGCTTTATATGTGGAGGCCGTGGGCTTTATATGTGGAGGCCGTGGGCTTTATATGTGGAGGCTGTGGGCTTTATATTTGGAGGCTGTGGGCTTTATATTTGGAGGCTGGGTCCTTTATATGACAGGAGTGAGATTACCTTCATATCCCCTCCCCCTGTTTACATCGACAGTACGCGACGAACGCAGGTCCTGGATGACGAGTCAGACTACTTTGCCACCGACTCCAACCAGTGGCTGTCGCCTAGCGAGCGCGAGCACCTGAGGAAGAAGGAGGAGGAGCTACGGGAGCTTCGCCACGCCTCCAGGAAGGACAGGAAGATCACGCTGGACTTCACAGGCCGACAGGTGCTTGACGAGGGAGAGAACAACAGTCATTACTACAACAAGTGAGTGAATGACTTGAAAACATCTCAATTCACACCACAGGAGGTTGGTGGCACCTTAATTGGGGAGGACAGGCTCGTGGTAATGACTGGAGAACAATAGGTGGAATGGTATCAAACACATGTTTTCCATGTGTTTCAATGCCATTCGCTTCGTTCCAGCCTTTATTGGGAGCCGTCCTCCCCTCAGCAGCCTCCCCTAATTCACACCCTACTTCTCATATAGTTTACTACTGCAGACCGGAGCACCATGGACTTGTTGATAGGACAACATGTCAGGTAGTGCAGAAACAGACTTAGTCCCAGGCTTAGTTATGTGAGTGCTTGGGTTACATAAACAAGAGTAGGTTTTTAATACACCCTTCAGACATTCACAACACAGTGATAACCTCCATTTCTCCTGGTAATGTATCCACACTGTTACAGCTAGAGGGGTTCACGTGTGTGTAGTTTGAAACGAGGCATCTAAAAAGCATCCTACTGACCACACTCCTTGGTGTTTTTAGGTTTGACGAGACGGTCAAGGCCCTCAACACAGGCACCAAGGGGAAAGCTCCCCAACACCCTGAGGGACCAGCGGGGCGGCAGCACCTGAGAGAGCTGGTCAACCCCAACATCGTACAGGCTGCACCCAAGGTAGGACACACACACACACAGTATTTTCTCATGACATGGTGGCGTGTCTGTTTACCCTGGTAAATCCCTCTAAATCAAAATCAAATCAAATTGATTTATATAGCCCTTCGTACATCAGCTGATATCTCAAAGTGCTGTACAGAAACCCAGCCTAAAAACCCAAACAGCAAGCAATGCAGGTGTAGAAGCACGGTGGCTAGGAAAAACTCCCTAGAAAGGCCAAAACCTAGGAAGAAACCTAGAGAGGAACCAGGCTATGTGGGGTGGCCAGTCCTCTTCTGGCTGTGCCGGGTGGAGATTATAACAGAACATGGCCAAGATGTTCAAATGTTCATAAATGACCAGCATAGTCCAATAATAATAAGGCAGAACAGTTGAAACTGGAGCAGCAGCACGGCCAGGTGGACTGGGGACAGCAAGGAGTCATCATGTCAGGTAGTCCTGGGGCATGGTCCTAGGGCTCAGGTCCTCCGAGAGAGAGAAAGAAAGAGAGAAGGAGAGAATTAGAGAATGCACACTTAGATTCACACAGGACACCCTACAGCTGCTAACATTTTGTCAACATAATTCTGTGAATCTCTACAAATTTCTTTCTTTACCATGCATCTCCAGTGGGTGGACGTGGGCAGTGGCCCTCGGAGATCTCATGATAAAGGTGTTGTTGGTACAGAGGGAGACGGCGCTGTTGGCCCAGAACGCTCCAGACTCCGGCTGCAGGACAGAGAGCTGCAGGAGATGGCAGACGGGGGCTGGTGCCTCAGCATGCACCAACCATGGGCCTCGCTACTGGTCAAAGGAATAAAGAGGTACAGAACACTCCAATAATGGGCCTCGCTATTGGTCAACAACATCCCTACTGGCCATGCTGTTGGTCAAACGCATCCCTACTGGCCATGCTATTGGTCAACAACATCCCTACTGGCTATGCTATTGGTCAAACGCATCCCTACTGGCCATGCTGTTGTTCAAACACATCCCTACTGGCCATGCTGTTGTTCAAACACATCCCTACTGGCCATGCTATTGGTCAAACGCATCCCTCCTGGCCATGCTATTGGTCAAACGCATCCCTCCTGGCCATGCTATTGGTCAAACGCATCCCTCCTGGCCATGCTATTGGTCAAACGCATCCCTCCTGGCCATGCTATTGGTCAAACGCATCCCTCCTGGCCATGCTATTGGTCAAACGCATCCCTCCTGGCCATGCTATTGGTCAAACGCATCCCTCCTGGCCATGCTATTGGTCAAACGCATCCCTCCTGGCCATGCTATTGGTCAAACGCATCCCTCCTGGCCATGCTATTGGTCAAACGCATCCCTCCTGGCCATGCTATTGGTCAAACGCATCCCTCCTGGCCATGCTATATCAGGAAGCACATAACACACTAACAATAGGCCCTGCAAAGACATTGAGTAGGAACAAAACACAACAATTATTGGTAAAAAGCATCACTATTGGTCTTGTTATTGGTCAAAAGGCAGCCTTTTTGACTAGCCATTACAAAGAAGTGTTACAAACTCATGTATGTAGTCCTCCGTAGCTCAGTTAGTAGAACCTGGTCCTCTGTAGCTCAGTTAGTAGAACCTGGTCCTCTGTAGCTCAGTTAGTAGAACCTGGTCCTCTGTAGCTCAGTTAGTAGAACCTGGTCCTCTGTAGCTCAGTTAGTAGAACCTGGTCCTCTGTAGCTCAGTTAGTAGAACCTGGTCCTCTGTAGCTCAGTTAGTAGAACCTGGTCCTCTGTAGCTCAGTTAGTAGAACCTGGTCCTCTGTAGCTCAGTTAGTAGAACCTGGTCCTCTGTAGCTCAGTTAGTAGAACCTGGTCCTCTGTAGCTCAGTTAGTAGAACCTGGTCCTCTGTAGCTCAGTTAGTAGAACCTGGTCCTCTGTAGCTCAGTTAGTAGAACCTGGTCCTCTGTAGCTCAGTTAGTAGAACCTGGTCCTCTGTAGCTCAGTTAGTAGAGCACGGTCCCCCCCCCCCGTAGCTCAGTTAGTAGAGCACGCCCGGTCCCCCCCCCCCCCCCCCCCGTAGCTCAGTTAGTAGAGCACGCCCCGTCCCCCCCAGTAGCTCAGTTAGTAGAGCACGCCCCCCCCCCCCCCCCCCCCCCCGTAGCTCTCAGTCAGTAGAGCACGGTCCCCCCCCGTAGCTCAGTTAGTAGAGCACGGCCCCCCCCCTGTAGCTCAGTTAGTAGAGCACGGCCCCCCCCCCTGTGGCTCAGTTAGTAGAGCACGGCCCCCCGTAGCTCAGTTAGTAGAGCACGGTCCCCCCCCCCGTAGCTCAGTTAGTAGAGCACGGCCCCCCCCCCCCCCCGTAGCTCAGTTAGTAGAGCACGGCCCCCCCCTGTAGCTCAGTTAGTAGAGCACGGCCCGCCCCTGTAGCTCAGTTAGTAGAGCACGGTCCCCCCCTGTAGCTCAGTTAGTAGAACACGGTCCCCCCCTGTAGCTCAGTTAGTAGAGCACGGTCCCCCCCTGTAGCTCAGTTAGTAGAGCACGGTCCCCCCCTGTAGCTCAGTTAGTAGAACACGGTCCCCCCCTGTAGCTCAGTTAGTAGAGCACGGTCCCCCCCTGTAGCTCAGTTAGTAGAGCACGGTCCCCCCCTGTAGCTCAGTTAGTAGAGCACGGTCCCCCCCTGTAGCTCAGTTAGTAGAGCACGGTCCCCCCCTGTAGCTCAGTTAGTAGAGCACGGCCCCCCCCTGTAGCTCAGTTAGTAGAGCACGGTCCCCCCCTGTAGCTCAGTTAGTAGAGCACGGCCCCCCCCTGTAGCTCAGTTAGTAGAGCACGGCCCCCCCCTGTAGCTCAGTTAGTAGAGCACGGTCCCCCCCCTGTAGCTCAGTTAGTAGAGCACGGTCCCCCCCCTGTAGCTCAGTTAGTAGAGCACGGTCCCCCCCCTGTAGCTCAGTTAGTAGAGCACGGTCCCCCCCTGTAGCTCAGTTAGTTGAACATGGCGATTGCAATGCCAGGACAGTGGGTTTGATTCCCGGGAACACCTGTATGTTAAAATGCATGACTGTAAATCAGTCTGGATTAAAGTGTCTGCTAAAAGGAATATGATGTGTGTCCAGGGTGGAGGGGAGGAGCTGGTACACATCCCACCGCGGCCTCCTGTGGATAGCAGCTGCAGCCAAGAGGCCCACCCCTGAGGAGGTCACTCAGGTGGAGAACATGTTCCTTCAGATCTACAAGAGAGGTACACACACACACACACACAATCTACCACTTTCTCTGGACCCCCCCCACACACACACGCGGTTACACACACACTGTTACACACAGACAGTCTACCACTTTCTCTACCCCCCCCCATACACACGCAGACACCAATCAATTAAAATATTTATTAGGATGTATGTAAACATACTGTTGACTCTCACCGACCACCTTCCTCTCCCCAGATCTTAAGTTTCCTAAAGACTACCCCACCGGCTGCCTGCTGGGCTGTGTCAACATGACGGACTGTCTGTCTCAGGAGCAATACAAGGAGCAGGTTAGTGTGACCACGTACCTTCCTACACACACGCTTCTGTACACTGGTACGCCTACGAACATGCCCGGACACTCCGAGCACTTAGCTCTCTGTGAAGGCTATGTGATATTCTCCTGGTTAGTGTAGGAACCACAGACACTTCTAACAGACAGACAGGACATAGTTTCATCCTGGCTGGCGTGACACGCCCAACACATCCCAACACACGTCTTTTCCCTCCCTCTCAGCCAAGAAAACAAACCAAGAGTCTGGAAAAATGTATGGAATTTTAAACTGTCTGTTCCCGGAATATTGTTTTTGACTGACGAGTGGCTCTTGTTCCAAGCGGTAGTCATCCTCTTAGATTAAACTGGGATGAAATGCTTTGTTCCAAAAGAATCCTGTCATTATTGTTTAAAGCAATGCAGAATTGGATTTTCAAAGTCAACATAATTACAAGGTAATAGGTGTCAGGTAACAGTTCCTGTGCCCCAGAATACCAAGGTAACCTGCCTGAATGACTACCAGTAGCACTCACATCTGTAGCCATGAAGTGCTTTGAAAGGCTGGTCATGGCTCACATCAACACCATTATCCCAGAAACCCTAGATCCATTCCAATTTGCATACCGCCCCAACAGATACACCGATGACACAATCTCTATTGAACTCCACACTGCCCTGTCACACCTGGACAAAAGGAACACCTATGTGAGAATGCTATTCATTGACTACAGCGAAGCATTCAACACCATAGTGCCCTCTAATCTCATCACTAAGCTAAGGACCCTGGGACTAAACACCTCCCTCTGCAACTGGATCCTAGACTTCCTGATGGGCCGCGCCCAGGTAGAAAGGGTAGGTAACAACACATCCGTCACTCTGATCCTCAACATAGGGATCCCTCAGTGGTGCGTGCTCAGTCCCCTCCTGTACTCCCTGTTCACTCATGACTGCATGGCCAGGCACGACTCCAACACCATTATTACATTTTCTGATGACACAACAGTGGTAGGCCTGATCACCAACAGCGATGAGACAGCCTATAGGGAGGAGGTCAGAACTTCATACCAAGCGGTGTCAGAGGAAGGCCCTAAAAATTGTCAACGACTCCAGCCACACTAGTCATACACTGTCCTCTCTGCTACAGCACAGCAAGCGGTACCGGAGCGCAAAGTCTAGGTCCAGGAGGCTTCTAAACAGCCTACAGTCTCTACACCCAAGCCATAAGACTCCTAAACAGCTAATCAAATGGCTACCCAGACTACCCAGACTTGACTCTGTACCGGTACCCCCTGTATATAGCCTCCACATTGACTCTGTACCGGTACCCCCTGTATATAGCCTCCACATTGACTCTGTACCGGTACCCTCTGTATATAGCCTCCACATTGACTCTGTACCGGTACCCCCTGTATATAGCCTCCACATTGACTCTGTACCGGTACCCCCTGTATATAGCCTCCACATTGACTCTGTACCGGTACCCCCTGTATATAACCTCCACGTTGACTCTGTACCGGTACCCCCTGTATATAGCCTCCACGTTGACTCTGTACCGGTACCCCCTGTATATAGCCTCCACATTGACTCTGTACCGGTACCCCCTGTATATAGCCTCCACGTTGACTCTGTACCGGTACCCCCTGTATATAGCCTCCACATTGACTCTGTACCGGTACCCCCTGTATATAGCCTCCACATTGACTCTGTACCGGTACCCCCTGTATATAGCCTCCACATTGACTCTGTACCGGTACCCCCTGTATATAGCCTTGCTATTGTTATTTACTGCTGCTCTTTAATCATTTGTTTTTCTTATCTCTTTATTTCCTTACCTGCATTGTTGGTTAAGGGCTTGTAAGTAAGCCTTTCACTGTAAGGTCTACACCTCTTGTATTCGGTGCATGTGACAAATAAAATGTGATTGAACAAGGCTAGTTAATATAATCTAATTCAGTTAGTTACTGTATGAACATGTAACTTTAGATTGGTGCTAATAGGTACGTAGCCTCACAGTTAAAGCATTGGGCCAGTAACCGAAGGGTCGGTGGTTCGACTCCCCAAGCCGACTATGTGAAAAATCTGTTGTTGTGCCCTTGAGCAAGGCACTTAACCCTAATTGCTCCTGTATGTTGCTCTGGATAAGAGCATCAGCTAGATGATTTAAAATGTAAATGTATCTGGTACAAAGCATAGCTTTTTTATAGCTTTGTTTGCCTTTTCCAGTCTTGACGTATTTATTTCATCTCAGCACTAACACACCTGATTCAAATAGTCCACTAATAATCCAGCTGAAGCAGAACACGTGTTCACCGGCTGGGCATCCCATAGAGAAACAGATTGTCAGAGGTACGAAGTAACTAACTACTCTTGTTACTGTAATTTAGTAGCTTTTCAGAGTACTTGTAAAAATATTTGTTGTAATTTTAGTTTTATTTCCCAGAGAGGAACCGGTTGGTGATTTAGGCTAGGGTGTAATTGATTCTACTACAATGACATCATTGGCTTTTCCTCCCTACTGCTATACAACTTCTCACCAGCAGAGGGCGAACTGCACCACTTCAGCATCAACCCACAGCCAGCCATTTTACACTGACTGGAGGCTACAGCACAATCACCATAAAAGCACTGCTGAACCACAACACAATTCAACCCACATTACTCCCCTTCTCTATCGTCTAAAACACAAACGTGATCAACCAAACCCACATGGTATTAAGTTAACCCACGTTCCCATTACGTCTAGAGCAGTTAGATGAGATGGAGAGAAACGCTGTATTTCAGGGAGGCAGATTGACTCGCATCACCCTTTGATGTATAATGAATCAATCGGGTGCGCTGGTGCTCTCGGTGGTCTTTAATCTTTTGCCTTTCATGCTGTTTAAATGTGGAGATGCCTCAATGCCTGGATGGCCCAGTAAGGCCGTACCACTCCACCCCAAACCACTATGACTGAGGCTGCCAGCAGCTCTTTGAACATTGTACTCTTTCTAACATGGATTGATTGAAAGCTATGTCTGTTTTGTTTTAACCATGAGGAATGGGCATCTTTGTTGTTTTGGTTCGGTTTATTTAGAATGGTTTGGTGGTGGGGGGGGGTTCCATCGGCTCCCTGTTCCTATGGAGGTTTACCACAGAGGTTTTGAGCTGGTTCTTTTCTATTATGTCAGCCATTATGTTGACCAGCGAAATCACTGTCTTAAAAAACAGGATGCATGTTGTTTTGTGTTCCGTGCGTGTCTGGGTGATTCCTTGAACAGTAAAAGACCCTGAGTTTAGGGATTTTCACAAAATGTAATCCATGGAAGGGTCCTTTTGAGGAATATGAATATCTGTCAAATGAGTGTGACCATTTAAAAATATAAACATGAATATTGAAAATATATATATTTTTTAGATTAGGTCATTTGTGTGTGTGTGTGTGTGTGTATGTATGTATGTATGTATATGTGTGTATATATATATATATATATATACACACACACACACACACACACACACACACACACACACACAGTGGGGCAAAAAAGTATTTAGTCAGCCACCAATTGTGCAAGATCTCCCACTTAAAAAGATGAGAGAGGCCTGTAATTTTCATCATAGGTACACTTCAACTATGACAGACAAAATGAGAAAGAAAAAAATCCAGAAAATCACATTGTAGAATTTTTTTTATGAATTTATTTGCAAATTATGGTGGAAAAGTTTATCTCAATACTTTGTAATATAACCTTTGTTGGCAATGACAGAGGTCAAACGTTTTCTGTAAGTCTTCACAAGGTTTTATCAGACTGTTGCTGGTATTTTGGCCCATTCCTCCATGCAGATCTCCTCTAGAGCAGTGATGTTTTGGGGCTGTTGCTGGGCAACACGTACTTTCAACTCCCTCCAAAGATTTTCTATGGGGTTAAGATCTGGAGACTGGCTAGGCCACTCCAGGACCTTGAAATGCTTCTTACGAAGCCACTCCTTCGTTGCCCGGGCGGTGTGTTTGGGATCATTGCCCTGCTGAAAGACCCAGCCACGTTTCATCTTCAATGCCCTTGCTGATGGAAGGAGGTTTTCACTCAATCTCACGATACATGGCCCCATTCATTCTTTCCTTTACATGGATCAGTCGTCCTGGTCCCTTTGAAGAAAAACAGCCCCAAAGCATGATGTTTCCACCCCCATGCTTCACAGTAGGTATGGTGTTCTTTGGATGCAACTCAGCATTCTTTGTCCTCCAAACACGATGAGTTGAGTTTTTACCAAAAAGTAAAATTTTGGTTTCATCTGACCATATGACATTCTCCCAATCTTCTTCGAACTGCTTTGCTTTATCTTGGCCAGGTCGCAATTGTAAATGAGAACTTGTTCTCAACTTGCCTACCTGGTTAAATAAAGGTCAAATTAAAATAAAAAATAAACATTCTGGATCATCCAAATGCTCTCTAGCAAACTTCAGACGGGCCTGGACATGTACTGGCTTAAGCAGGGGAGATAAGTGTTTCCAGTTTCAGAGATTTTTGTAGTTTGTTCCAGCAGAGAACTGGAAGGAGGTGGTGAAAGGAGGAATTGGCTTTGGGGGTGACCAGAGAGATATACCTGCTGGAGAGCATGCTACAGGTGGGTGTTGCTATGGTGACCAGCGAGCTGAGATAAGGGGGGACTTTACCTAGCTGGGTCTTGTAGATGACCTGGAGCCAGTGGTACTGACTGGTTTTCTGATCCATGCCCCTACCTTTTTTTTATGGTATCTGTGACCAACAGATGCATACTGTATGTACAGTGGCTTGCAAAAGTATTCACCCCCTTGGCATTTTTCCTATTTTGTTGCCTTACAACCTGGAATAAAAAATAAAAAAACACACTTGGGGGGGATTTGTATTATTTGATTTACACAACATGCCTACCAATTTGAAGATGCAAAACTGCTCCAGCTCCTTCAAGTTGGATGGGTTCCGCTGGTGTACAGCAATCTTTAAGTCATACCACAGATTCTCAATTAGATTGAGGTCTGGGCTTTGACTAGGCCATTCTAAGGCATTTAAAAGTTTCCCCTTAAACCAGTCGAGTGTTCCTTTAGCAGTATGCTTAGGGTCATTGTCCTGCTGGAAGGTGAACCTCTGTCCCAGTCTCAAATCTCTGGAAGACAAACAGGTTTCCCTCAATTTCCATCCATCATTCCTTAAATTCTGACCAGTTTCCCAGTCCCTGCCGATTTAAAAACATCACCACAGCATGATGCTGCCACCACCATGCTTCACTGTGGGGATGTTGTTCTCAGGGTTATGAGGTGTTGGGTTTGCGCCAGACATAGTGTTTGCCTTGATGGCCAAAAAGCTCAATTTTAGTCTTATCTGACCAGACTACCTTCTTCCTTATGTGGCTTTTGGCGAACACCAAACTTGTTTGCTTATTTTTCCTTTGAAGTAATGGCTTTTTTCTGGCCATTCTTCTGTAAAGGCCAGCTCTGGAGTGTACAGCTTAAAGTGGTCCTATGGACAGATACTCCAATCTCCGCTGTGGAGCTATGCAGCTCCTTCAGGGTTATCAGTCAAATGTATTTTTAAAGCCCTTCTTACATCAGCTGATGTCACAAAGTGCTGTACAGAAACAGAAGTCTAAAACCCCAAACAGCAAGCAATGCAGGTGTAGAAGCACGGTGGCTAGGAAAAATTCCCTATAAAGGCCGGAACCTAGGAAGAAACCTAGAGAGGAACCAGGCTATGAGGGGTGGCTAATCCTCCTCTGGCAGGGCCTGGTGGAGATTATAACAGAACATGGCCAAGATGTTCATAGATGACCAGCAAGGTCAAATAATAATAATCACAATGGTTGTAGAGGGTGCAACAGGTCAGCACCTCAGAAGTAAATGTCAGTTGGCTTTCAGAGTATCTCTACCGCTCCTGCTTTCTCTATAGTTGAAAACAAAAGGTCTGGGACAGGTAGCACATCCAGTGAATAGGTCAGGGTTCCATAGCCGCAGGCAGAACAGTTGAAACTGGAGCAGCAGCACGACCAGGTGGACTGGGGACAGCAAGGAGTCATCAGGCCAGGTAGTCCTGAGGCATGGTCCTAGGGCTCAGGTCTTCAGAGAGAGAATTGGAGAAAGCATACTTAAATTCACACAGAACACCGGATAAGACAGGAGAAATACTCCAGATATAACAGACTGATCCCAGCCCCCCGACACAAACTATTGCAGCATATATACTGGAAGCTGGGACAGGAGGGGTCGGGAGACACTGTGGCCCCATCCGACGATACCCCGGGGACAGGGCCAAACAGGCAGGATATAACGTTGGTTATCTTTGTTCCTTCTTTGATTATTGCCCTCCTTGTCTGGTCTGTGAGTTTTGGTGGGCAGCCCTCTCTTGGCATGTTTGTTGTGGTGCCATATTCGTTCCATTCAGTTTTACAATGGATTTAATGGTTCTCCTTGGGATGTTCTAAGTTTAGAGTGAACAATTGATAACCCAACCCTGATCTGTACTTATCCACAACTTTGTCCCTGACCTGTTTGGAGAGCTCCTTGGTCTTCGTGGTGCCCCTTGCTTAGTGGTGTTGCAGACACTGGGGGCCATTCAGAACAGGTGTATATATACTGAGCTCATGTGACACTTAGATTGCACACAGGTGGACTTTATTTAACTAATTATGTGACTTATGAAGGTAATTGGTTGCACCAGATCTTATTTAGGGGCTTCATAGCAAAGGAGGTGAATACATATGCACGCACTACTTTTCCGTTTTTTAGACTTAAAAAAAAAAAAAATTCGCCTCAGCAATTTGGACTATTTTGTGTATGTCCATTACATGAAATCTAAATGAAAATCTATTTAAATCACAGGTTGTAATGCAACAAAATAGGAAAAATGCCAAGGGGGATGAATACTTTTGCAAGGAACTTCCCAGTCATGTCAAATCCAAAGATTAAGACCTAATTAATTTATTCCAATTGATTGGTTTCCTTGTATAAAGTAACTCAGTAAAATCTTTGAAATTCTTGCATGTTGCGTTTTATGTTTTTGTTCAGTATATATTGTTGAACATCATATGTTCTACTACGGGCATGCCAAAGTTCCAGAGTGGGATTTCTGCTACTTTTAGCATTAACAGAGGGAATGTGAAAATGGATTCAAAATGGTCGCCCTCTGCTGGGGATTTGCAGGATGTGTAATGATACAATTAAACGGAGGGCTGTGATTGGTTATATTGACTACTATGCTCATAACTTTAGAGTATATTATCTTCAACCATGTATAGAAAAATGTGGCAAATCAAAAATGATTTATTTTCAATATTAATTTGTATATTTTCTCAATTATGCTCTAAGATACAAATGTCAAATATACAGTATGTCAACAATCCTTCCTCCATAGGACTATGGATTCCATTTTGGGAAAATCCCCCAAAATCCTTTTTATTTTTTTAATCTAGTTTGGTGACGATGCACCCTGTCTTTAATTGACCTGGCTGTTTGTTTTATTTCCCCGGATGCGATCGGGACAGTGAAAACATCTGTGACTGCATCTCTGCCACCCCTCCCCTACACACACACACACAAACTCTCACTCACCCCCTCATACACACACACATTAGCTCTAATGAGATATTGGCACACTTATTTTTTTAATGAGATATATAAACTGTGCTGGTGAAATGTAATTGGCTCTGATTACTTTGCTGTATGGGTGATTCTGAAGTCCGTGTGTGTTGGAGGTGACTAGACAATGGCAACAAATCACTCTTATTTGTTTAACTTTTACAATCAAATTATATATTTTTCATGTATTTTTCCTGTTTTAAATGGTTCAGTGTAGCTGGAGTGACCTAATAGGTGTCGTACATGGAAATAGGATAACCTACATCTGGGAAATGTACTAAACCTTGAGACTATTTGAATAGGAATCTTTCCCTTTGTTCAGTCGTCTTTCTCTCACCTTCCCAACCTTTTCAGGGCCATAAAATCATGTCGGGGGCTGTGTGACCGCCCTTTCATCTGTGTGTGTGTGTGCGCTTGCAGAGAGGTACACAAGGCAGCCATAAATAAAAGCCCATTTCAATGTAGCCTTTCAGGAGAGGGAGGATGAAGTGGAGACCAGCTAGAAACTACACAGGACTAGAGTATAACCTAAATACTGTATCATCCTTCGAGTAGTGTAAATAAATACGTAGGAGTGTGTGGATCGCTCTCCATTACCTTCACACTAGTCATTTAGCCGTAGCCGCCTGTTTTCCCATGTTAGATAATGGGAGTTAGCATAACGTGGCTAACGCTGTAGCAAGCCCGCTCCCTAGAGCCGCCGTGTGTGTGGCAGGCAGGGGATTTACTGTGTTGTAGGGCTGGGAGTTGCCAGGGACCTCGCAATATGATATTGTCACCATACTCGGGTGCAAATTCGATATGTATTGAGATTCTCACGATTGTATATGTATTGCAATTCGATGTTCCAAACATATTGCTGCTGCAAAGGGACAAGGAGCTCTGAGAAAACCAGTTCTGATCAGTCCTGGAAATAAAAGTGCTGAAAACAAATTGCCTCCGTATTTAAAAAGATGATCGAGAACAAGCTAAGTAAAATACTGGAATATTGGTGCAGGTACAGAAAACTAGCACAAAAGTAATATAGCGATATTGTCAACACGATACAATATATCATCAAACGTAATATCCCGATATGTAACTGTGTCAATGTTTTCCCCCATCACTACTGCCATGGCAGGAGGGGAAATTATGCTTCCTCAGTCCACACGAGGCTTACCGCCCACCTCACTGTAACCTGCTCCCGGGTATCAACAGCCTGCGGAGGGAAGAGGAGAGGGAGGGAGGATTGGGTTGGGAGAGAGGTGTGGGGGGGGGTCGAGGGGGAGGATGTAGGGAGGAAGGAATTGGGGAGTGGTTGACTAAGGTGGTTGAAGTGACAAGGGTGAGGGAAATGGAGGATGGAGGGAGAATAGAGAGAGGGGGGTGGATGGAGGGAGAATAGATAGAGGAGGAGGGGTTGATGGAGGGAGAATAGATAGAGGAGGAGGGGTTGATGGAGGGAGAATAGATAGAGGAGGAGGGGTTGATGGAGGGAGAATAGATAGAGGAGGAGGGGTTGTTGGAGAGAGAATAGATAGAGGAGGAGGGGTTGTTGGAGAGAGAATAGATAGAGGAGGAGGGGTTGTTGGAGAGAGAATAGATAGAGGAGGAGGGGTGGATGGAGAGAGAATAGATAGAGGAGGAGGGGTGGATGGAGAGGGAATAGATAGAGGAGGAGGGGTGGATGGAGGGAGAATAGATAGAGGAGGAGGGGTGGATGGAGGGAGAATAGATAGAAGAGGAGGGGTGGATGGAGGGAGAATAGATAGAGGAGGAGGGGTTGATGGAGGGAGAATAGATAGAGGAGGAGGGGTTGATGGAGAGAGAATAGATAGAGGAGGAGGGGGTTGTTGGAGAGAGAATAGATAGAGGAGGAGGGGTGGATGGAGAGAGAATAGATAGAGGAGGAGGGGTGGGGGGAGAGAGAATAGATAGAGGAGGAGGGGTGGATGGAGAGAGAATAGATAGAGGAGGAGGGGTTGATGGAGGGAGAATAGATAGAGGAGGAGGGGTTGATGGAGGGAGAATAGATAGAGGAGGAGGGGTTGATGGAGGGAGAATAGATAGAGGAGGAGGGGTTGATGGAGGGAGAATAGATAGAGGAGGAGGGGTTGATGGAGGGAGAATAGATAGAGGAGGAGGGGTTGATGGAGGGAGAATAGATAGAGGAGGAGGGGTTGTTGGAGAGAGAATAGATAGAGGAGGAGGGGTTGTTGGAGAGAGAATAGATAGAGGAGGAGGGGTTGTTGGAGAGAGAATAGATAGAGGAGGAGGGGTTGTTGGAGAGAGAATAGATAGAGGAGGAGGGGTGGATGGAGAGAGAATAGATAGAGGAGGAGGGGTGGATGGAGAGAGAATAGATAGAGGAGGAGGGGTGGATGGAGAGAGAATAGATAGAGGAGGAGGGGTGGATGGAGGGAGAATAGATAGAAGAGGAGGGGTGGATGGAGGGAGAATAGATAGAGGAGGAGGGGTTGATGGAGGGAGAATAGATAGAGGAGGAGGGGTTGATGGAGAGAGAATAGATAGAGGAGGAGGGGTTGTTGGAGAGAGAATAGATAGAGGAGGAGGGGTGGATGGAGAGAGAATAGATAGAGGAGGAGGGGTGGGGGAGAGAGAATAGATAGAGGAGGAGGGGTGGATGGAGAGAGAATAGATAGA
This sequence comes from Oncorhynchus kisutch, assembly GCF_002021735.2. Lineage (NCBI taxonomy): Eukaryota > Metazoa > Chordata > Actinopteri > Salmoniformes > Salmonidae > Oncorhynchus > Oncorhynchus kisutch. The sequence goes on along the minus strand of NW_022261980.1, from coordinate 7,630,535 downwards.
GGAGGAGGGGTTGATGGAGGGAGAATAGATAGAGGAGGAGGGGTTGATGGAGGGAGAATAGATAGAGGAGGAGGGGTTGATGGAGGGAGAATAGATAGAGGAGGAGGGGTTGATGGAGGGAGAATAGATAGAGGAGGAGGGGGTTGATGGAGGGAGAATAGATAGAGGAGGAGGGGTTGATGGAGGGAGAATAGATAGAGGAGGAGGGGTTGTTGGAGAGAGAATAGATAGAGGAGGAGGGGTTGTTGGAGAGAGAATAGATAGAGGAGGAGGGGTTGTTGGAGAGAGAATAGATAGAGGAGGAGGGGTTGTTGGAGAGAGAATAGATAGAGGAGGAGGGGTGGATGGAGAGAGAATAGATAGAGGAGGAGGGGTGGATGGAGAGAGAATAGATAGAGGAGGAGGGGTGGATGGAGAGAGAATAGATAGAGGAGGAGGGGTGGATGGAGGGAGAATAGATAGAGGAGGAGGGGTGGATGGAGGGAGAATAGATAGAGGAGGAGGGGTTGATGGAGAGAGAATAGATAGAGGAGGAGGGGTTGTTGGAGAGAGAGAATAGATAGAGGAGGAGGGGTGGATGGAGAGAGAATAGATAGAGGAGGAGGGGTGGATGGAGAGAGAATAGATAGAGGAGGAGGGGTGGATGGAGGGAGAATAGATAGAGGAGGAGGGGTTGTTGGAGAGAGAATGGAGGGGTGGATGGAGGGAGAATAGATGGAGGAGGGGTTGATGGAGGGAGAATAGATAGAGGAGGAGGGGTGGATGGAGGGAGAATAGATAGAGGAGGAGGGGTGGATGGAGGGAGAATAGATAGAGGAGGAGGGGTTGATGGAGGGAGAATAGATAGAGGAGGAGGGGTTGTTGGAGAGAGAATGGAGGGGTGGATGGAGGGAGAATAGATAGAGGAGGGGTTGATGGAGGGAGAATAGATGGAGGAGGAGGGGTGGATGGAGGGAGAATAGATAGAGGAGGAGGGGTGGATGGAGGGAGAATAGATAGAGGAGGAGGGGTGGATGGAGGGAGAATAGATAGAGGAGGAGGGGTGGATGGAGGGAGAATAGATAGAGGAGGAGGGGTGGATGGAGGGAGAATAGATAGAGGAGGAGGGGTGGATGGAGGGAGAATAGAATAGATAGAGGAGGAGGGGTGGATGGAGGGAGAATAGATAGAGGAGGAGGGGTGGATGGAGGGAGAATAGATAGAGGAGGAGGGGTGGATGGAGGGAGAGAGAATAGATAGAGGAGGAGGGGTGGATGGAGGGAGGGAGAATAGATAGAGGAGGAGGGGTGGATGGAGGGAGAATAGATAGAGGAGGAGGGGTGGATGGAGGGAGAATAGATAGAGGAGGAGGGGTGGATGGAGGGGAGAATAGATAGAGGAGGAGGGGTGGATGGAGGGAGAATAGATAGAGGAGGAGGGGTGGATGGAGGGAGAATAGATAGAGGAGGGGTGGATGGAGGGAGAATAGATAGAGGAGGAGGGGTTGTTGGAGAGAGAATGGAGGGGTGGATGGAGGAGGGGTTGATGGAGGGAGAATAGATAGAGGAGGAGGGGTGGATGGAGGGAGAATAGATAGAGGAGGAGGGGTGGATGGAGGGAGAATAGATAGAGGAGGAGGGGTGGATGGAGGGAGAATAGATAGAGGAGGAGGGGTGGATGGAGGGAGAATAGATAGAGGAGGAGGGGTGGATGGAGGGAGAATAGATAGAGGAGGAGGGGTGGATGGAGGGAGAATAGATAGAGGAGGAGGGGTGGATGGAGGGAGAATAGATAGAGGAGGAGGGGTGGATGGAGGGAGAATAGATAGAGGAGGGGTGGATGGAGGGAGAATAGATAGAGGAGGAGGGGTGGATGGAGGGAGAGAGAATAGATAGAGGAGGAGGGGTGGATGGAGGGAGAGAGAATAGATAGAGGAGGAGGGGTGGATGGAGGGAGAGAGAATAGATAGAGGAGGAGGGGTGGATGGAGGGAGAGAGAATAGATAGAGGAGGAGGGGTGGATGGAGGGAGAGAGAATAGATAGAGGAGGAGGGGTGGATGGAGGGGAGAGAGAATAGATAGAGGAGGAGGGGTGGATGGAGGGAGAATAGATAGATGAGGAGGAGGAGGAGGAGGGGTGGATGGAGGGAGAGAGAATAGAGAGAGGAGGAGTAGATGGACAGGGGGAGGTGGGGAAGTGAGAAGAGTGAAATATGTATGGGAAAGGTATTTGCATTAAATATGTATAAAGGCGTTATAAGTCCGTATGGACAGGGTTGTGAGTGAGGTAATGACAAGGTAAGGAATGAAGTAGGGGGTGTGTTTATTATTAAGGACAGAGAGGGAGACAGAGAGAGGATAAAAGGGGATTTGATTGAGAGAAAGAGAACAGGCGAGTGTTTTTGAGTGATTGAAGGAAGGAGTAGGTTTCTAACATATAATTGCCAGTTATTACCACTGTGCAGCAAGCATTCATGTAGGGCTGTGATGGTCATGGTATTTTGGATGACGGTAATTGGCCACAGTAAAAAAAAATATAAACAAGCCCACTTTCTCATCTCCTCCGCTCCTGACTGCATGTGCTGCCATAGAAATAGAATGAATAGAACGGTCATCCCCATTCAAGTCAAAGACGGCATAATGGCTGGACTGGCAGCCATTGTGAGTGTACCCTTTAAGGAGCAAACCAGGAAGTAAAGTATGTGCTGTGATTTGTTGATTTCAACTCAATTTGAGAGCGAGGGAGAGACTGACTTTCATATGCACAAAAAGCTTATTTCTCTCATTTGGTGCACACATTTGTTTATATCCCTGTTAGTGAGCATTTCTCCTTTGCCAAGATTATCTATCCATCAGACAGGTGTGGCATATCAAGAAGCTGATTAAACAGCATGACCATTACATAGGTGCAACTTGTGCTGGGGACAATAAAAGGCCACTCTGAAATGTGTAGTTTTATCACACAATGCCACAGATGTGAGGGAGCATGTAATTGGCATGCCAACTGCAGGAATGTCCACCAGAGCTGTTGCCAGAGAATTTAATGTTACTTTCTCTACCATAAGCCGCCTCAAGTTGTTTTAGAGTATTTGGAAGTACGTCCATCTGGCCTCAACTGAATACCACATGTAGGTCGTAGCTAGATGTTGTATACTTAAACAATAAGGCCAGAAGGGGTGTGGTATATGGCCAATATACCACGGCCGTATACCACACCCCCAAGGTGCCTTACTGCTATTGTAAACTGGTTACCAATGTAATTAGAGCAGTAAAAATAAATGTTTTGTCATACCTGTGGTATATGGTCTGATATACCACGGCTGTCAGCCATTCAGGGCTTGAACCTCCCAGTTTATAATACTGTATGCATCCCCAGTATTTAGAAAGAACTAGTGATGGAGAAATGACTGTTGTGTTGGCTACACAATTTCATTCCACTTCAAAAATATATTCACCCCACAGTTGCTGACAAATACAGTATTTTTAAAATCACATCAAGTTATTTAGACAAAGTAGTTTAACATAATGTCCCACATCTACATTCACTATGCGTAAATGATCTATGTCATGTGTGTGTTTTCAGATTCACTGCTAATTCATAGCCTAGGACACCCCAAACTCCAAACCGCACACCCACAATCTACCCCGCCAAATAGATTGGATCGATCCAAGCTCTTAATAAGAGCCAGATTTTTCACACCGTTCCCTAGCTTAGCCTGCCTTAGCGCTGGGTTAGCGACCGCAGGGCAGATAGTCTAATCTGGCATGGTTAAAGGAGATATATGTAGAGACAAAGCTAGCTCCTATTTCTCCTTTTAGTGGAGCTGAGTGCTCTATTGATCTCTATTGACTGACCACGGGCCGGGTCATGTGGACTTGCAATTTGTGTTTCAGCAGAGGTTCCACAGTGTGTGTGTACGATGTGTAATGAGTGTATGAGGAAGAAAGAGTGTGCGTTTGTCTTTGTGTTGCTAATGTATCATAAGAAGATCTAAGTATTCAGACATTCATATGTTACAATGTGAATAGCTACCTAGCGTGTCATTAGGTTAGTCGGTATAACCACAAGTCATGTAGCTTTCATCAGGGCTGTTCATTATGTTATAGTTGTTGTTATGACTTATTAAGCAGTTAGAACAACAATTGGTCTCCATTTGGGATTTTCCTGTCTGTGTCCTATAGTGTTTCCAGGGCTGACCTCCCAGAGTGTCTGTGTCCTATAGTGTTTCCAGGGCTGACCTCCCACAGTGTCTGTGTCCTATAGTGTTTCCAGGGCTGACCTCCAGAGTGTCTCTGTCTGTGTCCTATAGTGTTTCCAGGGCTGACCTCCAGAGTGTCTGTGTCCTATAGTGTTTCCAGGGCTGACCTCCAGAGTGTCTGTGTCCTATAGTGTTTCCAGGGCTGACCTCCAGAGTGTCTGTGTCCTATAGTGTTTCCAGGGCTGACCTCCAGAGTGTCTGTGTCCTATAGTGTTTCCAGGGCTGACCTCCAGAGTGTCTGTGTCCTATAGTGTTTCCAGGGCTGACCTCCCACAGTGTCTGTGTCCTATAGTGTTTCCAGGGCTGACCTCCGGAGTGTCTGTGTCCTATAGTGATTCCAGGGCTGACCTCCGGAGTGTCTGTGTCCTATAGTGATTCCAGGGCTGACCTCCGGAGTGTCTCTGTCTGTGTCCTACAGTGTTCCCAGGGCTGACCTCCCACAGTGTCTGTGTCCTATAGCGTTTCCAGGGCTGACCTCCAGAGTGTCTGTGTCCTATAGTGTTCCCAGGGCTGACCTCCAGAGTGTCTGTGTCCTATAGTGATTCCAGGGCTGACCTCCAGAGTGTCTCTGTCTGTGTCCTACAGTGTTTCCAGGGCTGACCTCCAGAGTGTCTGTGTCCTATAGTGATTCCAGGGTTGACCTCCGGAGTGTCTCTGTCTGTGTCCTACAGTGTTTCCAGGGCTGACCTCCGGAGTGTCTCTGTCTGTGTCCTACAGTGTTTCCAGGGCTCACCTCCGGAGTGTCTCTGTCTGTGTCCTATAGTGTTCCCTGGGCTGACCTCCCACAGTGTCTGTGTCCTTTAGTGTTTCCAGGGCTGACCTCCGGAGTGTCTCTGTCCTACAGTGTTTCCAGGGCTGACCTCCGGAGTGTCTGTGTCCTATAGTGTTTCCAGGGCTGACCTCCCACAGTGTCTGTGTCCTATAGTGTTTCCAGGGCTGACCTCCCACAGTGTCTGTGTCCTACAGTGTTTCCAGGTCTGACCTCCGGAGTGTCTCTGTCTGTGTCCTACAGTGTTTCCAGGGCTGACCTCCCACAGTGTCTGTGTCCTATAGTGTTTCCAGGGCCGAACTCCAGAGTTGCTCTCCTCTCCTTGTTAGTGCGTCCACAAGCTCCAACTGATGCCAACGTTTCCTTGTGCAGTAATGCAATATTTATATGCTGAAAAGCCTTCCTGACACACACACACACAGTGGTTATATGGGAGACAGGTTAAAGTCATACTATCCTATTTTTTCCCCTTCTCTGTTTCTGTAACGTGTGAATCTTCAGCTGCCCCGCTGTCTTTCCCTGTCTTCTCCTTTATCAGCCCCCGGAACATATTGTCTTTCCCTGTCTTCTCCTTTATCAGCACCCGGAACATATTGTCTTTCCCTGTCTTCTCCTTTATCAGCACCCGGAACATATTGTCTTTCCCTGTCTTCTCCTTTATCAGCCCCCGGAACATATTGTCTTTCCCTGTCTTCTCCTTTATCAGCCCCCGGAACATATTGTCTTTCCCTGTCTTCTCCTTTATCAGCCCCCGGAACATATTGTCTTTCCCTGTCTTCTCCTTCATCAGCCCCCGGAACATATTGTCTTTCCCTGTCTTCTCCTTTATCAGCCCCCGGAACATATTGTCTTTCCCTGTCTTCTCCTTTATCAGCCCCCGGAACATATTGTCTTTCCCTGTCTTCTCCTTTATCAGCCCCCGGAACATATTGTCTTTCCCTGTCTTCTCCTTTATCAGCCCCCGGAACATATTGTCTTTCCCCGTCTTCTCCTTTATCAGCCCCCGGAACATATTTTCTTTCCCCGTCTTCTCCTTTATCAGCCCCCGGAACATATTGTCTTTCCCCGTCTTCTCCTTTATCAGCCCCCGGAACATATTTTCTTTCCCCGTCTTCTCCTTTATCAGCCCCCGGAACATATTGTCTTTCCCCGTCTTCTCCTTTATCAGCCCCCGGAACATATTGTCTTTCCCCGTCTTCTCCTTTATCAGCCCCCGGAACATATTGTCTTTCCCCTTCTTCTCATTTATCAGCCCCCGGAACATATTGTCTTTCCCCGTCTTCTCCTTTATCAGCCCCCGGAACATATTGTCTTTCCCCGTCTTCTCCTTTATCAGCCCCCGGAACATATTGTCTTTCCCCGTCTTCTCCTTTATCAGCCCCCGGAACATATTGTCTTTCCCCGTCTTCTCCTTTATCAGCCCCCGGAACATATTGTCTTTCCCCGTCTTCTCCTTTATCAGCACCCGGAACATATCGTCTTTCCCCGTCTTCTCCTTTATCAGCCCCCGGAACATATCGTCTTTCCCTGTCTTCTCCTTTATCAGCCCCCGGAACATATCGTCTTTCCCTGTCTTCTCCTTTATCAGCCCCCGGAACATATTTTCTTTCCCTGTCTTCTCCTTTATCAGCCCCCGGAATATATTGTCTTTCCCTGTCTTCTCCTTTATCAGCCCCCGGAATATATTGTCTTTCCCTGTCTTCTCCTTTATCAGCCCCCGGAACATATTGTCTTTCCCTGTCTTCTCTTTTATCAGCCCCCGGAACATATTGTCTTTCCCTGTCTTCTCCTTTATCAGCCCCCGGAACATATTGTCTTTCACTGTCTTCTCCTTTATCAGCCCCCGGAACATACTGTCTCTCCCTGTCTTCTCCTTTATCAGCCCCCAGAAATATTGTCTCTCCCTGTCTTCTCCTTTATCAGCCCCCGGAAAATATTGTTTTTCCTGTCGCGGCTGTGAAGGTGGATGTGGCTGTTAAGAATTAAATTTCACTAGGAACAGGCTTCATTATCTTTTGTATGTGTGTCTCCACGTGCGTGGGCGCGTGAGGGAGAGGCTTTGAACACTCACCCCAATTTGTAGCCACACGCACACACACACACACACACACACACACACACACACACACACACACACACACACACACACACACACACACACACACACACACACACACACACACGCACACACACACACACACACACACACACCTCCCTCCATTCTGTTTCCATGCTAGGCAGTTTGCCATGGCAGAGAGAGGTCAGACAACATGTGATTCTGCAGTGGTGGTGTGGAATGCATTCAGCCCCAGTCCCCAGGCTCTGAATGACAACCAGCCAACCCAGCCCAGCCAGCCCAGCCCAGGCCAGCCAGGCAGCCCAGCTAGCCAGCCAACCCAGCCAGCCAGCCAGCCAGCCAGCCAACCCAGCCCCTCCCAGCCCAGCCAACCCAGCCAGGCAGACCAGCCAGCCAGCCAACCCAGCCAGCCAGCCAGGCAGACCAGCCAGCCAGCCAGGCAGCCCAGCCAGGCAGCCCAGCCAGCCAGGCAGCCCAGCCAGCCAGCCAGGCAGCCCAGCCAGCCACAGGTCTACAACACCAGGAACAATACATATGTCCATCTGCTGGACTAAATGGTTGCACTACTTATAGTTTCACTAGCGTTTTCAGAACCACTAAATTACACGCCTTTCAGTTTCAGGGAGGAAAGTCAGTTAGTGTTTGGTCATATGCCCAGTTCTGTTCGGTTTTTGTTTGTTAGTGCGCTGAACCAGACTAATAGTCATTGATGGATTTTGCTCACTGTGTCCTTCCTACCTAGGATATCCAAAACCGTCACATCAAATGAGTTGTCTTTGATGTTTTAAAAGCTCAGTCTTAGAATGCTGAAGACTATTATACACAATAAAAGAGAAGTAATTGAATTCCAAGATAGATTATGGATTTGGATGTTCAACAGGTTCAAAGAAACTAATTAGGTCCACTGACAGTCAGTACATTCGTTGCCTTTTGATTCTGAGTATAGTCCAATTGTGATGGAAGCTGAACTATCACTTTGTCATTCTACTTGACTGGTAACATATTACAATGGTAAAAGCAATTAGAACCTTTTGATTCATCTTACCAAAGTATCATATCTTTAGTTATTTTATTCTGTATACTCATCGCTGTAAGGATTTTAGTCCACTGTTTACTCAGCTGTTGAAGAAATGCCTGGACTAATAGCTTTCTGAGTTTTTAGGATATCATTGTTACAAAAATCTAACACCTCCATTTAATTTAACACCACAATCTCTGTGCCTTCCCAGAAATCAATGTTCCCTTTCTCTCTAATAAGCTTCAAAGAAGCAGAGAGACAGTTGCCATTGTTTTCAGTTTCCACGTCTGGTGTTCACAATGGATGCCCCAAAAATGTTTCCCTGTAAGGCCTACGTCTTTGTCAGTTTTCTGCTTGGAGTTGGGAAAGGAATGGTCCCTGACCCAGTCCAGAAACAACCCCTAGCCTCCACCAACTAGACACTTACTGTACATCTGAAAATAATTGGATAGATATAAGCAATATGGTAGTTGGGTCCACCTTGCCCTCTGATAAACTAAGTGCAACTTCCGCTATATAGCTAACACCCATCCAATCTTCTCAGATCATACACAAATGCATAATGCCTCTGCTAGGGGCTGTTTCTAGACTTGGCCTAATGCCTCTGTTAAGGGCTGTTTCTAGACTTGGCCAAATTGTGGTGTAGTCGGCAAGTGTTTGGCATGGTCTGGAGGACGTCCATCTTTCTTGCTGGGACAGTGGAGGATTAAGGTAGGTATGCTTATGTGGAGGTGCTGCCATTGCAGAATGTTGAAATGATAAAAAATAGCCGCCATGCCTGGAGCTTTTTGAGCTGGTATATTGTATTCACTGGTAGGCTGGTCCTGTCGCCCAGGCTGGTCCTGTCGCCCAGGCTGGTCCTGTCGCCCAGGCTGGTCCTGTCGCCCAGGCTGGTCCTGTCACCCAGGCTGGTAGGCTGGTCCTGTCACCCAGGCTGGTCCTGTCACCCAGGCTGGTCCTGTCACCCAGGCTGGTAGGCTGGTCCTGTCACCCAGGCTGGTCCTGTCACCCAGACTGGTCCTGTCACCCAGGCTGGTAGACTGGTCCTGTCACCCAGACTAGTCCTGTCACCCAGGCTGGTAGACTGGTCCTGTCACCCAGACTAGTCCTGTCACCCAGGCTGGTAGACTGGTCCTGTCACCCAGACTAGTCCTGTCACCCAGGCTGGTAGGCTGGTCCTGTCACCCAGGCTGGTCATGTCACCCAGGCTGGTCCTGTCACCCAGACTGCTGCTTGTTCCCGTGTCACAGGATCAGGCCCCCAGTCTTACATCTGTCTGACATTTAGCTCCTTTGTTTGTGTCAGCGTTCCGTGGGTGCGTCACGACATCATTTCAGCTCAGAGGACAGGGCTAGACAGGCTGTGTGTGTGTGTGTGTGTGTGTGTGTATGTGTGTGTGTGTGTGTGTGTGTGTATACACGTGAGGTGTGTGTGTGTGTTTTGGCACATGGCGGTGTGCGCGCACACGTGTCTCTGTATATATAATGTCCATGTGTGTGTGTAATGGAGCAGGAGGCATCACCTTGTCAGACCTCCAGCTAAGCAGCATCACCGCTACAGGCATCTGTCTTCATGAGGGAGGGAGCCAGGGAGGGAGGGAACTGGCTGGCTGTACCGCTGCTGCAGGGTCAAGAGATTACAAACTCAATTGTGCTCCTCAGGCGAAGGTTTGTCTGCTCAGCAACTTCCTCCCGGTGACAGATGAGAGCGAGGGAGGGAAAAGGAGGAGAGGATGCCCCGCTGCCTCGTCCTCCTCCAGTCATCCTCCTCTCTCGCCCTGTGTGTGTCACAATCTGAGGCTTGATGACCAGACAGCCTCTCCTGTGTACCACCTCCACTCCAAAATAGCTTCTCCTGTACCACCTCCACTCCATTACAGCTTATCCTGTACCACCTCCATTCCAACACAGCTTCTCCTGTACCACCTCCACTCCAACAGACCTTCTCCTGTACCACCTCCACTCCATTACAGCTTCTCCTGTACCATCTCCACTCCAACACAGCTTCTCCTGTAACACCTCCACTCCAATACAGCTTCTCCTGTACCACCTCCATTCCAACACAGCTGCTCCTGTACCACCTCCACTCCAAAACAGCTGCTCCTGTACCACCTCCACTCCAAAACAGCTGCTCCTGTACCACCTCCACTCCAACACAGCTTCTCCTGTACCACCTCCACTCCAACACAGCTTCTCCTGTACCACCTCCACTCCAACACAGCTTCTCCTGTACCACCTCCACTCCAACACAGCTTCTCCTGTACCACCTCCACTCCAACACAGCTTCTCCTGTACCACCTCCACTCCAATAACAGCTGCTCCTGTACCACCTCCACTCCAACACAGCTTCTCCTGTACCACCTCCACTCCAACACAGCTTCTCCTGTACCACCTCCACTCCAATAACAGCCTGTGGGAAGAGCTCTGTCAAACCAAGAGGCTCTATGTAACCTGGACACTTCGTATATTTTTTTTCTCTTTTTCCATAACAATAAAATGAATAGAAAATATATTGTAACTTAACATTATTACTAGTGCCACAGTACAATATTATTTTAACTATGGGATAGGTGTTGTATTTTCACATGTATAGATTCACATCTTTTCTTTCATCTGTGAGCTAGCAGCCAGGACAGAGAGACCGAGAGCCAACCACTTCCCACAGGGGCTGAGTGAACACAGATGGGGGACTCTTTTCCTTTGGCCCACTATCAAAGCTAACACTCACCTCAGGAGAGAGACGTGTTCATAAACTCCCTCTCTATCTCCATTTCCCTATTATCAAATCAAAATGTAGCCATGAAATGGTTTGTTAGCTGACTGAAATCCAATCCATTTCGCTGACAGTATTGCCACTAAAGGAGGTGGATTTGTGATGGGGATAAAGGGAGATTGTGGAGGAAAATAACAAGTTTTAATGCTCAAGATTCCCTGGAGTTCTTTGAAGTCTGGTTTTGAAAGCAGACATGGTAATTGTCCCTGGGGGAATTCACGTGTGTGTGAAGTTGGGTAAAGCCGTGTGCTAGGTAAAGAGGTTGTCTAATGCAGTGCACATGTACAATAGTATGCCCACTAACACAAATGTACATTCAACACATGTACAATACTCTGCCCACTAACACATCAAATGTACATTCAACACATGTACAATACTCTGCCCACTAACACATCAAATGTACATTCAACACATGTACAATAGTCTGCCCACTAACACATCAAATGTACATTCAACACATGTACAATAGTCTGCCCACTAACACATCAAATGTACATTCAACACATGTACAATACTCTGCCCACTAACACATCAAATGTACATTCAACACATGTACAATACTCTGCCCACTAACACATCAAATGTACATTCAACACATGTACAATACTCTGCCCACTAACACATCAAATGTATTGTCTTTGATGTTTTAAAAGCTATGACATTCAACACATGTACAATAACTTTTTGTCCAAGTGCTATTTGGTAACTTTTTGTCCAAGTGCTATTTGGTAACTTTTTGTCCAAGTGCTATTTGGTAACTTTTTGTCCAAGTGCTATTTGGTAACTTTTTGTCCAAGTGCTATTTGGTAACTTTTTGTCCAAGTGCTATTTGGTAACTTTTTGTCCAAGTGCTATTTGGTAACTTTTTGTCCAAGTGCTATTTGGTAACTTTTTGTCCAAGTGCTATTTGGTAACTTTTTGTCCAAGTGCTATTTGGTAACTTTTTGTCCAAGTGCTATTTGGTAACTTTTTGTCCAAGTGCTATTTGGTAACTTTTTGTCCAAGTGCTATTTGGTAACTTTTTGTCCAAGTGCTATTTGGTAACTTTTTGTCCAAGTGCTATTTGGTAACTTTTTGTCCAAGTGCTATTTGGTAACTTTTTGTCCAAGTGCTATTTGGTAACTTTTTGTCCAAGTGCTATTTGGTAACTTTTTGTCCAAGTGCTATTTGGTAACTTTTTGTCCAAGTGCTATCTGGTAACTTTTTGTCCAAGTGCTATTTGGTAACTTTTTGTCCAAGTGCTATTTGGTAACTTTTTGTCCAAGTGCTATTTGGTAACTTTTTGTCCAAGTGCTATTTGGTAACTTTTTGTCCAAGTGCTATTTGGTAACTTTTTGTCCAAGTGCTATTTGGTAACTTTTTGTCCAAGTGCTATTTGGTAACTTTTTGTCCAAGTGCTATTTGGTAACTTTTTGTCCAAGTGCTATTTGGTAACTTTTTGTCCAAGTGCTATTTGGTAACTTTTTGTCCAAGTGCTATCTGGTAACTTTTTGTCCAAGTGCTATTTGGTAACTTTTTGTCCAAGTGCTATTTGGTAACTTTTTGTCCAAGTGCTATTTGGTAACTTTTTGTCCAAGTGCTATTTGGTAACTTTTTGTCCAAGTGCTATTTGGTAACTTTTTGTCCAAGTGCTATTTGGTAACTTTTTGTCCAAGTGCTATTTGGTAACTTTTTGTCCAAGTGCTATCTGGTAACTTTTTGTCCAAGTGCTATTTGGTAACTTTTTGTCCAAGTGCTATTTAGATGTTTAGTATAGGTTTACAGAGACACGTTTCTCAAGTGCATCATCGTTATTCTCTAAATAGTCAAAAGAAGAGATGTTGAATTTACAAATATTCGACACATAGTAGGTTAAACACGGTATTTTCCTTCTCTGTCAGAACCTAGTAGACTTCAGACAGAGAGGTAACTGTAGGCTTATACTGTAGATCAGACCCAATGCCAGGAGCGTTCCAACAGTGGGAAAAGTTGTTGAGTCTAAAAACACTGTGGGTGTTGTGAGGCCGTCCTGTTTTCTTGCCGTTCGAGGCCCACCACAGGAGGTGAAGTCATAAACAGGGCTGGAAAAATGGGACTTCGCTATGCGAGGCAACTGGTGTAAATCTTCCTGTGCAAACACATGACTTCATTACACCTGTCATCACTAAAGCTAAATTGCTAATGTGTCTCTTGCTAGCTCTTCACTGAGGCTCTCTGCGATTTGAATCGTCATGTTTGTGGAGCCCTGAGGTAAAATAAATAAACCATGATGCTCCGACCCACTTGTCAAACTACAGGAGCTTTAGAGTCCCTGTGCAGTCAAAAAATAAATGAAATGTTCTTGTGTTTTATATAGTTGTCCACACGGAGTTGGGATATTACTGTAACATTTTGAAAATGATGATAATGTGTTTTTAGTGTCAGCGGTTTGAAAAGACCGCCTAAAATGTCAGCCTGTTTATGTGGGCTGACATCACCAGGCAGTAAATAAGTTAATAGACCAATACGAGAGTTCCAGACCTCTCTGCCAATAACAGCTAGTTTTCACTTTCCCCTCCCCTCTCAAAACACTGACAGACAGTTCGAGATAAATTATTGCTTGAGCAATCTTTGCGAAGAAGTTATTTCTGCTTCCTTTTGACCATTTTAATTGAAAACGATCACAGTAAGGTACTTCATTGTTACCCAGAATTGATTTGATATTGAGATAAAAACGACTCCATTGGACCTTTTTACAGCTTTAATCTTTCATTAAAACAATAACAAAGTGGTTCTGTTAAAAAGCTGAGGGATGGGCCTGGAGAAATGTAACATTGGAGAAGCAAACATTAGAGTTCATATGTTGGGTTCTGATGGGGTGTGACAGTTGAACTAAGCTCATGAGACATAAGTTATGTTCTTAAAAACAATTGTATAAAATGTGTATATAGCATTAATGTATAAGTCAAAAAATGTATGTCGTAACTAATGATTTTACATTTTACATTTCAGTTTATCAAACACTCTTATCCACAGCGACTGACAGTTAGGGCATTCATTTTAAGATAGCTAGGTGAGACAACCACATCACAGTCATAGTACAAAGTACATTTGTCGTAAATAAAGAGATTATCAGCAAAGTCTGAGCTAGTAGGATAAGTAAGTGCAATGTTGTTGTTGTTTTTTTTTTGGGGGGGGTGGGGGGGGGTAAGACTGAGATGTGTTATTTAAGATACTGAAGAGGGAGGGTTTCAGATGTTTTCAGAAGATTGGCTAGGAGGCTGCTGTCCTAGCATCAGGGGGAAACTGGTTCCACCAATGGGGTGCCAGGACAGAGAAGACCTTTGATTGGGCTGAACGGGAGCTGTTTCAGTTCAGCAGTTAAAGAGGACAATGTTAGCTTTCATTATCAATTGTGTCATAGATACAACTCAAAACCAAGTCTTGCGTGCGCTAGCTAGGTACTCCATTTATGTTAGCGTTAACAGTCAGTCTGCCAGGAGAGACTATGTAATAAGTCCATTTATAATTATCCACATAAAACAGTCTTTGTTCTTCAGATAAACTTAAATCAACACCAGAGGTCCCAGTATGGCTATATTGGAAAGAAAAGTCCTCATGTTTAGCCTGGGTATGTAGCTGTGTTTTAGCAGTCGAGCGGACTGACACAATGGAATAATTGAACGACCCTCCTTGCCGGCTCAGAGCTCCTAATAAACAGACATGTCTTTCCTCGGCTTGAGGATATTAATAATGTACAAAATGAGTCCGTGTTGGACACTCTTAGATAATTAATGTGCACTCTCCTACTTGACACCGGTTGATTCTGTGGCTGAAGGACAGTCTGTAATACAGCAGTTTCATATTGATGTGGATTACTTTCTCATAATGTTCTTGTGGTGAAAGTTGTGGCAATGAAGATGTTCAGCCATTCAACATAAATGTGTTGTTATGCTACTGAAGGAGTGTTGTCAGCTTCTTGGCAATTTCAGACTTGTTTGGGTGCTTCCTGTTACTAAAGCAAATGGTTTATAAAGATGGAATCCTTAAGGTGGTCAGTCACTTTGTTCTTCAGGATGTCTGCCTTCTACATATACTTACCTTTACTAGTTTTTCCACCGCTCCTTGACTTTGTAATTTGTTCAGAAACATTAAATGTAACACATTTTAAAAGATTTCCTAGGAGCAGTCCGAATAAACGGCTACAAAGCTACAATCAGCTGGATGAGAATGAATGGGTGGAACAAGAATGACTATATTGAAGCTCAGTGATCTGAAAAGTCACCCTCCACCACTATCATTTCTTTTAGCTTGAAGTGGGTTTACAGTGAAGACACAGGTCACATGACCCATCAACGGGACTCAGACCAGTGCTTCTGTTTCTTTACTCTAAGTGTGAAACCAGCCTTGACAAAGCCTTAGTATTTTGGTTTTTCACTCACTCTCTCTTTTTTTCTGTCTTTTGTCTCTCTCTGTTTCTCTCTTTCTATCTTTCTCTTCTGATTTCTCTGCCTCTTCTCTCTGTCTCTATCCATCTCTGTCTCTCCCTCTCTTCCCACCCTCCCTCTTTTTCCCACCCTTTGTTAAAAGCCTCCTCCACAGCTCCCTGCTCCTGTGGCTCAGTAGCTCCCTGCCAATGAAGGCCTTTTTATTGGGCTGAGATTGAGTGCAGCCAAGCGGGGCCCGACCAGGCAGGGCCAAAGCCACAGCCACACAGGCCCATTACCACCACCGCTGCCGCGCAGCGCCTGGCCTCAGAGAGAGAGAGAGAGGAGATTGCTTGTCTCTGCCTCCCCTAATTGCCGACAGCAGCTGAAAAGGACCAGGGAGAGTGAGAGGGGGGGAGGCAGAGCAAACAGTATTGGCTTGTTCACCAGTCATAGACCAGCAGCATGGACTCATACAGCTTATAGGGCTCTTGCTGTTCTGTTGGAAGCCCAGAGCTGTGTTTTTCTGTAGTTTTGGGCCGTGCAGGGTGGAGTTCACCCTACTTGTTGATCTGATGTCATGTTAGCAGTTTACCTACTTGTGATTGAGGTTTGTGTTTGACGAGGGTGAACTGCTCCTAGATCTGTGCCGAGGGCCAAATTCCAGCCTTTGGGGGCCTTGGTGCACTTTCTCTGCCCCTTGAATGATCCTGTAATATCCTCCTCACCTAGCCAACATCCCCGTCCTGCAGAGTATGTCTCTGGTCTCCAATGGACTCTGTGAATTTCATATTATTACAGGCGCTTATTGTTGCAGCCCGCTGGCAATATCCCAGCAAATTGAAAAGAATGGCCCGTTTATTAACTTGGCTGAGGCGGATGGCGAGGCTGCAAGCCATTTTTTTCCTTTCCTTTTCCCCCACTGTGTTTATAGGGGGTTGTTTTCATTCAAGAGCCTCTCTTTTCTGAAATGTCTGTACTGTAGGGAAGGTGGCTAACCCACCACTCACCACCTGGGAAACTATTATTAAAGAGCTGCAGTACGTTGAGCCGCGGAATCCTTAGTAGACTGAAGACTCTCAAAGAAGAGCTGTCTAGTTAACTGTGTCCTCTCCTTGAACACCCAGAAACACTTTTTTAATGAGGGTATCGTTGCAAAACTAAAAGAAGGTGCCTGTAACATTGCTGAGAGAGTTGCCATTGTCAGTGAAACCATAGCAACATTGGCAGCAGTCAAACCTGCCGGTGCCCGCTTGCTAACGATTTGGAAATTCTCCAAACTTTTGGAAGAGTTGCACATTTTGGACACATCTTCCCAGTGTTTGTGACTGTGAGAGAATTAGCACGAAACTAGCAATTGAACACTTGAGCCAGTTTGAGGTCCAATCTGCCCTCATATTTTCATCAAGACTAAGACATTTGCATGATTCGAGACAGAAGATTTCGAGAACCTAGACTCAAAACTCAATCGTTTTTTTTAATATACTTTCTTTGTTGGGATGCAGTTTAATTTAAAACATTAGGGCAAACTGTACAAATGTGGCTCTTAATTAAAAATGTTAAGCTTTTAATGATGTCAAACCTTCAGTGTGTACGAGGCCTACGTTATCAGAGAGGTTTTGGAATATGGAACAATTAAGGTTTTTATGGAGTCAGAGTTGTATCCCTTTGTTAGCGTGTGTATCTTGACCTCATTAGATCATGCCTGATGCATTTGGAGTGTTTGAGTGAGCCACTGCTACGGCCCAATGTTTCATGCCTTTTTGATTAGCATGGTATGGAAACAATTAGACTCGGGGAGGGGAGGCAAAGCCGGCTCGATTCGACAGCTTTAAAAGCTAATTGGCTAATGGAGGATGAAAGAGCGGGCGACCGGCTTCGTTTTTGACATGAGCTCACTCAGACGCTGGATTCAGCTACTTTCAATTCATCTGGATTTAGACGGACCACCACAACCACCATTTTGTTTTCCTTTCAAAACCTGGAAAAATACTACTACTGCCATCTCAAAGCTGAATGTGCTTACACACTCCCAAGTTAGCTTTAAGTGAGAATATTCAAGCACGCATCACAGCAGGCGAAAACACATGTAAGGGAAGCGTTTGACGTCTTCTGTAATGGACTGGCTGCACCGGTCTTATAAATACACCTCCTCCATACCCAAGTGGAACAAGGAGGCCTCTCTTCCTACAGACTGACGTTCATAATTGCCGTAGTGGGATGCTTGCTATATGGGCTATTTCCCCTGACTGAGATGATAGAGGAGGGATAGCTATACAGTATGATATAGGACTTCCATCTTTTCTGTGGACAACCCCTGTGTTCGCTAACCCCCGTAACCACTCGGAATGTTGCAAAATTGGTGAGAGATTTATGGCGCTACTCTCCCACTTTAGCAGAGAAGCACTCAAAGGTTGAACCTCACACTTCGCTACCGGAGTGTCATTCAGAGCCGGTCTGCAAAACACCATCACCACTAGTGTGTTTCTATCGGGTTCTACAACAAGCCGCCACTGTGGAATCCCTGTTGAGCTTCAGAGGGTGTTCAATGATGTTTCATCACATGTGGTTATTATGGTCAGTTCAGCGTTGACTGGGAAGTGTAATAAGCAGCCCCATCACCTCTCCCAGTTTGTCAGGAACCACACAAACTGTCTGTCTTGTCGATTCTCCTAAAAGCCCTGGATTAGTCACAACCTTCAGGGCTGCTCTTAAGAGAGACAGAGGGGGTGTAGAGGAAAGAAGCGAGCCGTCATGAAAAGCCGCCGCTTCCTGATTTCGCAGAGATGCAATCACGGCACTATCTGATAGACGTGCTGGAGGAAATTGGATGAGCTGAGAGCTGCTCCACCTGGACAGATTGGAAAGATGACTCCTTTGTCATGAAAGTGTCAGTCAATTCCCCCTACTGTCAACTGAACAACCAATCAGAGGGAGGGAGAGATGTTTCTTCTTTCCAGGGCTCCATGCTTTGCAGTGGGAGTGTTAATTGTACTGTCTGGAGCAGCTAGGACCTGAAAGAGATGTCATATTGTGTAAATAATAAAGCTGTCACAGTAGAGAGATGATTACAGCTGGAATAACAAGCTACAACATGATGATACCAATTTGATAACACTTCATTTTAAGGGTCCATAGTAAACCATTTGTAAGGCATTTACAGTTTGCTCACCATTTACAAATCATTACTCCCACATGTGTAAATGTTAGTAAGCTAGTTATTCAGACATGAATATATATTTCCTTTAACATCCTGTGTTGTGTGCTTGTTTTTGATTTTGACCAGGTACTGCTGGAATGGCTACCAATAACATGGCCTTCGTTTTGTGAGAAATTACACTGGTCACTCAAAACATTTCTGAAGTATTTAAAAAATATTAGTAGGACTCAATTTAGATTAGGGACTGCAAAAATAATTGACTAATGATTTAGTAAATGGTTTAATAATGTGGGAGTAATGATTAATACATGGTGAACACACAATTTATAAATGCCTTCTAAATGGTTTATTATGGAACCTTATAATGAAGTGTTACCAGTAATTTAATTTCCCCCACATCCAGCCCCTCTCTTTTTTTCTACCACTATGTCTTTATAAAATCATGTTTTGTAGAACAGATGAAGATGTATGTAGAATGATGATGATGTTTGTAGAACAGATGAAGATGTATGTAGAATGATGATGATGTATGTAGAACAGATGAAGATGTATGTAGAATGATGATGTATGTAGAATGATGATGATGTATGTAGAATGATGATGATGTATGTAGAATGATGATGATGTATGTAGAATGATGATGATGTATGTAGAACAGATGAAGATGTATGTAGAATGATGATGATGTATGTAGAATGATGATGATGTATGTAGAACAGATGAAGATGTATGTAGAATGATGATGTCATGTTGCGTAACCCCTCTGATGATTGTGGTGTCTCAGTGTCGTGTTTGTTTCATAATGTCATGACAAGTTATAAGGTGTTACGCCACCCTTTCCACAGGGATGTAGAGATTCCATGTAAACATGCTTCAATTAAAAACCCTTTATTCCAGGTTATATTGCTTTCATGTCTATGGTATTACTCTGATAATAACAGGTTCTATCTACCCTTTCATGTCTATGGTATTACTCTGATAATAACAGGTTCTATCTACCCTTTCATGTCTATGGTATTACTCTGATAATAACAGGTTCTATCTACCCTTTCATGTCTATGGTATTACTCTGATAATAACAGGTTCTATCTACCCTTTCATGTCTATGGTATTACTCTGATAGTAACAGGTTCTATCTACCTGTAGGTTCTCTGTCCTTCCTGACCAGGATGTATCAGTCTAACAGCAATGAAGGTTCCCTGTGTCACCACTCCTGTCTGTCCTTAGGAAAAGCAGTGCTCTGACTGTTTCTGTGTTTCCTGCAGTTTCCTCAGACCTGCGAGGAGTCTGGCTCTCCGTTCGTCTTCGTCTGCACCAACCCTCAGGAGCTGCTGGTGAAATTCCCCATGAAAGGGAAACATAAGATCTGTAAGTGCTGCATCTTTCTGTGTCACAGAGTAGATCCCAACAAGTCTGGTTGAGCTTTCTGTGTCGCAGAGTAGATCCCAACAAGTCTGGTTGAGCTTTCTGTGTCACAGAGTAGATCCCAACGAGTCTGGTAGAGCTTTCTGTGTCACAGAGTAGATCCCAACAAGTCTGGTTGAGCTTTCTGTGTCGCAGAGTAGATCCCAACAAGTCTGGTTGAGCTTTCTGTGTCGCAGAGTATCCCAACGAGTCTGGTAGAGCTTTCTGTGTCACCGAGTAGATCCCAACGAGTCTGGTTGAGCTTTCTGTGTCGCAGAGTAGTAGATCCCAACGAGTTTGGTTGAGCTTTCTGTGTCGCAGAGTAGATCCCAACAAGTCTGGTTGAGCTTTCTGTGTCACAGAGTAGATCCCAACGAGTCTGGTAGAGCTTTCTGTGTCACAGAGTAGATCCCAACAAGTCTGGTTGAGCTTTCTGTGTCGCAGAGTAGATCCCAACAAGTCTGGTTGAGCTTTCTGTGTCGCAGAGTATCCCAACGAGTCTGGTAGAGCTTTCTGTGTCACCGAGTAGATCCCAACGAGTCTGGTTGAGCTTTCTGTGTCGCAGAGTAGTAGATCCCAACGAGTTTGGTTGAGCTTTCTGTGTCGCAGAGTAGATACCAACGAGTTTGGTTGAGCTTTCTCTGTCGCAGAGTAGTAGATCCCAACGAGTTTGGTTGAGCTTTCTCTGTCGCAGAGTAGTAGATCCCAACTAGTTTGGTTGAGCTTTCTCTGTCGCAGAGTAGTAGATCCCAACGAGTTTGGTTGAGCTTTCTGTGTCGCAGAGTAGTAGATCCCAACGAGTATGGTTGAGCTTTCTGTGTCGCAGAGTAGATACCAACGAGTTTGATTGAGCTTTCTGTGTCGCAGAGTAGATCCCAACGGGTCTGGTTGAGCTTTCTGTGTCGCAGAGTAGTAGATCCCAACGAGTTTGGTTGAGCTTTCTGTGTCGCAGAGTAGTAGATCCCAACGAGTTTGGTTGAGCTTTCTGTGTCGCAGAGTAGTAGATCCCGACGGGTTTGGTTGAGCTTTCTGTGATGGAACAAAATTCTCACACAAGCGCTGCATGTACACACACACACACACACACACACACACACGCACACGCACACACTGTATACACACAAACAAACATAGGTCTTGTGCAAAATTAACATGTTTTGCAAAATATTTTTTTAAATATTAATGCGCTCACAAAGTCTCTCAAAGAGCAATCTGTAAAGACAAGATGTTGATGTCCGGTTGCCCAGGGGATGTGGGAGACTGTAGCTACTGTAGTGTCAGTGTTGTTAATGTATGGTGTGATTTCTAATAGGTCAGAGCACATTCCCCCGCTGTAGCTGGGGATGTACCTGCAAGCTCTTTTGTTCATTTTTGACAAACTCCTGAGACATGAAGGGTTGTTTATGTCCCCCTCTCCCGTCTCCGGTCCTTTAAGATGGATGGCGGGTCTTTGGGAGATTCAAGGTAAAAGACTAGCACTGCCCTTGATCAGTAGGGGAGGATTTCAGTTGTATTGTGAAGGGGTGAATTCAAGCAACAGCCCAGAGGGTTAAGGTGCTTGTGCTCATAAAAAACAACAATAGATATATCATCTGAGGAAACCATAATTCTGTATTTGCTAACTGGTTCCACTCCCATTGATTTGCACGGAGTTATGCTAATGCTAAGCTGTGAGCTAACTGCGCTAACCCAAATCTTAGATCCCTGACGTTGAGTCCATATACCACTAAGTCTAGGCATCCATTCTAAACAGTAACATGTATATTTTGAATGCACTATCCCTTTAATACATTGAATAATGCCTTATTACCTTTATATTGAGTGTAACCTGTAAGATATCCAACTAGTCCCCAGACAGTTAATTTCTAGCACACTATTGGACCTGTCATCTCCTCTTTATATCCAGCTAGTATTTCACCCTCTATTACTCTGCAGCCTCTGAAGGCTCAGAACCATCTCCAGGGAGACCACCTGTGAACCCCACACAAGTACTGGTGGGGGGGGGGGGGGTGTCTGTGTGTTTCTGTGAGTCAAAGGGGGGAACCTGCTGTTAGAAGCTGGCCGAGTATTTAGAGGGTTTGCTGCTGGAGCCAAGCAGACATTCTGTATCTATTCACAGTGTCTCTCTCTGTCACTCTCAGTTTCTGTGTCTCTCTCACTCGCTCTCTCAATTCAATTTAATTACATTTCAATTCTCTGTCTCTCTCCCTCTCTCAATTTAATTCAATTTAAATTCTCTTTCTCTCTCTCTGTCACTCTTTCTTTCTTGTCTTCCGCCTGGGTTGCCTCCCTAACACACAGGGTCAGGGGGCTACTGCCGCCACTCTCGTTCAGGGAGGCCCAGTGGGACTGTTCTTCAGCCCTCCACTGTGTTAGACAGAAAGGACCTCTTCTCTTGTCCAGCTAGCTGCGTCAGACCTGACAGGGCAGCAGAGCGGTGGAAGGATTAGCCAGGAAAGGACCTCTTCTCTTGTCCAGCTAGCTGCCTCAGACCTGACAGGGCAGCAGAGCGGTGGAAGGATTAGACAGGAAAGGACCTCTTCTCTTGTCCAGCTAGCTGCCTCAGACCTGACAGGGCAGCAGAGCGGTGGAAGGATTAGACAGGAAAGGACCTCTTCTCTTGTCCAGCTAGCTGCCTCAGACCTGACAGGGCAGCAGAGCGATGGAAGGATTAGACATGAAAGGACCTCTTCTCTTGTCCAGCTAGTTGCCTCAGACCTGACAGGGCAGCAGAGATTAGACAGGAAAGGACCTCTTCTCTTGTCCAGCTAGCTGCCTCATAACTGACAGGGCAGCAGAGCGGTGGAAGGATTAGCAAGGAAAGGACCTCTTCTCTTGTCCAGCTAGCTGCCTCAGACCTGACAGGGCAGCAGAGCGGTGGAAGGATTAGACAGGAAAGGACCTCTTCTCTTGTCCAGCTAGCTGCCTCAGACCTGACAGGGCAGCAGAGCGGTGGAAGGATTAGTCAGTGTTGACACTTTACTTAAAGGTCTGCTGACTTAAAGGTCTGCTGACTTAAAGGTCTGCTAGTAAACTGCTTATGAACGTTGACTTATTTAGAAACTATTTACTATTAAACTATTTACTATTAAACTATTTCCTATTAAACTATTTCCTATTAAACTATTTCCTATTAAACTATTTACTATTAAACTATTTACTATTAAACTATTTCCTATTAAACTATTTACTATTAAACTATTTACTATTAAACTATTTCCTATTAAACTATTTCCTATTAAACTATTTCCTATTAAACTATTTCCTATTAAACTATTTACTATTAAACTATTTACTATTAAACTATTTACTATTAAACTATTTCCTATTAAACTATTTCCTATTAAACTATTTCCTATTAAACTATTTATTCATGAAAACGATTTACTATTAAACTATTCACTCTTACATGATTTACTATTAAAAAAAAATCTATTAAACAATACACTATTAAAATATTTAGTATAGAAACCTATTTACTGTTAAACTATTCACTAATAGTTTACTATTATGACTACTATTTTATGACTAAACTATTTAGCTTTATAATGACTCCCTGTCCACCAAGCAGTATTGCATTCAATGCTGGTACCCATGGAGAGAGGAGAGGTGTTGTGGTAAATATGGGATATAGGAACCAAGAGAGATGGGTAATTAGAGTGGTCATTAGGGAGAGACTGGTTGTTAAACTGGTCATTAGGGAGAGACTGGTTGTTAAACTGGTCATTAGGGAGAGACTGGTTGTTAAACTGGTCATTAGGGAGAGACTGGTTGTTAAACTGGTCATTAGGGAGAGACGGGTTGTTAAACTGGTCATTAGGGAGAGACTGGTTGTTAAACTGGTTATTAGAGTGGTCATTAGGGAGAGACTGGTTATTAGAGTGGTCATTAGGGAGAGACTGGTGGTTAAACTGGTCATTAGGGAGAGACTGGTTATTAGAGTGGTCATTAGGGAGAGACTGGATATTAGAGTGGTCATTAGGGAGAGACTGGTTATTAGAGTGGTAATTAGGGAGAGACTGGTTATTAGAGTGGTCATTAGGGAGAGGCTGGTTATTAGAGTGGTCATTAGGGAGAGACTGGTTATTAGAGTGGTCATTAGGGAGAGACTGGTTATTAGAGTGGTCATTAGGGAGAGACTGGTTGTTAAACTGGTCATTAGGGAGAGACGGGTTATTAGAGTGGTCATTAGGGAGAGACTGGTTATTAGAGTGGTCATTAGGGAGAGACTGGTTATTAGAGTGGTCATTAGGGAGAGACTGGAAATTACACTGGTTATTAGGGAGAGACTGGTCATTAGAGTGGTCATTAGGGAGAGACTGGTTATTCGTGGTCATTAGGGAGAGACTGGTCATTAGACTGGTCATTAGGGAGAGACTGGAAATTAGACTGGTCATTAGGGAGAGACTGGTTATTAGAGTGGTCATTAGGGAGAGACTGGTTATTAGAGTGGTCATTAGGGAGAGACTGGTTATTAGAGTGGTCATTAGGGAGAGACTGGTTATTAGAGTGGTCATTAGGGAGAGACTGGTTATTAGAGTGGTCATTAGGGAGAGACTGGTCATTAGACTGGTCATTAGGGAGAGACTGGAAATTAGACTGGTCATTAGGGAGAGACTGGTTATTAGAGTGGTTATTAGGGAGAGACTGGTCATTAGACTGGTCATTAGGGAGAGACTGGTTATTAGAGTGGTCATTAGGGAGAGACTGGTCATTAGAGTGGTCATTAGGGAGAGACTGGTTATTAGAGTGGTCATTAGGGAGAGACTGGTCATTAGACTGGTCATTAGGGAGAGACTGGAAATTAGACTGGTCATTAGGGAGAGACTGGTTATTAGAGTGGTTATTAGGGAGAGACTGGTTATTCGTGGTCATTAGGGAGAGACTGGTCATTAGACTGGTCATTAGGGAGAGACTGGAAATTAGACTGGTCATTAGGGAGAGACTGGTTATTAGAGTGGTCATTAGGGAGAGACTGGTTATTAGAGTGGTCATTAGGGAGAGACTGGTTATTAGAGTGGTCATTAGGGAGAGACTGGTTATTAGAGTGGTCATTAGGGAGAGACTGGTTATTAGAGTGGTCATTAGGGAGAGACTGGTCATTAGACTGGTCATTAGGGAGAGACTGGAAATTAGACTGGTCATTAGGGAGAGACTGGTTATTAGAGTGGTTATTAGGGAGAGACTGGTCATTAGACTGGTCATTAGGGAGAGACTGGTTATTAGAGTGGTCATTAGGGAGAGACTGGTCATTAGAGTGGTCATTAGGGAGAGACTGGTTATTAGAGTGGTCATTAGGGAGAGACTGGTCATTAGACTGGTCATTAGGGAGAGACTGGAAATTAGACTGGTCATTAGGGAGAGACTGGTTATTAGAGTGGTTATTAGGGAGAGACTGGTCATTAGACTGGTCATTAGGGAGAGACTGGTTATTAGAGTGGTCATTAGGGAGAGACTGGTCATTAGAGTGGTCATTAGGGAGAGACTGGTTATTAGAGTGGTCATTAGGGAGAGACTGGTTATTAGAGTGGTCATTAGGGAGAGACTGTTTATTAGAGTGGTCATTAGGGAGAGACTGGTCATTAGACTGGTCATTAGGGAGAGACTGGAAATTAGTCTGGTCATTAGGGAGAGACTGGTTATTAGAGTGGTTATTAGGGAGAGACTGGTTATTAGAGTGGTCATTAGGGAGAGACTGGTTATTAGAGTGGTCATTAGGGAGAGACTGGAAATTACACTGGTTATTAGGGAGAGACTCGAAATTACCCTGGTCATTAGACTGGTCATTAGACAGGTTATTAGGGAGAGACTCGAAATTACCCTGGTCATTAGACTGGTCATTATGGAGAGACTGGTCATTAGACTGGTCATTAGACTAGTCATTATGGAGAGACGGGTCATTATGGGTCCTGCAGAGTAGTGAACACTCAGAAGGGGAGAATGATGGGAATTCTTAATTGAGGTGTGGGTGGATGTTCAATGTAATGTACACTGGATAGAGCCCATTGTGACTGTGCATGCGTGTGTGTGCATAGATCAATGTGTTTGTGTGTGTCTGTGTGTATGTTTACAAACTGGGGACTTTCCTCTGATTGTACCCATTCATCCACACACTGTAACGACCCCAGCCAACCACTTCTGTCGGAGCTGAAGGTCACCCCGGCTGTTTAGAGCTATCAAACAACCTGACAAGTGCCCCCCCCCCCTCTCTCTGTCTCTGTGTCTCTGTGTCTCTGTGTCTCTCTGTCTCTGTGTCATGTTTTCTCTCTCTCTCCCTCTTCCTCTCTCCCTCCCCTCTTTCCCTCTATTTCTCTCTCTCTATTTCTCCTCCCCTCTTTCTCTCTGTCTCACTCTCTCTCGTGAGATACTGCAGAGTGCTGATCCAGACCCTTCATCTGCTTGCTGGCTACTGCAAATGTTCCAGTCTCTCCAGTTACCAGCCTTTAGTGTCTAACTGATCTCCTTAAAGCGTGTGACCCAGTCATCCTGAACACCTCTCCGTTTCATTAGGACACTATTCACTTAGCTTTATGTGCTTCGGATGACATGTGAGGTGAAAATCTGGTCTATTCTCACTCTTCGCTCTCTCTCTTTCTTTCAAACACTCACACACACACACACACACACACATCATATAAGTAGGTACATCAGATTTCTCACAACACTTGCGTTTGCCATGAAATGCATTTGGATACTTTACATGCCCTGGGAAGAAAAGGGAACCTGTTTATTTGTACATTGTGTCAGCGAGGTGTGAGTGAGTACCACAGACAACTGTCTCTGAGAGTACGCTTCCTTGTTTGCCCTGCGTTTACTGCCGTGTACACAAAGAGCCCCTTCCAGCTGTCTTGTCACAATGCCATTTGCATCCATGTTGGTGAATACATTGACAAGCACTGCAATATGTATGGCTGCCGCCCCCCAGGTTACACAGATATGGAAGTGGTTTGATAATCCCACTGAAGTGAAGTGGAGGGGGGGGGGGGGGGGGGGGGGGGGGGGGGGGGGGGGTTGCTCCAGTAACCATCCTACCTCACGGTTGGCTCTTTGTTTTACCACGTTGAAAACACAGTGCCATGGGATTGAAACAGAAAGCCAATTAGCTTAACCAGCGTCCAGCTTTTTCTCCGGAGGGGGTCCTTGCATTTTCTACCTCTTTTTACTCCTCCGCCGGGAGACTGAAGAGGTTAGCGAGAGAAGAAAGTCCTCTTCTTTTGGTTATTTATTTATTCATGGATTTATTTAATATTCATGATTTTTCCAGGACTATCTGGCTGCAGAGGGGAATTTACTGCTCTGGAGGCGACGGACTGGGAACGAAATCACGTTTTAGCTCCATTGAGCTTTGTGGATGAAGGGAAGGGAAAAAAGAGAGAGAGGGAGTGAGAGGAGGGTTTATGTGTTCTCCAGTAAATGGGAGGTAGGCCTGTAAGGTGACAGGCTGTGTTTATTACTGATCTGTCAGCCGGTTAATGGGTAGAGGAGAGTGGAGCAGAGCAGCTCATATAGAGGCCAGGCTGGAACTGCATGGCAGGCAGAGAGTGAGCTCTCAACAGTGGTCTGGATTCATAGTACCACTCTGGCAGACCCAGTCTTCAAGGTTGCTTCCACAGTCCCCAAAGAATAACATAACCCCATCGCTTTCTCTACATTCTCAACCGACATTCTCCCCCAGACTTTATTTTCAGTTTCCCCCTCTCCCTCATATAACAGGCAGAGAGAGCTCTTAACAATGGGCCTCAATGCTAGTACTACTAACAGAACAAATGATGGTACTACTAACAGAACCAATGATGGTACTACTAACAGAACCAATGATGGTACTACTAACAGAACCAATGATGGTACTACTAACAGAACCAATGATGGTACTACTAACAGAACCAATGATGGTACTACTCTAACAGAACCAATGATAGTACTACTAACAGAACCAATGATGGTACTACTAACAGAACCAATGATGGTACTACTAACAGAACCAATGATAGTACTACTAACATAACCAATGGTGGTACTACTCTAACAGAACCAATTATAGTACTTCTCTAACAGAACCAATGATAGTACTACTAACAGAACCAATGATAGTACTACTAACAGAACCAATGATGGTACGTACTACTTACGTAACCCATGACGGTACTACTAACAGAACCAATGACGGTACTACTAACAGAACTCATGATGGTACTAGTCTAACAGAACCAATTGTAGTACCACTCTAACAGAACCAACGATAGTACTACTGAACAGAACAGAACCCGTGTCCAAGGCTGCTTTACAGTACATCCACCTCTCTCCCCTTCTGCTAAACCTTTCTGTGGTATTGATCGGGCTCAACGCTGTGTAGGCGGTGTGATTAATTTCCTTGATTAGGAAGAGATTACCCTGCTGTGGGGAGTTAGTGCTGGCCCTGCTAGAATTCATCGCACTTAGGCTGCTGCCTTGTTTTTGTTAATTTGTCAGGTCAGAAATCAAGGATCAATCGCTAGTTTATTTGCCTAGTTCAAGTAGCAATGGGGGGTGAGGATGTTATTATGGGCACTTTCAATCTGACTGGTCACAGTAGTTGACATTGAGTGGGCAGCGATTGGCCTCATTTGTTTACAGATTCTGTGTCTGATTGTGAAGAATTGTGTTGTTACTAGTAAAAGGACTGTGAATTGGGTTGTGTGACATGATCCACTTGGAATCATGATTGCCGTATCGTAATCTATTTTCTGCCGTGGTATGTTTTGTGAGCTTACAATACTTATCCCTATTATTTAATGCACCCACCTTTTTTAAAGCAATTCAATTCATGTATGAATTATTTATAGAGTTGTTTTGATTCATGCGTAGTGTGTCAATGTTCATGTACAAACTGCATTTTGTGTTATTTACAGCTGACTGTGTTGGCCACACTGTGTAGCTAAAGCATCAAAATCCAGACTTCACTAAACTGTTTACCCAACATGCTCATTCACCACATCTGCCAGAAAGATCAACATTACTCAAGTCCTTCATCAGCTTACTGTCTCCAACCTGCCTCTCCTGAATACAAAAAAAACATGTGGCTACTTGTGATTCTCACTCACTTAAAGCCTCTTCTCCATTTTGAGAAGACCGACACAATAGCTATTGTTGTCATGGAGACCGCACAGTCCATGTTTAACGGGCTGTTTTTTTTACAGTCCAAGAGAAGACTATGCAAACAGTGAGCTGTGTTTGCCCTGTGTGGTTGAGCAGTGATCCAGGAACGCGCTCAGTCGACAGTTCCCCGGGACTCCAAACAGACCATGACTCCAGTCCTCATTATAACAGTGGGACGGACCAGCTGAGGACCGAACATAAATAATGCAGAGAGAACCAGAGTTCTGCTGACAAACCCTTCCCCCTCGACCACATGGTTGAACCCCTAGCCCTGGAGGGCATGGTAAAGACATCCCTTACGACACCATACCACACCGTTATGACACTCTATTCCTGTGACTGACATATTTTCTACCTCCTCTCCACGGGGCCCTATATGGGGTTTCCTATGGATGTGGGCACGGGCCCACAGCTTTGGCTCTGAAAAATAACCCACAGCAAAAAAATCGAATTCTTTATCTTAATTTGATCCTAATTTACTCGGACAGTCGCAATGAAAAGTGTGAGATGAAAGAGTTGAAATTCCAATGAAGAGGTAATGACCATGGCGAGTCGATAGTGATATTGGTCTTACTCTGCTGTGTGTTTTCCCCATCTCCCATCAGTATGTTTAGCTTGGTCTCTCTTAAAATGTAGACTGTTTCCTACTTTGTTACCAGAGGCTAGGGCCCTTGACTCACTGCCACCAGCCTCTGCCAAGACAGCCTTTTTAAGCTGTGATAAAAAATTTACGAGAGAGAGGGAGAGAATGCTATGGTGGAGAACAGAGGCCACATTCGGAGAGAAGCAGCTGCTCCCTGATAGCGGTTGGAAGGTCTCCTCAGTACTCGGCAGTGTTCTGCTCTCCCCATGCCCACCATGAATATTGCATTAGCCCACTACAGGGCCCCTTGTGTTTGCCCCCCAAGAGAGGAGAGTAGAGCAGCCATGGTACTGGAGCGTACGAGGAGTCAAGCCCACTCTCCCCCACACCGCCAGGCCCATCCACATTTAGCTTGCGCAGGCAGACGCTCCAAACTCCAGACCAGCTTTCCATCAGCATAATCTCCCAAACTGACTCAGAGGACTCCTGTCTCATAATGTGTCAACCTCAATTATATTAATGTGCGCACCCGAGAAAAATTTGCTGGCATTTACAGGACGAGTAACTGTTTTCTGGCTGGTGTTTTTTGCTCCAGCTGAGTCGTCTTAGAGGCCCTTTTGAAATAAACCACATATTGGCTCTGTGTTGACCCGTCTCCCACTGATTAGCTAAAGAAACAAAGCTTTGGTAAATAGCAGCACCGAGGCCACAATTATGTCAAAATACTATTTTTTTTGTTCATATAATCTCCACAGCAATTGAAAATTGGCACCTCCTTTGAACAAGGTCAATGATGGTACAAGTGAAGAGGCCATTTTGAGAGGCGAGCCTAGCTGGCTGTTATTAGCTATTAGCCTAATTCCCTGGCCCTTAAACACAAACACCTGGAGGCCAAGGGCAGTCCTGACCGTGAGGTCAGCCCCTGTTAAACTGGAGCTTTCGTCTCGCGAGCTCCCTCCTTCCCCATCTCATCCTCCTCCTCCATAGTGTTTCATTAGTGTTTCACCGACTCCATTACCCTGCTGTAATGTGCACTTAGCCGCCTAATCTCCATGCGGCTGACATGTGACTCCCCCAGTGCACTTTGCACACCTTCTCTCATTTGAACAGGGGACATCCTCTGAGAATGCCAATTTACTGGTTAATGCAGAAGAGGCATGTGTTCCTTCCTCGCTATCGCTCACCTTCCTGTTGCTGCACTCTGTCACAACCCCCGCCTTAATTCTTACCTCATTCCTGTTGCTGCACTCTGTCACAACCCCCGCCTTAATTCTTACCTCATTCCTGTTGCTGCACTCTGTCACAACCCCCGCCTTAATTCTTACCTCATTTAAAAAAAAATCTGTCCTATGTCCTCGTTGCTGTTTCCGCTCAAGGCGTTATTTTCAATGCTAATGAGGCACAGCAGTGAGCAGCGGTTTGTGGCGAGGGAAGCTGAAACGATGGTGATATGCTAATAAAACCAGTTCAAACACGAGCGATTCTCCTCAGTAAAGCTAAAGCGCTACATGCTGTTATGCTTGAGGTCAGTGTGTTCACTTCAGCACCGTTCTTCACTTTGTCCTACAACCCATGAGACCTGCAAAAGGAGGACCAGTAATTGAAGAAAGCGCATGCTTTCTCAAGACTAGCACTTAAAAATAGTTCAAGGGTTCAAGCTACCTTGAAGAGGTAAACAACTTGTTCTGGGTTTTTGTTGAAGACATAGGTTTTGCCTGTCCATCTGTGTTTACCTCAATGGCTTATGTTGTCTCTATGCATCATGCTTGCTAGCTGCACTTTGCCCACTCTCACTGGGAGCACATGCCCAGAAAGTAGCCATAACTCTCTCTGGTAGTCTAGGAGATGTGCTGATCTGTCCAAGCTCTTGGATAGGTTTGGAATTCCATTTGTAAGGGTGGCAGGTAGCCTAGCAGTTAGAGCGTTGGGCCAATAATCAAAAGGTTGCTAGTTCAAATCCCCGAGAGCCAGGGTCTCCGTTGATAATGGCAGACCCTGGCCGTGACCCCATTCTCCAAGAGTGTCTCGGGAGGAGTTGGCATAAGCACAAAAACACATTTCCATTTCACACCTGGGAGACTTGAATAAATTCTTCCCATTAGGAAAACAGTGAAGCTAATAACATAATGTTGAACCTAAACACCTGCAGTGAGGCTAGTATATGTACATGTGTGAAATAGGACAAATCTAAGCATCTAATTATTATTATAAGCCCCCAGCAATCAGGCCAATGTTTCTGGCATTCCCTATCGCTAATTAACTGGAACCAGCAAAGCTTTCCTCTGAATCTCGACTGGGTTGTGTCTCTTCCAAAAGATCTCATGTCCCAGTTTAGTATCCCACACAGTTTTTCACACCAGAGATATAGCCGCAGATCGAGACCGTAATCACTGGGAAATATCACATCTTTTCCCTCCATTTTGACAGTTCACATTGCAGAGATGTTCAGCTCACCAGCCTGTGCATCTGAAAATAATCTCCTCCGTCTTGACTTGTTAGAACAAAATGTGGGAACCCAGAGGGGTTCTCCACTGAGTCAGCGATGAGGGAGGGAGATGTCAAAGACGCTGTGGCTCTATTTCAAACCAGTTCCACCTGCAGGCAGCTAAGTAGTTCCTGTTGTTTAGCTCGCCACAGCTAAGGCCAATGAAAAGAATGCCGTGACGTGCTAAAGCATCGACTAAGTAAACTGATTAATGCGTAACTGTGAGCAAAGTTGGCCCCAGGTAGTAAGCTACATCTGTTACAAATGACTTCATAGATGTATGGAGAGAGACTTAAAATGGCATGATGTCAGCTAGCCTCACTGCAGGTGTTTAGCTTCAACATTATGTTATTAGCTTCACTGTTTTCCTAATGGGAAGAATTGATTCAAGTCTTCCTTTTGCTTGTAGTCTGTTGTCACCCACTTTTTGAATGATATGGAAATGCATACATATGCTGTGTCAGTCGGTAGAGCATGACACTTACCATGCCATTGGTGTTGAGTTGGATTCCCGATGGGGACACCCATATGTACAGTATGCATGCATGACTAAGTTGCTCTGGAGAAAAGAGTCTGCTAAATAACACAGCATACTACTATAGCATCTAGTTTCTTTTCCCAGATGATTCCATTGTTATTATTATTATTATTATTATTATTATTATTATTATTATTATACTATTAAGCAGCACAACTTGTCACCAAAGTATCATCATATAAACTAATATATAAACTTTAGCCCTAAAGACTCTTTAGTTCTACTTTACACTTGTGGCGTTAGTCTAGTTGTCATATCAACCAATATATCAAATTTAGCCCAAAAGACTCTTTAGTTTTACTTTACACTTGTGGCGTTAGTCTAGTTGTCATATCAACCAATATATCAAATTTAGTCCTAAAGACTCTTTAGTTTTACTTTACACTTGTGGCGTTAGTCTAGTTGTCATATCAACCAATATATCAAATTTAGTCCTAAAGACTCTTTAGTTTTACTTTACACTTGTGGCGTTAGTCTAGTTGTCATATCAACCAATATATCAAATTTAGCCCTACTTTACACTTGTGGCGTTAGTCTAGTTGTCATATCAACCAATATATCAAATTTAACCCTAAAGACTCTTTAGTTCTACTTTACACTTGTGGTGTTAGGCTAGTTGTTGCGTTGTTCTAACCAACATGTTATCTCTGCTAATATCTGTTCTAACCAATTTAGCCCAGGATCAGGGACCTGAGCAGGATAATCCCTTGTCTGGCTCCACCCACCCACACCCCCTCCACGTTGGGCCAGCAAGCTGTCTTTGTACCATGCATCCTGAGTTGGGCTGAGGTGTGGTGGGGGTGCTACTTAATATAAATGTCTTAGAAACAACACCCCTTTCCTCACTTTATGGCTATGCTAACCTCTTTTAAAGCTAGAATCCTTAGTTGCTACATCCACTTTTGGACTTATAAATGAATGATATATATACCCATTGATTCTTGAAGACTATAACTTTTTCAGTAAATGCCTTATGAGCTTAGTTCAACTGTCTTACCTCCATCATAATCCAATATATAAACTTGTTTCACGCCAATGTTTGTAAACAACGTAAATGCAAACGAACAATGCACAGCCTCAAAATATGGTTAAAACTATACATTTGGTATCACGGATGGTCAGTCCTTGCATCCATAGCTCTGTCTATTCATTTGAGTGGTTACATTTCTCCAGCCCCGTCCCTTAGCTTTTTAGAGAAAACAAGGGGAACAGAGCACACTTTGTTATTGTTTCAATGAAGGATTCTAGCTTTAAGCTAGCAATTAGCTATGCAGCGAGCGTCTAACAATTGTAACTGTTACTTACCGCAAGTGATCTGGTACATGCTTCCTTTCTTCCTGCCTTCCTTGAAGCAGTCACTGATCCAACATGATTGGAATGGTGAAAGCCACATTACTTGCTCTCACCCATACTATCGGGTAAGATCTGTGAATACATGAAGACATATTATTTTGGAGGGTCTTTAAAAAGCTGCAGACTCTGTACATGTGTCTGCTTACCCTACAATAACTAACACATAAACCTCCATTGATGTGACTTGTAGACAAGAGCTAGCTTTCTGAAGAAGGCTAGTTGCTACACTAAGAAAAAAAGGTGCTATCTAGAACCAAAAAGGGTTATTCGGCTGTCCCCGTAAACAAACAACAACAACAACAAACAGTTCTTGTCTTTCTTGGTTGCAGTGTGTTCTTCCAACGTTAGAGTGCTATCAAGACTGGTGTACAGTATATGGGAATAGATTAGAGACCTGAAGACAGGGGTTTTAGAGAAGGAAAGGTGGTTACAGACTATCAAGACTGGTGTACAGTACATGGGAATAGATTAGAGACCTGAAGACAGGGGTTTTAGAGAAGGAAAGGTGGTTACAGACTATCAAGACTGGTGTACAGTACATGGGAATAGATTAGAGACCTGAAGACAGGGGTTTTAGAGAAGGAAAGGTGGTTACAGACTATCAAGACTGGTGTACAGTACATGGGAATAGATTAGAGACCTGAAGACAGGGGTTTTAGAGAAGGAAAGGTGGTTACAGACTATCAAGACTGGTGTACAGTACATGGGAATAGATTAGAGACCTGAAGACAGGGGTTTTAGAGAAGGAAAGGTGAGATTTAAAGACAAATGGCAATAATAAAGAGATGAGTTATTAGAGTTCAGAGTATTTCCGTTGTATAAACTTTGTTAAATGTCAAGGAATTTAATGTAATAGAGGAAGCTGCAACAAGCTAATAATGAATGTATCTGTTGAATTTCAATTGTCAAAAAGGGATATTTGTTCTCAGGAAACGTGGATGTAAAACAGGTGGAACTGGTTAAATAAGATATGTCTCTGGTGAACTCAAAATAGTTGTGGCTTTGGAATCTCCTCACAAAGAGTTATAACCTACACCTTTGTATTTGAAGTCGGCTGAGAAGACTAAAGACAACTCTTAATGTTTCAATAAATGGTTTATTTGGAAAGGTGTCTGGGGGATTGTAATAATCCTGCAGCCTGTGTTTTATTATTAATGGAATGCATTTCCTCTCTGAACATTCATCTCACTCCTTACTGGATTCCTCCTCCTCGACTGTTCAGCAGACGTATTTATTACGGCCGGACTATACCAGTATCACGATGCTCGTTAGTATCATGGCAAGGAAACTTCTTTAGGAAAACAGCCCTAATGTTGGAAACAAACATCATTATGTCATCCAGAGTCACATGTATTTATTTTCCATCTGTAGCTCACACTATTTGACATACAACAGGTTTTTAAAGGACTACAGAGTTTGATCTGCTTCGTGTTTTCATTTTTCCCATGGATTCTTTTTGTTGACACTGGTATCGTCACATCCCAAATATATTCAAGAAAAATGTGCTTTCACATTATAAATTGTTCGATTCTTTATAAATCCATCATTTGTTTTTAGTAATCAATTATCTTTAGGGTTATGACATGTTATGTTTGATATTTTCATTTGAGTCATTTAGCAGAGGTTCTTGTCCAGAGCAACTTACAGTTGCTGCATTGATCTAAAGATAGCTAGGTGAGACAACCACACATCACATATCATATCAGGTACATTTTCCTTCAATAAAGTAGTTATCAGCAAAGTCAGCGCTAATAGGAGAAGGTAAGTGCAGGTTGAGATATATTTTAATATTTCAAGTTTTAAAAATGCAATTTGGTGGATCATCACTTCAAACCGATGGTTGAGAATCTTCCATCTCATGTCAGACACCAGCCACATGATCCCACCAGTACTTATCTAGTGCTTGGGCATGGAATGGTTAGGCTAATGTTCATATTGAGTCATTTGGTCATTGGCTGTATGTTGGGTGCATCTTGTCAAGTAGTTAATGCATTGACATATTGCATTCTATTATGTAGGGCCGGGACGATACTAGTAACGCTATATTGTTTCCATGGCAAAAATGAAAACAAAAAGAAGATCAACCTCTTTGGTCCTTTTAAAAACATGCTGTATGTAAAATATTGTGTGCTATAGCTTGGAAAATAAATAAATAAATGTGACTGGCAACATAATGATGTTTGTTTTCAACATTAGGGCTGTTTTTTCTAAAGAAGGTAAATCCGCTTTGGGGTTTGTTTGCTCGCCACGATTACTAAGGAGTATCACGATACTGGTATGGTCCCAGCCCTACTGCAGTACTATGGTAAGCTGACGTTTGTGTGTCCCCAGTATGACTTGTTTAAAGACAGTAATTGGCTTACGGAAGATAACGTACACAATCAGACTGTTTGCTTCAAACCAAAACTACCAGAACCAGCTGAGTAGACAAGTAACAGCAGATTGACCTTGGGGTCAACGTTGATTAAGCAGGCTTATGGAGCGAACCAGTTAGCTCTCAAGCATATGTTCTGCCTCAGCCTGTTTTTGCTGCATCAAGCAAAAACAATTAACCAACCAACTGAAATTGTCACGGCTATTCCATACCTCCCATCTGTTTCCTCCTCCTGCATGATACTTCCTTACATGCTTTTTCACCACATAATGTTAGCCTGCAAAGTCGGTGTTTGTAGACGGATGTCAGCTTCTTTTTATAGACCATATACAGTACCACGTGCCACACTCGAAACGTTTCTGACATGTGACAAGCAGGTCCCTTGGGGTTGCCCTCTGAAGTTTTACTTTGCTAGCTAACTGTGTTGGTTGCCCTCTGCCTTGCGTCACCGGTTTATTTTTCTTCACACACCACCTAAGAGCAACTGAGCTTCCGGAACACTATGTACGCAAGTGTCAGTCCCAGCTGAGCCTCTCTCACAGTGGGCTAAATGAGCTACTTAACGCCCCCAGGCTTGCAAATAACCTGATTACCAATGTCTGTAAAATGATGTTGCGACAAAATGCTACTGATGCTGACAGTCCTTTATATTGTTTTGGAATTTGGTCTTCAGCTAGACTCTACATTTAAAATGTTCCCCAGACTACACCAACCTCACTCTTCATAATTATGGAGCACGTCGTCTTAATTCCTCTGGCTGCTCATTAAGCTCTGGAGGAGCAGGGTTGACCCATTTTACATGGGAGCCTTTAGAACCCCAGAGACAAGCAACTCTCCTGCATCAGGAAGCTCTCTCCCCCGACTCTCCAACCAGAATATAATATTATCTGACGTTTAGCAGACACTTTTATCCAATGCCACTGAGTCGTGTGCATACGTTACATACAGGTGTTCCCGGGAATCAAACCCACTATCCTGGTGTTGCAATCGCCATGTTCTACTAACTGAGCTACAGAGGACCGTGTTCTACTAACTGAACTACAGAGGACCATTTTCTACTAACTGAGCTCCAGAGAACCATGTTCTACTAACTGAGCTACAGAGGACCATGTTCTACTAACTGAGCTACAGAGGACCCTGCTCTACTAACTGAGCTACAGAGGACCGTGCTCTACTAACTGAGCTACAGGGGGGGACCGTGCTCTACTAACTGAGCTACAGAGGACCATGCTCTACTAACTGAGCTACAGAGGACCGTGCTCTATTAACTGAGCTACAGAGGACCGTGCTCTACTAACTGAGCTACAGAGGACAGTGCGCTACTAACTGAGCTACAGAGGACCGTGCTCTACTAACTGAGCTAGAGGACCATGCTCTACTAACTGTGCTACAGAGGACCAGGTTCTACTAACTGAGCTACAGAGGACCGTGTTCTACTAACTGAGCTACAGAGGACCAGGTTCTCCTAACTGAGCTACAGAGGACCAGGTTCTCCTAACTGAGCTACAGAGCACCGTGCTCTACTAACTGAGCTACAGAGGACCATGTTCTACTAACTGAGCTACAGAGGACCATGTTCTACTAACTGAGCTACAGAGGACTGTGCTCTACTAACTGAGCTACAGAGGACCGTGCTCTACTAACTGAGCTACAGAGGACTGTGCGCTACTAACTGAGCTACAGAGGACCGTGCTCTACTAACTGAGCTACAGGGGGGGACCGTGCTCTACTAACTGAGCTAGAGGACCATGCTCTACTAACTGAGCTACAGAGGACCATGTTCTACTAACTGAGCTACAGAGGACCATGTTCTACTAACTGAGCTACAGAGGACCGTGCTCTATTAACTGAGCTACAGAGGACCGTGCTCTATTAACTGAGCTACAGAGGACCGTGCTCTATTAACTGAGCTACAGAGGACCGTGCTCTACTAACTGAGCTACAGAGGACCGTGCTCTACTAACTGAGCTACAGAGGACCGTGCTCTACTAACTGAGCTACAGAGGACCGTGCTCTACTAACTGAGCTAGAGGACCATGCTCTACTAACTGAGCTACAGAGGACCGTGCTCTACTAACTGAGCTACAGGGGGGGACCGTGCTCTACTAACTGGGCTACAGAGGACCGTGTTCTACTAACTGAGCTACAGAGGACCGTGCTCTACTAACTGAGCTACAGGGGGGGGGGGACGACCGTGCTCTACTAACTGGGCTACAGAGGACCGTGTTCTACTAACTGAGCTACAGAGTACCGTGCTCTACTAACTGGGCTACAGAGGACCGTGCTCTACTAACTGAGCTACAGAGGACCAGGTTCTACTAACTGAGCTACAGAGGACCAGGTTCTACTAACTGAGCTACAGAGGACCAGGTTCTACTAACTGAGCTACAGAGGACCAGGTTCTACTAACTGAGCTACAGAGGACCGTGCTCTATTAACTGAGCTACAGAGGACCGTGCTCTATTAACTGAGCTACAGAGGACCGTGCTCTACTAACTGAGCTACAGAGGACCGTGCTCTACTAACTGAGCTACAGGGGGGGACCGTGCTCTACTAACTGAGCTAGAGGACCATGCTCTACTAACTGAGCTACAGAGGACCGTGCTCTACTAACTGAGCTACAGGGGGGGGGGACCGTGCTCTACTAACTGGGCTACAGAGGACCGTGCTCTACTAACTGAGCTACAGAGGACCAGGTTCTACTAACTGAGCTACAGAGGACCAGGTTCTACTAACTGAGCTACAGAGGACCGTGCTCTACTAACTGAGCTACAGAGGACCGTGCTCTACTAACTAAGCTACAGAGGACCGTGCTCTACTAACTGAGCTACAGAGCACCGTGCTCTACTAACTGAGCTACAGAGCACCGTGCTCTACTAACTGAGCTACAGAGCACCGTGCTCTACTAACTGAGCTACAGAGCACCGTGCTCTACTAACTGAGCTACAGAGCACCGTGCTCTACTAACTGAGCTACAGAGCACCGTGCTCTACTAACTGAGCTACAGAGCACCGTGCTCTACTAACTGAGCTACAGAGCACCGTGCTCTACTAACTGAGCTACAGAGCACCGTGCTCTACTAATTGAGCTACAGAGCACCGTGCTCTACTAATTGAGCTACAGAGCACCGTGCTCTACTAACTGAGCTACAGAGCACCGTGCTCTACTAACTGAGCTACAGAGCACCGTGCTCTACTAACTGAGCTACAGAGCACCGTGCTCTACTAATTGAGCTACAGAGCACCGTGCTCTACTAACTGAGCTACAGAGCACCGTGCTCTACTAACTGAGCTACAGAGCACCGTGCTCTACTAACTGAGCTACAGAGCACCGTGCTCTACTAACTGAGCTACAGAGCACTGTGCTCTACTAACTGAGCTACAGAGCACCGTGCTCTACTAACCGAGCTACAGAGCACCGTGCTCTACTAACCGAGCTACAGAGCACCGTGCTCTACTAACTGAGCTACAGAGCACCGTGCTCTACTAATTGAGCTACAGAGCACCGTGCTCTACTAACTGAGCTACAGAGCACCGTGCTCTACTAACTGAGCTACAGAGGACCGTGCTCTACTAACTGAGCTAAAGAGGACCGTGCTCTACTAACTGAGCTACAGAGGACCGTGCTCTACTAACTGAACTACAGAGCACCGTGCTCTACTAACTGAGCTACAGAGCACCGTGCTCTACTAACTGAGCTACAGGGGGGGACCGTGCTCTACTAACTGAGCTACAGAGGACCGTGCTCTACTAACTGAGCTAAAGAGGACCGTGCTCTACTAACTGAGCTACAGAGCACCGTGCTCTACTAACTGAGCTACAGAGCACCGTGCTCTACTAACTGAGCTACAGGGGACCGTGCTCTACTAACTGAACTACAGAGCACCGTGCTCTACTAACTGAGCTACAGAGCACCGTGCTCTACTAACTGAGCTACAGAGCACCGTGCTCTACTAACTGAGCTACAGAGCACCGTGCTCTACTAACTGAGCTACAGAGCACCGTGCTCTACTAACTGAGCTACAGAGCACCGTGCTCTACTAACTGAGCTACAGAGCACCGTGCTCTACTAACTGAGCTACAGAGCACCGTGCTCTACTAACTGAACTACAGAGCACCGTGCTCTACTAACTGAGCTACAGAGCACCGTGCTCTACTAACTGAGCTACAGAGGACCGTGCTCTACTAACTGAACTACAGAGCACCGTGCTCTACTAACTGAACTACAGAGCACCGTGCTCTACTAACTGAGCTACAGAGCACCGTGCTCTACTAACTGAGCTACAGAGCACCGTGCTCTACTAACTGAGCTACAGAGCACCGTGCTCTACTAACTGAACTACAGAGGACCGTGCTCTACTAACTGAACTACAGAGCACCGTGCTCTACTAACTGAACTACAGAGCACCGTGCTCTACTAACTGAGCTACAGAGCACCGTGCTCTACTAACTGAGCTACAGAGGACCGTGCTCTACTAACTGAACTACAGAGCACCGTGCTCTACTAACTGAACTACAGAGCACCGTGCTCTACTAACTGAGCTACAGAGCACCGTGCTCTACTAACTGAGCTACAGAGCACCGTGCTCTACTAACTGAGCTACAGAGCACCGTGCTCTACTAACTGAACTACAGAGGACCGTGCTCTACTAACTGAACTACAGAGCACCGTGCTCTACTAACTGAACTACAGAGCACCGTGCTCTACTAACTGAGCTACAGAGCACCGTGCTCTACTAACTGAGCTACAGAGGACCGTGCTCTACTAACTGAACTACAGAGCACCGTGCTCTACTAACTGAACTACAGAGCACCGTGCTCTACTAACTGAGCTACAGAGCACCGTGCTCTACTAACTGAGCTACAGAGCACCGTGCTCTACTAACTGAGCTACAGAGCACCGTGCTCTACTAACTGAACTACAGAGGACCGTGCTCTACTAACTGAGCTAGAGCACCGTGCTCTACTAACTGAGCTACAGAGCACCGTGCTCTACTAACTGAGCTACAGAGCACCGTGCTCTACTAACTGAACTACAGAGCACCGTGCTCTACTAACTGAACTACAGAGCACCGTGCTCTACTAACTGAGCTACAGAGCACCGTGCTCTACTAACTGAACTACAGAGCACCGTGCTCTACTAACTGAGCTACAGAGCACCGTGCTCTACTAACTGAGCTACAGAGCACCGTGCTCTACTAACTGAGCTACAGAGCACCGTGCTCTACTAACTGAACTACAGAGCACCGTGCTCTACTAACTGAGCTACAGAGCACCGTGCTCTACTAACTGAGCTACAGAGCACCGTGCTCTACTAACTGAGCTACAGAGCACCGTGCTCTACTAACTGAGCTACAGAGCACCGTGCTCTACTAACTGAGCTACAGAGGACCGTGCTCTACTAACTGAGCTACAGAGCACCGTGCTCTACTAACTGAGCTACAGAGGACCAATCAGGTTTTTAGAGCCACATGCTAATATTTTTATTAAAGTCTTATTCATTATAACCATTGATGCATTTATTCAGGCTTTCATAAGGGCCTTTTATGATAGTATGTTTTTAATACCTAATGCCCGTGTGTGATTAATTCTGAATGCATCTGCAGCAGAAGGGCTGTTCAAAGGAGCTGTGGGCTGTTAGCCAGTCTTCTCATGCACTACTCATGCATGTACTATAAATTAATTCACTATGTGTTATACACAGGTGGTTCTGATAGAGATGTTCTGCCTGTATTGTGGTCCACTCACTGAACAAGAGAGGCTTTTAAATAACTATAAATTAATTCACTATGCATTATACACAGGTGGTTCTGGTAGAGAAGTTCTGTCCGTACTGTGGTCCACTCACTGAATAACATAGGCTTTTAAATAACTCTCTGTGCCTGGCTTTGCAGATTGATCTCTGACAATCGATCGAATGTAATATTTAATTAAGCAACAAGGCACCTCGGGGGTTTGTGGTATATGGTCTATATATATATTGTTTTACCTTTATTTAACCAGGCAAGTCAGTTAAGAACAAATTCTTATTTTCAATGACGGCCTAGGAACAGTGGGTTAACTGCCTGTTCAGGGGCAGAACGACAGATTTGTACCTTGTCAGCTCGGGGATTTGAACTTGCAACCTTCCGGTTACTAGTCCAACGCTCTAACCACTAGGCTATCCTGCCGCCCGACGCATCGCGGAGTGCCTGGATACAGTCCTTAGCCGTAGTATATTGGCCATATACCACAAACCACCGAGGTGCCTTATTGCTTCATTTAATCTTACATTATAGTTATTGAAAAGCTATTATAAACTGGTTACCAACATAATTAGAGCAATAAAAATACATGTTTTGTCATACCCGTGGTATACGGTCTGATATACCATGGCTGTCAGCCAATCAGCATTCAGGGCTAGAACCAGTTTATAATAAACCATATTCCATTATTGTATTTGAGGGAGCTCCATGCTGTAATGTTTATACACCCCTCTGACGTGTACAAAGTAATGGAAGTGTAACGAGCTCTGAAATTGGACCATGTAGATATTCAGACATTGACTCCTCTGATCTTATTAGCAATGTATCTGTGATGAAGAATGGGGCTTCCATCATGTAGGCAGTACACACACACACATG
Source organism: Oncorhynchus kisutch (assembly GCF_002021735.2). Taxonomy (NCBI): domain Eukaryota; kingdom Metazoa; phylum Chordata; class Actinopteri; order Salmoniformes; family Salmonidae; genus Oncorhynchus; species Oncorhynchus kisutch. The sequence goes on along the minus strand of NW_022261980.1, from coordinate 7,587,620 downwards.
AGTGTCAAGCAGAGCTCTCACACAGAGAAGCCAGCGATACAATACACAATGTTAATTATCCATTTAAAACCATGGCCCATTGGCATTGCTGAAGCACCACTGCTGGAAAAGCCTCTCAGAGCCATAATTGCTTCTTATCTTTTGGAGGTCACACTGTGTCCAGTAGAACTAATCAATCTCTGGCTCAGACCTGCTGTTAGCCCCAAAGAGCTCCATAAAATAACATTTTGAACATTTGGACCAATTTAGATACCCCACCTTCTCCTAAAAGAAATCAATAGCTGCTGATCGCGGGTGGGTAAGCCTGCTCTGTTGCTAAGGAATAACGACGGGGAGCTGGCCGGTGGGTAAGTCTGCTCTGTTGCTAAGGAATAGCGACGGGGAGCTGGCCGGTGGGTAAGTCTGCTCTGTTGCTAAGGAATAACGACGGGGAGCTGGTCGGTGGGTAAGCCTGCGTTGTTGCTAAGGAATAACGACGGGGAGCTGGCCGGTGGGTAAGCCTGCGTTGTTGCTAAGGAATAACGACGGGGAGCTGGCCGGTGGGTAAGCCTGCGTTGTTGCTAAGGAATAACGACGGGGAGCTGGCCGGTGGGTAAGTCTGCTCTGTTGCTAATGAATAACGACGGGGAGCTGGCCGGTGGGTAAGTCTGCTCTGTTGCTAAGGAATAGCGACGGGGAGCTGGCCGGTGGGTAAGCCTGCGTTGTTGCTAAGGAATAACGACGGGGAGCTGGCCGGTGGGTAAGTCTGCTCTGTTGCTAAGGAATAGCGACGGGGAGCTGGCCGGTGGGTAAGCCTGCGTTGTTGCTAAGGAATAGCGACGGGGAGCTGGCCGGTGGGTATATCTGCGTTGTTGCTAAGGAATAGCGACTAAGGAATAGCGACTGGGAGCTGGCCGGTGGGTAAATCTGCGTTGTTGCTAAGGAATAGCGACGGGGAGCTGGCCGGTGGGTAAGCCTGCGTTGTTGCTAAGGAATAGCGACTAAGGAATAGCGACGGGGAGCTGGCCGGTGGGGTGGGTCAGATTGATTTAGTATTACGCCGCTCGCTTTTTTAAAATTAAGGGTCCTCAGTCCGACCGCTCGCCTCTGCTGCTCCCATTTCTTGAGGTGATGCCAGTGTGATGTCGTGATGAGGTTACCAGTGTGATGTCGTGATGAGGTTACCAGTGTGATGTCGTGATGAGGTTACCAGTGTGATGTCGTGATGAGGTTACCAGTGTGATGTCGTGATGAGGTTACCAGTGTGATGTCGTGATGAGGTTACCAGTGTGATGTCGTGATGAGGTTACCAGTATCACGTTAAGTAGGGGGGAAAACGTTTTGAAATAGCACAATCTGAAAAGGTCATTTTGGTTGCCAAGAAAGAATTCCTACGGCTTCAGTTTCTACTGATTTGTGTGACGGGAAGTAATGCTTTTCCAAACAGGAATATGAGGGCGCTAGTTGTGTGTTGTGACACGTTTTCCATCATTAGCAACCCCCCACCAAAGCCTGCATTTAACTGTTAACCCTCTTAAGTGTTTCAATAGGAAACATAACAGCAAACCGTTAATCAGAAGGGGCTTTATTACCCCCTGTCGGTTTCCTCTTCCCCTCCCCCACATCTCCCTATCCATTTCATACCCATGCAGGCATTTGATGTGTTAGTCTGCTGCCTGAGGAACAGAGGAATGTAGTAGTATCTAGGGGAGGACATAGGGAGTTGGTAGGCTTTGAATTGGTCCAGTCGTTTAAATGTCACCAAGACAGCTCTGTGGGAGGTAGGGGTGAGGAAGGTCGGGTGGGGAAGGTGAGACGCTAGCTGCTGGTAGCGTGTGTGTGTGTGTGTGTGTGTGTGTGTGTGTGTGTGTGTGTGTGTGTGTTAGCAGCATGGCTCAATTTCCATTTTTATTAACAATCCAGTTACCTCTTCATGGAGAGGGATGGAAGAGGCCCGGCAGATCAATGTCATCGTGCCTCCAGCATGCCAAGGAGCCTGGCCACAGTGTTAACCACTTCCTCCCCCCCTCTTTACACACACTGCCCTCTCCCACCAATCAGTAGCCTGAATGGAGATTGGCAGGCCCATCAACACTGCACTCCCCACTCTGAACACAGACATGGACATTCACCGCCCCTGGAGACTGCATCGTAACCTTGTGCTAACATAACCTTGAGCTAAATGGACAACTTAACCAGACCCCTTGATCTTCCTGTTAGCAGCAATGTCACATTCATAAATACCACTGACTCCTTTAAAAATGGCAAGCTACTGTACTGTAAAAGACTTGTCAGAAGAACATCTTGACATTTCTAGTCAGAAATATGGGTATTAAATTATGTCAAGTGTTTTTTTAAGCCGTTGACGAGGCTCAGAGAAAGTGTTGAATTCTGCTCTAAAACACAGCTCGTCCGTCACAAGTCTCGGACGTTATATTAGACAGCTCAGAGGAGATAGAATATCCTGGGGTGTGACTGTCAGAAAAACACATTCCCCTGTGTCTGCTTATAACTGTCAAAATTCAAAAACTAGAATTACATGTTCTCTAGTCTACTTTAAGTTGTCATTCTTTGGCACCAACAACATCTCGCCAACACAATGGGCCTCTTTTATCAATCGTCAGTCGCATGCGCGTAAATTGTCAGCAAGCGAGAGCATCATCTTTTGACGGACATTTCAATTACCAAAGTTTTCATACCTCAAACGGGTAACAAACAATGTGAGAGCTGCAACAGAGTCATTTGAGAAATGGCAGTCAGATGAATATAATGGGATTGAATAGACAAGATGCTTAGATATGGGACATTGGACATTGTTTAGCTAGCAGTGTAGTGCTCCTACAGTACTCTCACCAGAGTGGGAACACAGAGGCACTGTATGGAGGATGGTTGCTGAGTTAACATGAACTGGGGCTGGTGTTGGATACAAGCATTGCTCCTCTTTCCCCTCGCCATTGGTCCTTTTAAAGCCATGTGTGCATGTCATGACAACAGTGTATATATCTATTAATAGTTTTGTTGTGGTAGTGGAGCAACCCAAATATTCATCCCCATGTAGGTAAAAGTCATGTTATATTTATAAACCAAGCTATAGAGGGAAATAAGCTACTGTGGGGATTTAGGTCATGACTACATAATGTTTCTCTTGTTATGTCTCTAGCTTACTCTCTCGGTTTCACACCCACAGATGTCTCTGTGTGCATGGAGACACTTCACCAGGGCTTTTCCCCAGAGATGAGCCTTGCACTTGAGCTGACCGTTAAACAAACGCTACTGTACACAGTCACGTGGGAACACAGCAATCCTCCCACCTGGTGTGTGTGTGTGTGTGTGTGTGTGTGTGTGTGTGTGTGTGTGTGTGTGTGTGTGTGTGTATCAGAGGGAGCCTGAGAGAGCGCCTGCAGGGGTGTCAGTGAAGGTTTAAGATATTCAGCTTGCTGTCAACGCTGACACATTTCTCCCTCTGCTCCGCTGCACTGATATGCAAATGCAGCCTCCTCAGAATGCAGAGCACTAGATCAGCATAAATGTATTCCCCCCTCTGTTCTCTCTACCCCTCTCCCTATCTCTCTTCTCTTTCTCTCTGAGACTCTCTCCCCTTTCTTCTCTTTTGCTCTCTGAGTCTCTCTCTCTCTCTGAGACTCTCTCTCTGAGACTCTCTCTGAGTCTCTGAGTCACTCTGAGTGTGTCTCTCTGAGTGTGTCTATCTCTCTGAGTGTCTCTCTCTCTCAATTCAATTCAAGGGGCTTTATTGTCATGGGAAACATGTGTTAACATTGTCAAAGCAAGAGAGGTAGATAATATACAAAAGTAAAATTAACAGTAAACATTACACATACAGAAGTTTCAAAACAATAAAGACATTACACATGTCATATTATATATATATATATATACAGTGTTGTAACAATGTACAAATGGTTAAAGTACACAAGGGAAAATAAATAAGCATAAATATGGGTTGTATTTACAATGGTGTGTGTTCTTCACTGGTTGCCCTTTTCTTGTGGCAACAGGTCACAAATCTTGCTGCTGTGATGGCACACTGGAATTTCACCCAGTAGATATTTTTATTTATTTATTTTACCTTTATTTAACCAGGTAGGCAAGTTGAGAACAAGTTCTCATTTACAATTGCGACCTGGCCAAGATAAAGCAAAGCAGTTCGACAGATAAAACGACACAGAGTTACACATGGAGTAAAAACAAACATACAGTCAATAATGCAGTACACAATGTGAGCAAATGAGGTGGGAAGGGAGGTAAAGGCAAAAAAGGCCATGATGGCAAAGTAAATACAATATAGCAAGTAAAATACTGGAATGGTAGTTTTGCAATGGAAGAATGTGCAAAGTAGAAATAAAAAATAATGGGGTGCAAAGGAGCAAAATAAATAAATAAATTAAAATTAAATACAGTTGGGAAAGAGGTAGTTGTTTGGGCTAAATTATAGGTGGGCTATGTACAGGTGCAGTAATCTGTGAGCTGCTCTGACAGTTGGTGCTTAAAGCTAGTGAGGGAGATAAGTGTTTCCAGTTTCAGAGATTTTTGTAGTTCGTTCCAGTCATTGGCAGCAGAGAACTGGAAGGAGAGGCGGCCAAAGAAAGAATTGGTTTTGGGGGTGACTAGAGAGATATACCTGCTGGAGCGTGTGCTACAGGTGGGAGATGCTATGGTGACCAGCGAGCTGAGATAAGGGGGGACTTTACCTATCAGGGTCTTGTAGATGACATGGAGCCAGTGGGTTTGGCGACGAGTATGAAGCGAGGGCCAGCCAACGAGAGCGTACAGGTCGCAATGGTGGGTAGTATATGGGGCTTTGGTGATAAAACGGATTGCACTGTGATAGACTGCATCCAATTTGTTGAGTAGGGTATTGGAGGCTATTTTGTAAATGACATCGCCAAAGTCGAGGATTGGTAGGATGGTCAGTTTTACAAGGGTATGTTTGGCAGCATGAGTGAAGGATGCTTTGTTGCGAAATAGGAAGCCAATTCTAGATTTAACTTTGGATTGGAGATGTTTGATATGGGTCTGGAAGGAGAGTTTACAGTCTAACCAGACACCTAAGTATTTGTAGTTGTCCACGTATTCTAAGTCAGAGCCGTCCAGAGTAGTGATGTTGGACAGGCGGGTAGGTGCAGGTAGCGATCGGTTGAAGAGCATGCATTTAGTTTTACTTGTATTTAAGAGCAATTGGAGGCCACGGAAGGAGAGTTGTATGGCATTGAAGCTTGCCTGGAGGGTTGTTAACACAGTGTCCAAAGAAGGGCCGGAAGTATACAGAATGGTGTCGTCTGCGTAGAGGTGGATCAGGGACTCACCAGCAGCAAGAGCGACCTCATTGATGTATACAGAGAAGAGAGTCGGTCCAAGAATTGAACCCTGTGGCACCCCCATAGAGACTGCCAGAGGTCCGGACAGCAGACCCTCCGATTTGACACACTGAACTCTATCAGAGAAGTAGTTGGTGAACCAGGCGAGGCAATCATTTGAGAAACCAAGGCTGTCGAGTCTGCCGATGAGGATATGGTGATTGACAGAGTCGAAAGCCTTGGCCAGATCAATGAATACGGCTGCACAGTAATGTTTCTTATCGATGGCGGTTAAGATATCGTTTAGGACCTTGAGCGTGGCTGAGGTGCACCCATGACCAGCTCTGAAACCGGATTGCATAGCAGAGAAGGTATGGTGAGATTCGAAATGGTCGGTAATCTGTTTGTTGACTTGGCTTTCGAAGACCTTAGAAAGGCACGGTAGGATAGATATAGGTCTGTAGCAGTTTGGGTCAAGAGTGTCCCCCCCTTTGAAGAGGGGGATGACCGCAGCTGCTTTCCAATCTTTGGGAATCTCAGACGACACGAAAGAGAGGTTGAACAGGCTAGTAATAGGGGTGGCAACAATTTCGGCAGATAATTTTAGAAAGAAAGGGTCCAGATTGTCTAGCCCGGCTGATTTGTAGGGGTCCAGATTTTGCAGCTCTTTCAGAACATCAGCTGAATGGATTTGAGAGAAGGAGAAATGGGGAAGGCTTGGGCGAGTTGCTGTTGGGGGTGCAGTGCTGTTGTCCGGGGTAGGAGTAGCCAGGTGGAAAGCATGGCCAGCCGTAGAAAAATGCTTATTGAAATTCTCAATTATGGTGGATTTATCAGTGGTGACAGTGTTTCCTATCTTCAGTGCAGTGGGCAGCTGGGAGGAGGTGTTCTTATTCTCCATGGACTTTACAGTGTCCCAGAACTTTTTTGAGTTAGTGTTGCAGGAAGCAAATTTCTGCTTGAAAAAGCTAGCTTTGGCTTTTCTAACTGCCTGTGTATAATGATTTCTAGCTTCCCTGAACAGCTGCATATCACGGGGGCTGTTCGATGCTAATGCAGAACGCCATAGGATGTTTTTGTGTTGGTTAAGGGCAGTCAGGTCTGGGGAGAACCAAGGGCTATATCTGTTCCTGGTTCTAAATTTCTTAAATGGGGCATGTTTATTTAAGATGGTTAGGAAGGCATTAAAAAAAAATATCCAGGCATCCTCTACTGACGGGATGAGATCAATATCCTTCCAGGATACCGGAAGGACGGGAAGGATATTGAACTCATCCCGTCAGTAGAGGATGCCTGGATATTTTTTTAAAGATATGGGAGTTGATCAAAATTGGATTTGTTTTCGAATTCTTTGTGGATCTGTGTAATCTGAGGGAAATGTCTCTCTAATATGGTCATACATTGGGCAGGAGGTTAGGAAGTGCCGCTCAGTTTCCACCTCATTTCGTGGGCAGTGAGCACATAGCCTGTCTTCTCTTGAGAGCCATGTCTGCCTATGGCGGCCTTTCTCAATAGCAAGGCTATGCTCACTGAGTCTGTACATAGTCAAAGCTTTCCTTAAGTTTGGGTCAGTCACAGTGGTCAGGTATTCTGCCACTGTGTACTCTCTGTTTAGGGTCAGTCACAGTGGTCAGGTATTCTGCCACTGTGTACTCTCTGTTTAGGGTCAGTCACAGTGGTCAGGTATTCTGCCACTGTGTACTCTCTGTTTAGGGTCAGTCACAGTGGTCAGGTATTCTGCCACTGAGTACTCTCTGTTTAGGGTCAGTCACAGTGGTCAGGTATTCTGCCACTGTGTACTCTCTGTGTAGGGCCAGTCACAGTGGTCAGGTATTCTGCCACTGTGTACTCTCTGTGTAGGGTCAGTCACAGTGGTCAGGTATTCTACCACTGTGTACTCTCTGTTTAGGGCCAGTCACAGTGGTCAGGTATTCTACCACTGTGTACTCTCTGTTTAGGGTCAGTCACAGTGGTCAGGTATTCTGCCACTGTGTACTCTCTGTTTAGGGTCAGTCACAGTGGTCAGGTATTCTGCCACTGTGTACTCTCTGTTTAGGGTCAGTCACAGTGGTCAGGTATTCTGCCACTGTGTACTCTCTGTTTAGGGTCAGTCACAGTGGTCAGGTATTCTGCCACTGTGTACTCTCTGTTTAGGGTCAGTCACAGTGGTCAGGTATTCTACCACTCTGTACTCTCTGTTTAGGGTCAGTCACAGTGGTCAGGTATTCTGCCACTCTGTACTCTATGTTTAGGGTCAGTCACAGTGGTCAGGTATTCTGCCACTGTGTACTCTCTGTTTAGGGTCAGTCACAGTGGTCAGGTATTCTGCCACTGTGTTCTCTCTGTTTAGGGTCAGTCACAGTGGTCAGGTATTCTGCCACTGTGTACTCTCTGTTTAGGGTCAGTCACAGTGGTCAGGTATTCTGCCACTGAGTACTCTCTGTTTAGGGTCAGTCACAGTGGTCAGGTATTCTACCACTGTGTACTCTCTGTTTAGGGTCAGTCACAGTGGTCAGGTATTCTACCACTGTGTACTCTCTGTTTAGGGCCAGTCACAGTGGACAGGTATTCTGCCACTGTGTACTCTCTGTTTAGGGCCAGTCACAGTGGTCAGGTATTCTACCACTGTGTACTCTCTGTTTAGGGCCAAATAACATTCTAGTTTGCTCTGTTTTTTTGTTGATTCTTTCCAATGTGTCAAGTAATTATCTATTTTTTTCTCATGATTTGGTCTAATTGTGCTGCTGTCCTGGGGCTCTGTGTGGTGTGTTTGTGTTTGAACAGAGCCCCAGGACCTGCTTGCTTAGTGGACTCTTCTCCAGGTTCATCTCTCTGTAGGTGATGGCTTTGTTATGGAAGGTTTGGGAATCGCTTCCTTTCAGGTGGTTGTAGAATTTAACGGCTCTTTTCTGGATTTTGATAATTAGTGGGTATCGGCCTAATTCTGCTCTGCATGCATTATTTGGTGTTCTACGTTGTACACGGAGGATATTTTAGTTGCATTCTGCATGCAGAGTCTCAATTTGGTGTTTGTCCCATTTTGTGAAGTCTTGGTTGGTGAGCGGACCCCAGACCTCACAACCATAAAGGGCAATGGGCTCTATGACTGATTCAAGTATTTTTAGCCAGATCCTAATTGGTATGTTGAATTTTATGTTCCTTTTGATGGCATAGAAGGCCCTTCTTGCCTTGTCTCTCAGATCGTTCACAGCTTTGTGGAAGTTACCTGTGGTGCTGATGTTTAGGTCATGGTATGTATAGTTTTTTGTGTGCTCTAGGGCAACGGTGTCTAGATGGAATTTGTATTTGTGATCCTGGCAACTGGACCTTTTTTGGAACACCATTATTTTGGTCTTACTGAGATTTACTGTCAGGGCCCAGGTCTGACAGAATCTGTGCAGAAGATCTAGGTGCTGCTGTGGGCCCTCCTTGGTTGGTGACAGAAGCACCAGATCATCAGCAAACAGTAGACATTTGACATTTGCCGGGTGCAGCAGACTTTTCTAGTGCCCGCGCCAATTCGTTGATATATGTTGAGGAGGGTGGGGCTTAAGCTGCATCCCTGTCTCACCCCACGACCCTGTGTGAAGAAATGTGTGTGTTTTTTTGCCAATTTTAACCGCACACTTGTTGTTTGTGTACATGGATTTTATAATGTTGTATGTTTTACCCCCAACACCACTTTCCATCAATTTGTATAGCAGACCCTCATGCCAAATTGAGTCAAAGTTTTTTTTTTTTATCAACGAAGCATAAGAAGACTTTGGCTTTGTTTTGGTTTGTTTGGTTGTCAATTAGGGTGTGCAGGGTGAATACATGGTCTGTTGTACGGTAATTTGGTAAAAAGCCAATTGCTCAGTACATTGTTTTCATTGAGGAAATGTACGAGTCTGCTGTTAATGATAATGCAGAGGATTTTCCCAAGGTTACTGTTGACGCATATTCCACGGTAGTTATTGGGGTCAAATTTGTCTCCACTTTTGTGGATTGGGGTGATCAGTCCTTGGTTCCAAATATTGGGGAAGATGCCAGAGCTACGGATGATGTTAAAGAGTTTTAGTATAGCCATGTGGAATTTGTTGTCTGTATATTTGATCATTTCATTAAGGATACCATCAACACCACAGGCCTTTTTGGGTTGGAGGGTTTTTATTTTGTCCTGTAACTCATTCAGGGTAATTGGAGAATCCAGTGGGTTCTGGTCTTTAATAGTTGATTCTAAGATCTGTATTTGATCATGTATATGTTTTTTCTCTTTATTCTTTGTTATAGAGCCAAAAAGATTGGAGAAGTGGTTTACCCATACATCTCCTCTCTTTCTCTCTCTGAGTCTCTGTCTCTGTCTCTCTCTCTCTCTCTCTCTCTCTCTCTCTCTCTCTCTCTCTCTGAGTCTCTGTCTCTCTCTCTCTCTCTGATACTCTGTCTCTGTCTGAGTGTGTCTCTGTCTGAGTGTGTCTCTCGCTGTCTAAGTGTCTCTCTCTCTGACACTCTCTCTCTGAGACTCTCTCTCTCTCTCTCTCTCTGATACTCTGTCTCTGTCTGAGTGTGTCTCTGTCTGAGTGTGTCTCTCTGTCTGAGTCTCTGTCTCTGTCTCTCTCTCTCTCTCTCCCTCTCTCTCTCTGATACTATGTCTCTGTCTGAGTGTGTCTCTCTGTCTGAGTGTGTCTCTCTCTCTGAGTCTCTGTCTCTGTCTCTCTCTCTCTCTCTGATACTCTGTCTCTGTCTGAGTGTGTCTCTGTCTGAGTGTGTCTCTCGCTGTCTAAGTGTCTCTCTCTCTGACACTCTCTCTCTGAGACTCTCTCTCTCTCTCTCTCTCTCTCTCTCTCTCTCTCTGGGACTCTCTGTTTGGTCTTGACTGTTCTGTTCTTGACTTATGCCCCTGATAAAGGATTTGATTGTTTCTCTCAAAATAAACTGATGTATAGACAAGAGAATAGGTCTACACACACACACAAGCATTCTGAAGGTTGGTGTGTGTGTTTGTACATGTGTATATAACCCCTCTCCAAATCCCCAATGATAGAACAATGACAGCCCCTTACCGTCAATGCCGAGATACAATTAGCTTATTTCAGAGGCTTTGCTGATAAGACTATCTCTCCAAAATACTGTGTCATCAGTAATCTAGTCCCGACATAGATGATGTTAAATGCCAATGTCTATCCCCAGTGATCCATTCAAAGCCCACGTTACATTTCCATTCTAATTAGATGTGGGCAGTCAACAGGCTTCTTTATAGGAACCTGTTTTAATAACCAGCAGTATTGACTTTTTCAGAGTCCCTCAGTGGCTGTTAGAAAGAGGTTCCTGTTGATATTTTGTCTCTTTGACATTGGGGCTGCAGGGGAACGAAGTCTCTGTCTAGAAACCCAGCGTAAACACACGCCTATCGCTAAAGCCCGTCCTGCTGTTTCTTTGGGCTCTCTGTATTTGCAGTGGTGTACAGAGATGTGAAATATACATGAAAAGAAAGCTGTCCCTGCAGGACTTCACCACTGACCCTATTCTTATGACCGGTTTATTAACACACAGAGAAAAATAGAACAATCTTGATTGAATATTTGACTTCTTTTAATTCATTACAAAATGATTATGTCACTTACCATGAGAAGAGGGTTGAATATAAACACAACGTCCTGATCCTCTATGATGGGGCAGTATGTCATTACAACTTTGATACAGGCATTGTGATATGCCACTCAAGTTATATCAATGTCTTATTATGATTGAAATAATACAAAAGATGAATTTGTGTTGCCCCCTCGGCAGTTTATCTGATTTGATGATTTTTATACCCGGGCCAATGTTTCTGAGGCATTTGACTACCTGAGGAGACATGGGGATTTTAGCGACGGCACTTTGCGTTAACGAGAGTGCCACGATCGAAGCTAATGCGAAACGAATGAAATGTCTTCTGGACGCGTGCCCTCGCTGCAGCAGCATTGCCTTGGGGGGCGTTCACTTCACACGAGGTCGGTGGTGATTCAGCATTAGCGCACGCGTGATCCCACTGTATCTAACACACTGCGTCGCTGCTGCACCAGTCGCTCTGGCTCTCACTGTAAGAGCCCAGGGTGATTGATAACCACTGGGGAGCTGGCTCCTTACTGGAATTACTCATGTACACAGGAGGAATCTGGTTCCCTCAGTTGGGGCACATTAGTATGGGTGACCCTTGTCACTGGGAGATTTTTCACTGGAAAACCCCCAGTCAATGTTATGTGAGTAGCTTATAGAGTTATTAGACCAGAATGTGCTCCCTCCTTCTCTCCCTCCCTCTTTCCCTCTTAAACATGTCCATTCTGGAAGTGGCCAAATATCCAGGAGTAGATTTCTGAAACGCTTCTTGATTATTTAAACCAACTAATTTGAACATGGTGTCTTCATAAGAGTTGTTCAGCCATTTTTCTGGACAATCTCCTGGAAAGAGATGCTGTGAAGCAGGATTAATACGATGATGAAGTCATAGAAGAAACATGGACGCCACACATGGCAGCCAGACTGATTCCCTCCATTTCGGCTCATTCACTTCCATTGGCTTTAGCTCCCCCATGTATCAGGGTAAACCTCCAGGAGAAGTGTTAAACATGATTCCACAAAGCACTTTTCTATTCCTCTCTATCTCATTATTGTCTCACTTCCCCTCCTTCCAACCCACCTGAACCCACCACCCACTCCCCAGGCAAGGTGCGTGGTAGCAGGTGCGATCGACGGAGCGTCAGCCCCTATTTGGGACAGCGGCGTAAACACGCTGTCACCCTGCCTCGGAGTCGCTAGCTACCCACGCCCTGTCCGGGCCGGCAGCCTGAGTCTGGCAGGTTAGGAAGGGAAGGGCAAATGACAGAGCGTGGGTAGCTAACCTGCCAGACTCAGGCTGCTGGCCCGGTTAGCCTAGCCTGTTGTGTGCCTGACTAAAGCAGCGCTGCAGCAACAGCAGCAGTAGAAATCACTCAGCCATTTCAGCCCCTCGGTGTCTGTGAAAACAGCTTGAGGGGGAGAATGGAGAGAGAGAGAGAGAGAGAGAGAGAGGGGAAGAGGGAGAGAGATCCTCCAAGGGGAAGCTGCCTGCCTGCAAGTCGACTCACACAGCAGTACAACCTCCACTTGTAAATCTAGCAGCCAGGGCTGAGGAAGAGAATATAAATTAGGTGTGACTAACACCGGGATGAGAATCCAGGCAGGTTTCTTTCTTTTACCCCTCCCTCCTGCTGAATGATGTGTACACATCCACTTGGCTGCAGTAGTCAGTGTAGAGCCAGGAGATGTAGTCTCGGTCTGGCATGTAGGGATCCTCTTGAGGCTCACTGAGTACGAGCTCTATTGGAAAAACCAGAAACAAGATGGATGCCATAGTGTCATCCCCATGCCCTGGCTTTAGGCCCAATCAACACATAGATTTATCCCCTGGGTATTCTCATGCCCGGTTGTATTGCCAAGCAACATTAGAATCTATACCATTCTTTAATAGGCCATCATTGTAAATAAGAATTTGTTCTTAACTGACTTGCCTAGTTAAATAAAGTTTAATAAATATAATAATGCATTTGTATGCTTTTATTCTCCTTGTCCTCATCACTATCCTCTGTTGGTGTGGAGTAATTGCCTGTAGTCTGAGTGTATCAAGCTTTGGTTATATTTGCATAGCAATCATAAATCACCTTAGTGAATGGGGATTATCATTCTCCAATACAAGGTATGAATACAAAGAGCTCCCTAGCTGATTCATTGATTGGCATATCGGATATCTATTATTCCTTGTTTACGCCTGGAATTATTCCATTATCCCTCAATCGACAGTGAAGTGTTGCCTTTCAGTGTTTATGATCATCTCAAGGCCATTGTATTTAATTGGTGCGGTTGTCAATGGTCCTCCATTACAGGGTAGTAGTATACAGACAGACCTCTTGGCTCCATCTCTTGGGTTCTGAGGCTGGATGGGAATGTTTATCAGAAACGTATTGGGCTCCTTCCCATCGGGCTGTAATGAGAACAGTGTGTGTATAGTATAGGGTCAGAATAGTAGTGTGGGATGTGGCCACATATCAACTGTCTGTCCATAAGGAAGAAGGCTGTTTAAAGCTTAGGTGAATGGTTACAATTAGAGTAAACAGGGTTGGGAGTTTGGGTTAAGGTTCAGATGTAGGGAAATATGATTTAAATGGAAATTAATTGTAGGTCCCCATGAGGATAGAAGAACATAACGTGTGTGTGTGCGCTCAAATAGGGGTGTATTCTACAGGCTTGATGATGTAGCTCTAGCCCTCTGCAGACACACTGCACCTATTATTGGGCCTCCCCAGCTGTAGTGTGTGGGTAATAAACCTCTCTACAGCAGCCCCCAAACAGACCAGCAATCAATGGGAAATTGTCTCACCGATCGATGTGACAGCCTCTCTCTTTCTGTCTCTATATCGCTTGCCCTTTCTCTCTGTCTCCCTTTCTCTTGCTCTCTCTCTTCTCCCCATCTCACTCTTTCAGCATCCACTCTGAAATGCTGTTGCTCAGCAGCCCACTCAGCAGCCCCTCCAGCCATTAACAGAGAGGAACTAGACTGAGCTGGCATTAGCACTTCCCAGACACAATCAGCCGAGCTGGCCAAACGCTAACTCTTAATTACGCACTTGACAAGTGAACTATCAGCTTGCCATGTCTGGCTTGTTGTTTCGCTCCGTGGGTGTCATGGTAAATCGTTTAGGGGGGAAATTCTAGTTGATTTTATATTGAGGCAAAGAAGCAGTCAAATACTATTCTTGATTTGGTATGAGTGAAACTAGTGTACATGTTCTGTTGAAACCAGTCACCTGGTTTGGATTAGCCTACGCAAAAACAAAATTTTTCTGCAAGAATTCATGTTAGATGTACAGTATGTACACAACTTCAGGGAAAATGTTATTTTTACTCAGGCCAGAAACAAAGTCCTCTGTGTGGTGCAGGGCATTGGTTTGTGACATAAACATTCTCAAGCATTCAACATTGTCACTTGGGCAACCACTGTATTTTTAGCTAGTTGCCAGAATCCAGAGGCACTCCCTTTACTGTGGAGATTTGGCTCCAGGCATAACAGAGAGACACACAAATAATACATGTCAGTATTTGAGGCAAGTTTGGAAATGGTGAGCAAACAGCAGTTCTCCTTAACACCGTGCTTACACAGCCACTACCAGGGCATGGAGTTGAGCTCTAATGTGACGAGACAGATAGAAAAACAAACAGAGTTGACAACCACTGCTGCCTGTTATACATACATCATGTTTGTCCTACCTCAGCCCCTTGGAAAACCAACCTCAGTGCTAACTGTCTGAATAGAGTGTTTCTGGGCTCCGCCGTGCTAGATTACAATGTGTTTAACTGTTAACTGCTGCTTCCACACAGATAATCTAACCTAATATGGCTTGTAGTGGCCAGGGATTGCTTGAGGGTCCTATGTGGTGTGAATGACCTCTGTTGGGGGAATAGAGATGCTCATTTTGGCACTAGCTACAGTATTTACGTTTTACAAGGGCTTTGAGAATAAATAGGTAGGGTTATGTTAAATATAGAGCCAGGTGACTGGTTGAATAAAGAAGAAATGGATGGGCTATGTTGGAGCTCAACTCCCAGATGGCTTCGATATGGCAATGAATAAGTACTGCTGAGAAATAGCCATGCTAAGAGCAACGCAAATGCTAATTCAAGACTTGCAAAGAGTTCAATGTCACCAGAGGGCCAGCTCTTGATACTTATTGTGCCGCTTGAATATCCACAGAGGTTTCTAGGTCAAACAGCCGCTGCTACATTTCAATTTTTGTGATGTAGGAGACGCTCTTATCCAGAGCAATTTACAGGAGCAATTAGGGTCAAGTGCCTTGCTCAAGGGCACATCAACAGATTTCTTTACCTAGTTGGCTCGGGGATTCTAACCAGCGACTGTACCCACCTGTAGAGAAACAGAACCAGGGTTAAAACACTACACTAACCCTCCAACGCTCTTAACCACTAGGCCACCTGGCTGCTGGCCTGCCATTGCAGATTAACTTGAGAGTTTTCTGCACAGAGTGCCATCTGCAACTGGCCCAGGGTTGGCTTTCAACTGCTTAGCTTGTTTGTGTTAACAAGCTAACTAGTAAACATTGCTTAACCTGCGATTACAAGATATCATGACTGTGCTGCGGTCCTGATTGGTGTCAAAGTCTTGGCTGTTCAAATAATCCAGTCATACAACTAGGCCTACTTCAACATAAGACTCTGCTGCTGTTTTGTACAATCTATCCTTGCCAGCAGCAGTCATATTGAGCCCTGTCATCACCCAAAGAGGAAAGTCTGCTGAGACAGATTCTAGTGGACGACTGTAACCTGAAATGGTTGGGTAGGATGAGAAAAGGCTGGTACTCACTACTCAGATATACTTCAGAAAAGCAATCAGACTCATGTTTGCAATGGAGGAAGGGACAGGATCTGCCGGACATGTCTTGAATTGATGGGGTCAAAGACCTATGGAAAGCTTCTATTAGGCTCTTATCTCCTCCATTGCAGGTTATGAGGCACGTTAGTGTATGTATGGGGGGGTTCTTTGCCACTTTGACTGGTCCATAAAGCCTATTAGGAAGTCAGTCAGTGGTGTAAAGCTGGGTTAACACTATGCTCTGTATTGATGGTCCTTTGAATGTAATATGCTGTCACCGTAGTAGCCTAGCGCCCTGTGAGGACACTTATCAAATATTTAACCATTTTTATTGATTTTCCACTGCAAAGGAATTGATCCCCATTCTGATAACCATCCAGTATATATTCTTAATTATGAACTGGGTGGTTCAAGCCATGAATGCTGATTGGCTGACAGCCGTGGTATATCAGACCGTATACCACGGGTATGACAAAACATTTATTTTACTGCTCTAATTACGTTGGTAACCAGTTTATAATAGCGATGAGGCACCTTGAGGGTTTGTGGCATATGGCCAATATACCATGGCTAAGGACTGTATCCAGGCACTCCTCATTGCGTTGTGCGTAAGAACAGCCCTTAGCCGGTGGTATATTGGCCATATTTCTTAAAAGTAAGCCACCTCCTATAGGAATGGTTCTGTCCAAATGGCCACTATAAGCAGGGGCTTATTAGACCTAGTTATAAGTGTAGTGTGATGTAGCCTAGAAAGACTTGACTAGATGTACCAGAACAAAAAGCTGAAGGCTAGTCTGTGGTAGCAGCAGGATAAACAGCCTCGCTGGCCTTCTCTCTCCTATCTGCCCCGGACGCCTCTAATCAGCAGGCCTTGAGCTCTCTGAAAGGTCATTCTGTCCCTTTGATGGTGTTTTGATTCATTCCTTCCTCCCTCTCTTCCCTCTCTCCTCCCCCCCTCCCTTCCTCTCTGCTTTCCCCCTTTCACAGTCAAGCTGGAGAGTCAATATCATAGGGGTGCGAAGATGGGACTGGTTCCGTCGGCGGCCGTGTGACGTTGGCGAGAGAGAGCGAGAAAGCGAAGAGAGAGTGTGGACCAGCTGGAGGAGAGGCGGAGATTGACGAGAACATCCAGAGGGGGTCATATTCTGACTACTGTGTTTTATCAGGAGTTCCAGCAAAACAGAAATATGGACACACTGGCTATACATGGCATCCTCTCAAGGCATTTACAGTTTAAAGACAATGACTAAGCAGACATTCACCACACAGGGAAGTTATTACCAGGTTCTCTACATTCTATACTGTGTACTCTTGAACAGTTGTATTTTCTGCAATAAACAATGTTGAAATGTAATTTCTTTATTTTATTTTGACCGTAGAGGAAAGTCTGCTGAGACAGGTTGGTTGTTTAGCAACAAAACCGAGGCGTTTGCAAATA
The DNA here is from genome assembly GCF_002021735.2 of Oncorhynchus kisutch. Taxonomy (NCBI): domain Eukaryota; kingdom Metazoa; phylum Chordata; class Actinopteri; order Salmoniformes; family Salmonidae; genus Oncorhynchus; species Oncorhynchus kisutch. Next base: position 7,570,507 of record NW_022261980.1, on the reverse strand, counting down.
TGGGGCAAAACAGATGGGGTTGGCTTAGATTTTTGACCGCTTGTAAGCTACAGTATATTTTGTCTACAATGTTTATTGAAAACATAAATACATTTGCACAATGAGCACTTGTCTTTCAAATACGCTGTTACAGTTGTTGGTTAGCTAGCCAGCTATCTTTTTTGTTTGTTGCCATATTGACATGAAATCAGTCAGAACAAGAACAAGATAAAACGAGCTGAAACGAGCCACTTACAATTCCCTGCATGGTAGTTTCTTGTCATTCTTGCTAGCAATCTGGCCATCCATAATCACAACACCCCGCTCACTTGTACACCATGGAGACATCGTCTCATGACGTTGTCAGCTAACCCATCTATAATGAGAGGCGAAATCCAAACTAGAAGATGACTCTGAAAGAAACGTTAACCATAGCACCAAACTTGCTCTCTTGTCCTATCAGTCATCCCACTCAACCGTCACCACGCATTTTTTGTACATTTGTGAAATATAACTCTTTCCAGAAAAAAGCACTCCTTTCAGATGTAATGGCGCGGTGGAGGCCGAACATGGGATTCCGTGGTGACTGACGGACCAATTGGCCACAAGCGATTAAGTTCCTGTTCTCTCTCCATTATATAGCTGTCAGAAGCAGGCCTCTTGAAGTCATGTCAGGCTGGCCCTCGGTGGGATTGAGTGTCCTCTTGGTGACAGGAGTGTCTTTACCTCAATAGGAAATAACAAAGGTGCTAAACGAGCATCATGACTCCACACAGAGGCACAGTCATTGAAAGCCAGCAGCGCTGGAGCCCATTAAATTAGTCTGATTTAGTCTGATTTGCACCTTTCTCACCTTCTAGAAGTCACTCAATTGTCATTTTCTTCAAAGCGTGTGCTGTTTTCACAAGTTGTGATTTGTTTTTGTGTCGATCCATGGTAATTATGTGCTTTGTGTTTTAACTACTTTTGCTCGGTGGTTATTTCCATCAAGATGTTTTGTTTGAGTGGTTGTTTGACTCAGCCCTTTCTTGCCCGAGGGGGTTCTTTGCCATGAATCACCTCACACACCCATTGCAAGTTGTAATGTGTTTGTGTATCCATGCCTAGCATTGTAATTGGCCATTGATTAGCCTAGATTTTCTCTTGTTTGAGTTGCAGATTAAGCCACAGCCCTCCCATAGACAGCCTTTACCATGAGCCCACCTAATTGCACCAATCCTCCCAGTCATCTTTGCCACCCAGAGAGCGTAAGAGCTCTCCTTTGTAAAAGTTCCCCCCCTTACAAGGGTGTACAAGAATTCTCCAAATTTCAGCCTGACTGAATCAATGATGACAGCTACTTGCCTTGTGGGTGGCTTTCTTTCCTCCCCCACCAGATCAGGGCTTTCACTGGATAACAACAGACACCCGGTTCACACAAACACAGGCCCTGTTTCTGTTATTCTGACATTCAAACATTTGCAATGTCACTAAGCATGTTTAAATAAACACGACTGAAATCCCTCACGGCGTTCCTCGTGCGCATAATGACAGAGAGATCTAATGATGTTAACAAAGGGCCAAGTGTGAGACATTATAATGAGAAAGGGCCCGGTCCTCTGCTCTCTGAAAGGAGAATGAACTCTAATAGGATGGAATGTGAGCAGCAGCGGCACTTCCTGTTCTCTGTTCTCAGTCACGCCAGCTTCCTAGCAGCAGTTTTCCCCTCTCCCCTGCCTGAAGCTAATGCTAGTGCAACTACTTCACATGTCCCCCCCCCCTCTGTTATTCACTTCCCTGAATGGGAGAGGACAGACACATGACTACCTGAGGCTATGAATAAGGGGGGCTACACCCAGGCCTCTCACGAGCTAAAGACACCCAGCGACCACCTGCTTTATAGTGGGGGTTCCAATTCCTATTCAATTATTTCCAATCCAATAAATGTACTAATATGCCATAAGTAGCAGCAACTAGTTCATATTGGTCTTTTTCAATTATATTCACTTGGATGTGGAATGTAATTGAAATGGAATTCATTGGGGTGGGCTCTAGAGTAGTGGTAGCAGCAGGTCTTTTGTGTTGATGGCTGAAGGGTGATTGGGAAGGGGATTGGGGGAAATCCCTCCCCCCTAGGCTTGGATGTGGCATGAGGAATTGTAGGAGGCGACTGGGGAACAATGCAACACAGGAACGGCTTGTGGCGCGTCATCCATTACTCTGTTGTCAACCACCCCCCCTATTTTGGAAAAATGTACCTTCAATTAAAATTCTTCATAGTCTTCAAAATGGTTGAGAATGGTATTTTGAATCACCTTGAAATTGGCTGAAATTTGTTCTCAAGCTGCCAACATCTAAACAAACCTAAGATTTTTTTTACATAGTAAAAAACAAAACTTGTTCACCACTTGTGAAACCCACCACAGATTGTCAGTTACTGTCTGCTCTCTGTCTCATCCAATCCCTCCTCCCAAGGTCTTGTGTGTGGAATGCATCATTTCCTCATCACACCCTTGATTGCCTGTGTGTTCGGCATGCCACGGATTCCTTGATGTAAGACTGGCTGATAAAGCTGTTAAGTAGAGCAGAAGTCCTGTCTGCAGCCGTGGCCTGCCAGCTCCAGTGTTCATCTGCCCCACTCCGCATTGGGGCTCATGGCTCGTCAGCTTCAGTTAGTCAGGAGGTCGCAGGCAGGCCCAGTCAGAGGAAGTGAAGCACATGAACCTTTCAACGAACTGCCTGGCTGGCTCCCCAAAGGCAAGTCAGTGTGTAAGATGGAGAGGGAGAGCATTTTTATATCTGACATTCTCCTGTTATGGAGAATGCAGCTGGAGAGCCGACCTGATTGACCTCCAGGGCGGGCCTGAGCTAGTCACCGTCCGCAGCCAAACCTCCAAACAACAGGGTATAAAGACGTACATGCCAGGCAAAGATAAGTGAATCTGTGCACCAACCCAAGTGAACAACTCCTCCGGCTCCGCTTGATCATGGGTATTGGTTTCCGAACATCCGACAGCTGTGCAGAAGCATTGATCTATACCTTATGGACGTGTCCATTACAAATTGGCTTTATCACCAGGCAAATTCAACTGGCCCAATTTGTCTTGGCCCCTTTTGACCTGACCAACTAAGATAGTAGCTGCAACAATTGTCAAATTCTATGGGGATTACTCAAAATGGTACAGGCATAGTATCCCCTTTATGCATGCAATAGCCGAAGCAGCGCTTCTTTGCCTGAAAATGAATCTAAACCACTTGCAGAGATACAAGGCAGATATGCAGGATATACTATATGGACATCAACGCCATTATCATACCTGGACATTTCTATTCTCCACACTAAGCTTCCTATTGGGACTTTTTATGGAGCTTTATAGAACTGTATTGTATTACTGTCAGCTGCAGAGATGTCCGTCCAGACGAGTCACTCCAATTTGGGACCTAATCTGTCATCAGAACTAAATCGGGTCACATGGGTTGGTCTAGCGAACAGCCAGACTCTCTGTAAGCACTGTAAAGGGGAAAAAACGTAGCGATCCATCTTTCAAGCCTCAGGGATGGGTTCTTAGTCAAGTATGTATTACACTCTATGTATTTATAGGAGACTATCAGCATATCATCGCAACATGATGGGAAAGCAAAGCACTGCTGTTGTTTACTTCAGGAGCTAGAGACGGTCGTTTTCTCATTCATTTACTCAACCTCAAAACCTGTGATGGAATGATAGATGGCATAATTGGTGCAATTTGCCAGCGGAGAGACAGAAGGAAAGAAAGAGCCACAGCGGAGGTGGACAGGAAACACCCTGCCATCTCCATCCCAAAACTGTAGTTGACGTCTTCTGAAGTGTTTTTCAACACTAGTCAGGGAGATCAAATTGAATACACAGTTGTCTCCTCGTGACTGTACTGGAATCAATGTGTGGCTGTTGTGATAAAATGCCCTTGCCTACCTGCCACATGGTTTCTGCATTCTCACTCTTGGATTCATGTGTAGTGTTTCCATCCATCTTAGACACATCGTGCCAGTCTGAAGAGGTAACATTCTCCTCTGAGCCCTCCATTATAGTACTTTAATGTATGATTAATGTGGCCAGGACAGGAGTAAACAGTATTTACATGGTTTGGTTAGAGACACACTCAATGCCTTTTAGACAGCAACCGCAGTGAGGACATCCTGTAATCAGATACGGTGGTGTAGTCCAGCTCAACTGTCATTAAGTACATGTTTATTACCAAGGTATGCGGATTACCTTCTCACTCCTATCTGGAACATCTTGTTCCAGGGGTTGGGGTCAATTCCATTTCAATTCAAAAAGTGAACCAAACTCCAATTCAAATTCTAATGTTTCCTCATTGAAAAGCATTGAAGAGAATTGGAATGTTAGTGTACTTCCTGAAATGACTGGAATTTAAATGGAATTGATCCCAACCCTGCCTTGTTCATCTTCAGTGTATGCTGTACATGATCCCATGCTTGTTTCTCTTTAATCTATCATCTATCTATCATAGTAACACGTTCTCCTTTGCCAGACTGAATTTGAGCCATCATCTATCCTTTCTTTCTACTTTCTAAATTAATTCATGTTTATCACCAATCCCATTGTTGTGACAAGCAGTGTTGTGGACAAAAAAGAAAGGTGCATTATTTGAATATTTTTTTTTTGCTGTTGGCTCAAATTATTCATAATTTGTGTAAGAACAATGCCTAAATTAAAAGAGTGTTTATCATCCCTGGGTGAGCTTCAAGGCTCACAGTGTCTCTTTAATGTGGTAATGGAAGATCAGACTCCACAAATGAAACCGGTGCCTCTGTTATTCCAAATGACTGATTGATTTGCCATTTTTCAGCAAGGGAAAAAATATTACACTGTCGACACAGCTTGTTCATTTGGGTTTCTGGCTGGCACGTCAGGCAGACAGACAGAGAGGGGCCTGGTCTAATGCCTGCGACTTGAAGGGCGAGTCATCAGTGATCTCTCTCTCCCCACTGTGCTCATTCACTGACTGTTATTTATCTTTCCAATGGAGACTGGCTGCTCCTTGGGGGAGGATGAGTGTGCCTGCCAGCGGGGAACGCATGGGAAGATGGAGGACGGTGGCTGACTGCTGCTTTGGCTCTGTGTGAAAATGAGCCCATTAATTCAGTTTCCCCCCAGGCCTCCCTGTGCCTGTTGTCTCTGTTTGTTAGTGAGATGATTCCTTCTGTCACGTCAAAGGGAACATTATCATATTCTTGTTGCCGGGGAAACCGTGCAGCAGCCAGAGAGAGGGCGAGGATCTCTTTAAGCCGTTTGAAGCGGGTAAACATGAAAGGTTATCTGTGGCGCTTTATGAGAAATGGCAACATGACAGACACATTTTTTCCTTGTGTCTCCTTCCTGTACTGTAATTCTTCTGCCTGCTTCCTAAAATGATACAACATAAAATATCTTGGTTGAGATGTAAGTCTTTCTGAACAATGGAATTTAGGTACTGTGAGTGAATCTTGTGAGGCCTTCAGACAGCTCATTCCATCAAAGTTAGGCTTATTTAAAATCTTCAACTGACCTGCACTTCAAATAGTTCAATCCAAAAAAGGAGTGAGGATCAAACATTTTTGCTTTCACCTCACTGAAATTTCTTCCTGTGTCAATTGTTGTGTAATTGTGTAATGTAACCTTGCTGTGTGCAATCAAAACCATCAACCCTGCAGTGAAAACTCTTGGAGATTCATCAATCTAGTGTAAGCCACACTATACCATTGAGGTCCCAGGCCATAAATGAAGAGCCACACTGACCTGGTCCAGGAATGTCTCCTAGGCACTTCTGAAAAGGGCTTGAATAAGTATAAGCAACATGGGGAACATGTGGAGCTACTATATTGCTTATACTTAGCTATCAGTGGAGGCTGCTGAGAGGAGGATGGCTCAAAATAATGGCCAGAATGGAGTATATGGAATGGTATCAACCACATGTTATAATTGTTTTCTTCATGTGTTTGATACCATTCCTTTCACTCCATTCCAGTCATTATTATGATTCATCCTCCTGTCAGCAGCCTCCACTGTTAGCTATCCAATTCATTCAGATATACAAAGTGCCTACACAGGGTGTGGGGTCTAAGGGTTGTTTCTGGACTGGACCTGTTTAAAGACAATAAAGAACAGAACAACTCATGAGTCAAGAAATAACAGTATTGCTGGTAGTATCATTCTCTTGTTACATTTTTAGCCAATAAAATATTTCCTCTCATCTCCTCAAAACCAATAGCTGACAGATATATTCTACCCTGAAATATGTCATGGCATCCACATGGGAAATGTATTCTGCTCTCCAAATATACAGTTCTGAGTACATGGTGTCAAATTGTTTTTATTATCCCTAATTGAAGGAGGCACTCTATAAAATACAATTTCCTTTAGGAAATAAATAGGCCATGCATGTTTTATTAAATGCTCTTATTGTGTTAGCAATTTTTGTCAAATGTTATGATAAATTGTCACTCATAATGCAGGAGGACACAACATTAATTTATCAAGACAATGTTTTTTTTGCCATATAGTTTATGTATTATGAATGTATTACTTGGAGATGTGTGCAGATTTCATTACATTTTAGCAAACATTTGGTGAAAACGACAATATAATCCATTCAAATCCCAGATATGTCTCTTTTTACTCAAGCGCACCCCTCCTGCAAGATAGTTCAATCCGAATGGAACGTTTGTCCTGGATTTCCTAGCAGCTCGTTCTGCTTGTTGGTTACGTTGTATCAATCTCCAGTATAGGAGGGTACTAACAACCAGCAAGATACAGATACATAGAAAGCAGAGGAATTAACCCAGGGAGGAAATCTGTTCAATGTTGGATTTACTGTACAGGAGACCAAAGGGAAATATTAAATCCTTGAATGGTTCGAGATTTAACCTAAAAATGACCGCCCGAGCCGGTATTTTCGATTTGGAACGGGATCTCAAAGTGTGATGGCAGCAGTCCAGTGAATTGCTGGCCTCTCCTTTTCCTTGCCGTTGGATTTCTTGGGGAGTGCATTGGTCTGTGGTTATTTTGACAGATTTTTGTTGTCATTCTCGTCAATTACTTTTACTCTTTCTATCTATGGAGTGTACGTAATCCGTCGTTGTACTGGGGTTTTCACACGGGGTAAGTGTCGCCTAAATATAATTATCTTGTATTTTGATATGTGGTGGGACTGGGAGAGACTGCTAGCCAGCTAGCAATGAAGCTAGCTAACGTTAGCTAACTAGCTGTGCCCTGAGAACTCATTGTTTGAGAGACCTAGCTAACTAGCAACAAGTTTGTCACAGAAAGCAACGTTATTTGACATGGATACCGTTTAATGCTAGCTACGGAATTAAGGAACTAGCTAACCAATATGTATTTTATACGAAGCCCCTTTGCCACGAACACAGAACAATATTCTGAATCTAGGTATCAAATCGTGCAACTAAAAGCCAATTAGCCTAGCTAACGTTAGTTAGCAAGCTAGCTTGACACGCTTATTTCACAATATGCGACAGGGTAATAACAGTCTTTGGAAGTTGCTAGTTAGCCATATTGGCATTCTGTACATTTATAAACTGTGAGGTGATTGGGGTTCATATTTTGGTTCTATGCTAACCAGTAACCTAAGGTCAACTCGAGCAGCAATGTCAGGGCTGAGATTAACACCTCATGCACGCTGTGACATTATTTGATTGCTCAGCCACATGCATTGCAGGGATTGCCTGTAGTGGAGCTTGTCGGCCAACAGAACATTGCATGCCAATACAACTCTCCTTGGCTCTACATGTGTAAGCTTGCTAGCTAAACGGTGTATTAAAATCTCATACCATTTCCCAATCTCAAGCATATCTGCTATTATTACAGTAAGTACCACATGCTAGAGACTGACAGATGATTTATCTAGTTTGGACATGGCTATGGGTTTCAGCAGCCAATACTGGTATAGGCTAGGCTTTGAGAACACTAGTAGGGCCTAGTAAAATGATGAAAGTACAATGTCAACATAGTATGAAGTTGTTCTAGTACTTGAAATTAATTAGGAAAACAACAAGACTTTGGCTGAATGCCTTGGAAGTCTGATGGGGATTCGGCCCATGTTGGCGCTTTTAAACATTTCCACTACTAACAAATCAAACCAGATGTGGAAAAACATTGTTTATTGTGAACCACACTTATCTTGGTTACTTATCATTACCTTCCCGAATACATAGTAGACAGTACTTTCCCAATAGTTGTCTGTGTGTATTCCATAGTACTGCTAGATATCCCTAGTGAGTCAACACATTGTAAAGGCTACAGGTTCCATGCATGTGGGCAATTCCATGGTAATGGATTTACGCTGAGACTCAGATTGTTCACTTTAAAATGTAAACCAACCAAAAACCATAGATTTAAAAAAAACGTACTTCTGTGACCCAGCTTTGCACAGTTTTTCCAGTAAATGTGTTTTATTTAACTGTGTAATTGTTCAAAGTAGTCATTGTTCATAGAGCTGTATGGTTTATTAAACTCGAAAATCAATGGTTTTTGTTTGACATAGATTTTAAAGTGTGAAACCGGCGTTTCAGCGTAATTCCATTACCTTGGACTGGCCCACATGGGTGAATCAGTGATTTGTAGTCTACTCTATTCTGACGATGGAGAAATCACGCTTGCTAGCAGGACTTTGATCTGGAGTGTGGACCCACGGAAGGAGTGAATTCTACAGTGACTATGTTTCATGGGACAAATGGTATGTCTCAGAAACAAACATGTTTTCATCTTACCTGTCTTGGATCAGCCAATCACCTATGATGTCACTTTGAGAACCAGGAACAGTAGAGCATTAAACTACAGTAGAGCATTAAACTACACTGAACAATGATTTTTCAGCCTGTTTGTTTAGAGTCCTGAAGCATCTGATTAGTTTTATTTCAGGAAAGGGAGTAGGTCAGTGTGGCTCCAGTCATCTGATGGTAACATCAGCTGATGACAAACTAGAGAGGATTTACATCCTGAAAGGTAGCTGGCAATTTGAAACCTCAGGGAAATCACTAACAGTCATTTGAACAAAGCCAATTCTCAGAGGTTGGCTGGAATTGAAATGATGCTAAAAGGAGGGTTCCAATTGATGCTGATTTATGATTGAATTGTGTTTGCTTAGCCTTATTCAATGACATGTATTTCTGACCTAGCCTACAGCCTTACTTGAAGTCGTTTGTACACATTTTTCAGCTCCCCTGCCACTTCCTATTACAGTTTGACAAAGCTTTCAGTCCAGCGGGCTGTACCGTTATCGACATGTCATGAGTAACACAGCTTCTTTACTGTACATCAGCATCTCTTATAAATACACAGATTCCCACTGGCCAACACACACAGCGCTCCTCTCCCCTAACAAAAGTTCCAGGTATACCTCTTCAAAGACTATTGACCACAGGGTGAAGGTCTTGTTAAAACTCCAATAGACTCTGTGCAAATGTTGTGATCTTTATCCAGATTTGTTAAAGTTGATCCATTTATGGATTTTTATGTTCTTGAAGCTTGTCCTGTTTAATTGCTTTGCTTTAAGTATCATTAACAGCTCAATATGATTGAATAGCAGAAAGCGTGTGGTGAGATTGAGTTTTGTGAGAACCTCAATTTATATTCAGTAGGCTTAGCTGCATTACATTTTGTAACTGAACTTTAAGCCTTTCTGAAGTCTTATGTCAAGGATGCGCCTGGTTTGTCTACTTTTATCAGTCTGTGTTGTAAGCTGTTATTGGACACACTACTCACATGCACTGAGTATACGTACGGGATAAACGCCAACGTTCTGTATGTTACCTTGGAATTAATGGACGACGCAGCGGGAAGATGCCGAGTCCCTTTGCAGAGTTCATTTTTCCAAGGTAATGTACGGAACGGAGGCATTTATCCCACTTATACCAAAGGTGCTAAAGAAAACAATATAAAAGCACACTGGTAGAAAAACCTTCATTGATATTTTTCAATGCAAATTTATACTTTCTCATCTTTTGGTTGCTAGAGATGTGACCCAGTCGTTCGTTCTTTGTTCCATTGCCATGCTCATGCTCAGTGGCAATGTTCTTATTCTTGCTTGCTGACACTTAGCCAACTAGCTATGGCTACACAGTCACGACCTCTGCAGACAGAAAGAGCAAATGCACTGTTTTCTGTTGACATTCATTTGGATACATCCACGTGCTGATAATGCCTGATAATGCCTGGCATAGCTAGAAGAGTTTGCCTTCAAGGCAGGACACAAAACACTGACGGTGAATTACGAGGAGATCGCTTTGCATATCAAACACTAGACTAGATGTTAGCTAAATAGTTTGTTGCTAGCAAAACTGCCAATATGACAACCGAATTAAAAAAAATCCGTTGCTGAAAACAGCTGGTCAAACATGGGAGGATTTGACAGCTTGAGTGGGGGAGGGGACAGGAGAAATTCATGTGAATCACTCACCACGTTAGGTCAGATGCTCAAATGTCTCTGTAAAAACAAATCAATGCTAGCTAGCTACGTCTTTTCCTCGGTGGACCTGCGTTTACATTGTATCCATTTTCAGTTTGTGTGATTGTTGGTTTAGCTTTCTGTAACTGTGTAGCAAGTAGTCTGCATGTTAGAGGTCGACCGATTAATCGGAATGGTCGATTAATTAGGGCCGATTTCAAGTTTTCATAACAATCGGGAAACCGGTATTTTTGGACAGCAATTCGGACAATTAAAAAATAAAAATAATACTAACATTTTTTTTTTACACCTTTATTTAACTTGGCAAGTCAGATAAGAACACATTCTTATTTTCAATGGCGGCCTAGGAACGGTGGGTTAACTGCCTTGTTCAGGGGCAGAACGGCAGATTTTTACCTTGTCCGCTCGGGGATTCAATCTTGCAACCTTACAGTTAACTAGTCCAACGCTCTAACCACCTGATTACATTGCACTCCACGAGGAGCCTGCCTGTTACGCGAATGCAGTAAGAAGCCACGGTAAGGTGCTGGCTAGCATTAACCTTATCTTATAAAAAACAATCAATCATAATCACTAGTTAACTACACATGGTTGATGATATTACTAGTTTATCTAGCGTGTCCTGCATTGCATATAATCGACCTGCAACGCAGGGGGATGATTTAACAAAAGTATATGTATATGCAACAGTTTGGGCCGCCTAATTTGCCAGAATTTTACGTACTTATGACAACATTGAAGGTTGTGCAATGTAACAGGAATATTTAGACTTATGGATGCCACCCGTTAGATAAAATACGGAACGGTTCCGTATTTCACTGAAAGAATAAACGTCTTGTTTTCGAGGTCATAGTTTGCGGATTTGACGATATTAATGACCTAAAGCTCGTATTTCTGTGTGTTATTATGTTATAACTAAGATATGATTTGATAGAGCAGTCTGACTGAGCGATGGTAGGCACCAGCAGGCTCGTAAGCATTCATTCAAACAGCACTTTCCTGCGTTTCCCAGCAGCTCATCGCTGTGCTTCAAGCATTGAGCTGTTTATGACTTCAAGCCTATCAACTCCCGAGATTAGGCTGGTGTAACCAATGTGAAATGGCTAGCTAGTTAGCGGGGTGCACGCTAATAGCGTATCAAATGTCACTCGCTTCTGAGACTTGCAGTAGTTGTTCCCCTTGCTCTGCATGGGTAACGCTGCTTCGAGAGTGGCTGTCGTCGATGTGTTCCTGGTTCGAGCCCAGGTAGGAGCGAGGAGAGGGACGGAAGGTATACTGTTACACTGGCAATACTAAAGTGCCTATAAGAACATCCAATAGTCAAAGGTATATGAAATACCAATCGTATAGTGAGAAATAGTCCTATAACTACAAACTAAAACCTCTTACCTGGGAATATTGAAGACTCATGTTAAAAGGAACCACCAGCTTTCATATGTTCTCATGTTCTGAGCAAGGAACTTAAACGTTAGCTTTTTTACATGGAACATATTGCATTTTACTTTCTTCTCCAACACTTTGTTTTTGCATTATTTAAACCAAATTGAACATGTTTCTTTATTTACTTTAGGCTAAATAATTTTATTGATGTTATTATATTATTATTATTATATATATTAAGTTAAAATAAGTGTTCATTCAGTATTGTTGTAATTGTCATTATTACAAAAAAAAAAAAAAGGCAGATTTTTATTCGTTATTGGCTTGTTTTGGTCCTCCAATATTCAGTATCGGCGTTGAAAATTCATAATCAGTCGACCTCTACTGCATGTGTAGGTGCATATTGCGTCATGATTTGAAGGTTTCCCGATGTCTGGTTGTAATGTCCGTTCTAGAATGCCCTTCTAGCCAATCAAAAACGACTTCAATAATACTGTGGTATAAAAAAAACATTAAGGACACACCTTTCCATGACATAGTCTGACCAGATGAAAGCTATGATCCCTTATTGATGTCCCTTGTTAAATTCACTTCAGTCACTGTTGTTGAAGGGGAGGAGACCGGTTAAAGAAGGATTTTTAAGCCTTGAGACAATTGAGACATGGAATGTGTATGTGTACAATTGAGGGTGAATGGGCAAGACAAAGGATTTAAGTGCTTATTGAATGGGGTATGGTAGTAGGTGCCAGGGTGGTCAGTTTGAGTGTGTCAAGAACTGCAACACTGCTAGGTTATTCACGCTCAACCATTTCCCACGTGTATCAAGAATGGTCCACCACCCAAAGGACATCCAGCCAATTTGACACAACGGTGGGATGCATTGGAGTCAACATCGGCCAGCATCCCTGTGGATATTAGGAAGGTGTTTCTAATGTTTGGTACAGTGTATTTGACAGCAATGAACTGGTTGGTGCGTATTGCCAATCTGTCAGACTATCGAAGGACCTTTTTCATCATTCAGGCTAGTGAGGTTTTCAATTGTCCACAGATTTCTGTATTACTTCTCCCTTATTGAGCTCACTTTACAAAATACCCGTTTGTGGCCAATTCACCCAGTGTTCTGGCTGTGCCTCTTTGCATTGGTACTGATTTACTCAGCAGGGAGTCCTCTCAATGCAGAAGGTCAAGTCTGTAGCGGTTTTCTAGGCATTGGTCACTGTGAGCCACTGTCTGGATCAACAACACGTCTCTGTACTTGCCCCCTAGTTTATTGTGGCCTCTGCAGATAATTGGATAAGTGAGAGAGAGGCAATGTTTTGCTGTAGACTGCTTCCTGCCAAATGGAAAAGGATTCCAGTGTGTTTTCATGCTAATCGCACCGGGCCTAAATTACCAGCTCTATAATAACGTTATCTAGCTACTTCTGTTGGACATAATCACACACAACCTACCTCATTCTGGTTTGGTTAGGCCTATTACTAGAGATTTTTATAACTAAACCAAGATGCAACACTGTCTGTTTCAAATGGGAACAGATGAGCCATAGTTGGCAGAACAAGCAAGGAGGTGGGCAGTGCCAAGCACGAGCTAGCAAGATCCTATTGGCGCGTTCTAGCATTAATTTGCATATTTCTGTTGGAACGCCTACTCTGTGAAGTGTGCAATAACTCAATTCGCCTTTGCACTCCTTTTTTTTTTACTTTGGGAAAGGGTTAAGTCTACTAAACTTAGTCCACTCTGTTCGTAACAGATTGTAGTTTTGGGAACAGAACTGTATTGAGATCCAATGTTTAATCGATGAGTAAATTGCCAGAATGTCTGCCTAAATCCATCTTCTCCCACTGCCGGCCACTGGGCTTCCTCTCACTACCATATTTGGTAGTGAGTGGAAACGCCAACCGGATGCTTCATATTTATACATCAGTTGAAATATCTATCTGTGCTATTAGTACCTGATGCCTGATTTGATCTAGCCATCTGACTGAAATGCATAAGACAAGGACATTTGATAAGGCTTAGTTCTGTCTGTCTTTTCCTAGCGGTTTGTTTACATTATTCACAGCAAGTGATTTGCAATGCCAGTTGTGTCAAACAGAAAGCTTATTCTCATTGCAAAAGATGCATTATGGGACTTGGACTAGCCTCCATGTACGGTCACTGCAAACAAAGATGTTGCTTATGATGAGATCGTTCAGTTCATAGAATAACTAGTGTTGAAGACATGGCCTTGTCCCCCTTGTTAGACTAATTGGCCTGTTTTTAGACAGGTGTCGGGCTATTGACAAACTGTTAAAATAAGGTAGGTGCTTGTCTGATTGCATTAAATACATTCAACACATTGCTTTTGAAATGTGTGTGAGTGGTACTGTGGATTTTTAGAACGGTCTTTAATCCCCTCTTATAGCTCTGAGCTACATAGCAACATTAATCACTCACCCCACATCAAGAAGATGCTGTTGTTGTCCAGGCCTAGGAACCCCAGGATCCTAATAAAATACCAAAAATACTAGGGTCTAGTCTCCATTCAGTGTGTTAACATTACCATTCTGGTTAGCCTCGTTGTTAGGTGAGATGTTCAATGTCCCCCATACAGACTTATGAAATGTCTGTTTCCAGTGAGGGATTTGGCCCATGTCCTTTAATCCAATTGTTGGTACGGTATTGATTAGATACTGGTATGAATGTAATATTTAGGTCTAATTCTCCTATTTTTTTATTTGACCTTTTATTTAACTAGGCAAGTCAGTTAAGAACAAATTCTTATTTTCAATGACGGCCTAGGAACAGTGGGTTAAACTGCCTGTTCAGTTGCAGAACGACAGATTTGTACCTTGTCAGCTCGGGGGTTTGAACTTGCAACCCTGCGGTTCCTAGTCCAACGCTCTAACCACTAGGCTACTACTAGGCTACCCTATCATGCTGAACACAGGGAATGTCCCTTGAATAGGTCAAGACTCAAGTCTGTTGGAAATGAATTATGTTTGGTGAAGAGCCCAGTTCAGAATATTGACACACATTTGAGTCACTGTTGTCTAGATCTATAGATGGACTCTTGTTGGCTGCTCACTCACAAACCCGTTCATGCAGTGAATCCATCAAGTCTATTGTGAATAAAGTTGAACTATGCAATCTGGATGGGAATTATTCAAGATATCTGCTGGGTTTGATCCAATTAATCTAGGAAACTAGGTGTTTTCTTTTGTCCCATCTGAGCTTTTGAAATGTTGAACATGCTGAATGGGGTAGGCTTGGTCTTTTATATAACGTATATCAGGGTATTTGGAAATGGGATGGTTTTTCAATACCATCATCAATACTTTGAAACTATTTCTTTTGAAGTTTTTCAATACATTTTATATTTGTAGCTACTGAAGTGAATCCCTGCAGTCAACTTGTGCGATATGATGGGAGATAAAGGAGATCACGTTCTTCATTTCACCTGTCACATTATTTTACATCATGAGGCTTTTACCATAGTTCCCCAGAACAGTTGAGCCAGTCACTTGTTTGTAAATAGCACAATGGTGTAAGCGGGAGCAGGTAAGTCAAGCTGTCTGTTGACAGGCGTCGGCTTTTCTATTGTAAGCGAAGTGTTTTAGTTTTTTTGCATAAATATAGTGATCAGGGACGTGCAACCTGTTTCCCTTCACAGAAAATACATCAGTGCAACACATTTGGCAGAAAATAGCTTCATTTTCCTCAGACGACAACAGAACGTAACGCTATTTGGCTGGCAGCCACAGTGAATTAGTAAATGAGCTGACAATGAAAAATCAAGGTCTTTTTTTTGCTAAAACGATGCATGTCCATCATATTGCAAAATGTTTATTATAGAAAGAATGCAGCCAGCTACATTTCCTAATGTTTTGCTTGAAGTTAATCTGGCATTTTACCAGAGAAAAGTAGACTACACCAGTCAGAGCGCTGTCTGCTGATAGAATGCCATTCTACTGAAGCACAAAATGGGTCTGATGGCAGCAGAAATTACAATAAGAAGCATTTTAGATCTGCGTTTATAAAACGCTTCGAGATTTCTTTTGAGTTTTATGAAAAATAAAGAATTCTGTGTTAGAGACCCCCTAGGTTTAACTAGCTAGTTATCTAAATAAGTGACTTTAATTAATGATGGTGCATCATATTGTTTAAGCTTTCTGTCTTTGAGAAGTCAAAGCTTTTTGGAGGAGTTATCTGTACAGCTGCCATTATCTTGATATCCTCTTCTTTCTCAGCCTGTTTGACCCTCACTCCCTCTTCTCTGAGTAGGGCAGGCATTCCCTTTCCCTTGTGACTCCAGACGTGTGTGTGTGTGTGTGTGTGTGTGTGTGTGTACATGCTGCCTCAGAGCAGACGAGCAGTCTTCAAAACTTTGTTCATTTGGACAATATCTCTTGTTCACATTCGCTTGTAAGTGTCCAAACTCACCAAAAATGACATTCTGTAGCACCTACCTATACATGTATAACTTTATAAGCTGGATTGCCTGTCTTTGAAATGTTTATTTTCGTTTGCATATTTTGCGAGCGGCCTCCCTGGAAATTCTGTTACCAGAATGCTATTTTATCTTTATTTAACTAGGCAAGTCAGTTAAGAACAAATTCTTATTTTCAATGACGACCTAGGAACAGTGGGATAACTGCCTGTTCGGGGATTTGAACTTGCAACCAGAGGGTTGCTAGTCCAACCCTCTAACCACTAGGCTACCCTGCCACCCTAATAAAATTAGCACAATTAACAGATGCCCAATGGGAGGGGGGGGGTGTATATCGATACAGTTCAATTTTTGCGCAGGTACCTACATATCGCAATATTATTTTGGACAATATTGCACCAATATTCTGACTCCAAATATTGATTTCTACAAAAATAAATCTAGGTGGCGTTAGCGCCAGACAGCTGCACCAGCGCCAAAACTCTGTTATTTTTAATCTTATAGCTTGTTCTCCATCTTTAAAAAAAATAGTGAGCCAACGTGTTTTCATTACTTTTATATCCATGACTTATCAAACAATAATTCTCATACTCTCTCCTGTTCCTCTTCAGCAGAGCATTAGGTTTGGAACATTGAATCACAATACTTAGAATCGCAATACCATATCGGCGCCTAAGTATCGTGATAATTTTGTACCACGAGATCCCTGGCAATTCCCAGCCATACATGCTATCATTTGGTTGTGTTCAAACCCAATCAGATCAATTCTTGTTATTCTGTTTAAGTGGGTTTTATTTGAGTTAGGTAAATATTTTACTTTGGCTACCTCAAGTAGCCTATTACGCAGAGCCTTTTGGTTTTCAGGCACTTGTAGTCAGGCAGGCATGTGTTTTTCATTTTCATGCCAAGATTGCATTGGAGGTTTCCCTTTATGAAAATGTCTTCTCTTCTCATGATTAGAGCTGTTAGCGATAAGCTGTTTTGCCAGCTGTTAAAAAGGTATGCTAACACATGGAACATGAGGAGGCCTGTCAACCAAGTGAAGGATCTCTTTGCTTGAATTCCTCTAATTCCGCATTGGCAAGTGCAGTTTCTTTGGGTGTAAAATGAAGGTCAGATACCTTGCACCAGGAAGAATCATCCAGGTGGATGTGATGGAATAGGCCTAGAGATTGCATTTATGAGCAGTTGGTATTCCTTACTGTGTTTTTGTTGTAGTTTGGAAACGTGAAATGGTCTAGGGTAATGCTGTCCTCCAGGACCAGATGGTGCTTGATGTAGGACTACTTGCTCCACTTAGGCTACTATATTAAGGTACGTTGTCCTATTGGTTCGTTCTGGCCTCACTACATTTTTGTCAATGTGTAGCCTATTTCAGCCATGACAATTTATTAGGAAAAGTAGTCTTGCTTAGACTGTAAAATCTCATGTAGGCCCTAACCTATGTCCTGCGTACAATGTGTATTAACATCTCTTCATAGAAAGTGGCCTTGCGCAGTGAAACTCTGGTGATAGGCTAACTATTCAGTTGTCTGAGTTTCTGCTACACGCAGTTATTTTTTCTTTGGGTTCGGTAGTGTTTCTGAAGTTCCAAAGCTCTTTGATGGAAAACTTGTTCTGTTGGCCAACTCACAGTAAAGTTTGGGACGGCGAGAAATTGGTCTTGAAAAGCAGCATGAGTTGACTTGTCCATCGACGTGGAGTTCAGAACAAGCTTCATTTCCACAATTGGTGTGTGGGGTGTTACTGGGAGAGTCCATGACTGTGAAAAGGTCACTTCTGGTTACTGTTTTAAAGGACATTCTACTCCAAAAATCCTTTGAAACTCAGTTGAATTTAATCTCTTGATTTTAATGACATCACCAGCCCGGCGTTACTGGATTTGATTGATTTTGTTCATGCTCGCTATCGACAACACCGAATTATGCAGAAATCACAATTACATTTAAACAATAGTACATTCAATTAAAAATGTCCTAGCTTACAAGATTTTAGATAACAATTATTTAGCCGTGCGCCCTTTTACTAAATGAAATATAGGAGAAACACTGATCATGCTGCTCACACTTCAGACTTGGGGATCTGAAGTAAGTTGATTAGGTTTGATTCAGTGCAGGTTTAGTGCTGATGCATTTGGCCTACATCGTTTAACAGCTGCAACAGCGTGCTTGTATGTCTTTACATTCCTTACACCATCTGCAAAGATCAACTGGGAGTTTTCCTTGAATGTAATGTTGTCTGAATGTAGACCAGAAGGAAAGATTGAGAAAGGCAGAGGTAAGGAAAGAAGGGACCGTACGAAGGGAGAGGGAGGGGGAAGGAAAGAGGGGACCATACGAAGGGAGAGAGAGGGGGAAGGAAAGAAGAGACCATACGAAAGGAGAGAGAGGGGGAACGAAGGGACCATATGAAGGGAGAGCGGGGGAAGCAGAAGGCTGAGGTGCAGTAATGTCTCCCTGTGTCTGGGGAGTTCTCTGAGATTGCCTGCTGTTATGGAGGAATCATGTCTGAATGGCGCTGCTGAGCCTATTAATGGAGTTGCTCTTGTTTCTGCCAACTTGTCAGCCTCTGAAGAAGGGCCCTCCCTTCCACCCCACCCCCACACCATACTGTATCAACTGCCTGGAAGAGATCAGTGACATGAGGGCCACAGACAATTTCTCTTCAGGTCCATTAGCCAGAAGGCCTTCGCTCAATTTACTGAAGCATTTTCCCCTTGGACTGGAGGTGTGATGACAAATGTTATTTGACTCAGGTACATTATCTCCCGAGCCCAGCCATAGTGGCAGTACATTATCTCCCGGGCCCAGCCATAGTGGCAGTACATTATCTCCCGAGCCCAGCCACAGTGGCAGTACATTATCTCCCGAGCCCAGCCACAGTGGCAGTACATTATCTCCCGGGCCCAGCCATAGTGGCAGTACATTATCTCCCGGGCCCAGCCATAGTGGCAGTACATTATCTCCCGAGCCCAGCCATAGTGGCAGTACATTATCTCCTGAGCCCAGCCATAGTGGCAGTACATTATCTCCCGGGCCCAGCCATAGTGGCAGTACATTATCTCCTGAGCACAGCCATAGTGGCAGTACATTATCTCCCGAGCCAAGCCATTGTGGCAGAATTGAAAATGAAAGTACAGAATCTTCTTTATTATGCAGCATCATGGAGCTATCTGATTGTGAGTGATGGGTTACATTATGAGGCAGCTGGCCATGGGTCGGCACCAACCATTACACTATTGTTAACCAGTATATTGATTCTCCCCTTTTGGCTCATGTGCCGCTGAAAAGACACTGCATTGTTTGATAATGTTCAGCGGTGTCTGGCTTCAGTTCTTTTTCCACACAGACACAGAACCGGCAATGGAAAAGATTACTTTTCATAACATCGCTCACAAAATGATATTGCTTTGTTTATGTGTACTCTGGGACAAGATAAAATATACAGGAAATAGCCTACTTGAAGTGTTTTCACCGCTTAGGTTTTAGACTGTGTACTTCACCACCGTCTGAGCAATGGGGATGTTTTCAAAGCACTGTAGACACTTCACACACAAGATGGGAGTCTGGTTAGTCTACATGCTACAGTTGAATCAGATAAAAATGTGTCAGATTGTGATGTGGCAGCTGAGCATTACTCTTGTCGTATTGATATAGGGCTTCCCAGCTACGTGGCAGAAAGGCAGTAGCAAGTTAATAGTGGCAGTATTGTATGTCAATATAGCCGTAACCATTGCTGCCTTGCAGACACATAAACCAGTAGTGGACAGACTCAACTTTTTAATGAGCTCTGTTGCATGCCACAGGAAATGGAAGTCCCACTGTGAATGGGAGCTTGTTCTCCCCAGGTTGACATTAGCTGATATGGAAGCTGGCTGACCCGCAGGCTCCTGATTCCCATCACCTGGAGTTCCCTGTGCAGTTCTATTTTGGTAACCAGCTCCAAGCACACAATCCAATTACATGGAGGTTACTGTTTGGCTCTCTGGACGGGGACCTGTCTTATACCAGGAGTCAGGGAAAAATTGCTCCTGTGCCAGGTTCTGCACTATTCAATTGAGGTTTTATTGGGTTATTACTCTGCCGCAGTAAATTATTGGGAAGCTCTTGGCAGGTGCCACAGAATATCTTTTTAATCTGCTGACGACTGTCAGCTTTCTCTGCATCGTAACCCTGTGACTTTTTGCACACTGGTGTTGTGTGGTGAGAAAAACTTCCCTTTATTTCATGGCACTCAAACAGCCAATGTGTTGTTGAGAAACTCTTACCCTGGAACTGTTCACTGAAATTGGGAGTGGTGTTCTGCTAAGTAAGAACCGGGTGTGTAGCTTTTAACATCCGATCCATTCCAGTAAGACAGGGTTAGGAGAGAAGGGCTGAATGAGTCTAGCAGTGTTGCTGTCACTGATTCTATTCCGGTTCTGTTGGTGTCTGGTTATCCATGACTGATTAGCCTGGGCTACATGTTCTAGTCCCTAGTGTCTGCACAGATGGTACCCTCTAACATTAGGATGTAGAGACTAGCCTATATCAGCTCATTTTAATTAAAGGGATACTTACATTTTCTACTTACCCAGAGTCGAGGAACTTATGGATACTATTTATGTCTATGTGCACTATGAAGGAAGTTAAGAGGATGTTTCGCCAATTAACTAGCGTTAGCGCAATAACTGGAAGTCAACAGGTAAAGTAGAATACACTAGCATACTTATAGACTTCCAGTCATTGTTTTGACGCTAGTTAGCACTGGCTTGTGAAACTACCTCCAACTTCCTTCATACTGCATGCATAGACATCAAATGATAGCCAGAGTCAGAGGAACTTGTGGATAAGTAGAACAACAACTTCATTTTAAAGGTAACTCTTGTAGAGTTGGTACGTTCTGTGTGCAAATAATAGAATGTGGACAAATCCTTTCTGTAAAGAGGTGTCTCTTTGTGCAGGCCAGATATCATCCCCACCCTGACATGGGTGTCTGATGGATTGCTGGGGGAAATTGGATCTCTGAGAAAAAGACAAGCACCGAGGGAGGTACATAGCCTCATGCCTTCGGTCAACAGACTGCTCACTGGGACGTTTCCTCCGTGGGTCTTTTCAAAAGGCTTGCTCTGCAGTTCTGGCGAAGGGCAGTACAGTAGGTCAACCGCAAATAGAGCTACAACCCCTCTATTATGAAGGTGTCGGATGATTTAGATCCCACCACTGTTTAGCCATCCAAACGCCACAGCTGCAACCCCCCAACCAGTTTTACCACACTACCATGTAGGCTCATCATATGGCAGTTTACCAGTTTTACCACACCTCCATGTAGGCTCATCATATGGCAGTTTACCAGTCTTACCACACTTCCATGTAGGCTCATCATATGGCAGTTTACCAGTCTTACCACACTTCCATGTAGGCTCATCATATGGCAGTTTACCAGTCTTACCACACTTCCATGTAGGCTCATCATATGGCAGTTTACCAGTCTTACCACACTTCCATGTAGGCTCATCATATGGCAGTTTACCAGTTTTACCACACTTCCATGTAGGCTCATCATATGGCAGTTTACCAGTTTTACCACACTTCCATGTAGGCTCATCAAATGGCAGTTTACCAGTCTTACCACACTTCCATGTAGGCTCATCATATGGCAGTTTACCAGTTTTACCACACTTCCATGTAGGCTCATCATATGGCAGTTTACCAGTTTTACCACACTTCCATGTAGGCTCATCATATGGCAGTTTACCAGTTTTACCACACTTCCATGTAGGCTCATCAAATGGCAGTTTACCAGGTTTACCACACTTCCAGGTGGCGGTTGCTGTGAATCGGCCCTTACTGAAGCCTGTTAAATTGTTAGGCTACCATGAAAGCGCCCATTTGGGAGTCTACCGTTAAGTAGAGCTGAATAATGTGGATGCCTCCTGCTTCCTTTCCTCCCATCTCCATTAGGTCAGCAGGGACAAGCCTGAGAGCTGAGTAATGTGGATGCCTCCTGCTTCCTTTCTTCCCATCTCCATTAGGTCAGCAGGGACAAGCCTGAGAGCTGAATAATGTGGAAGCCTCCTGCTTCCTTTCCTCCCATCTCCATTAGGTCAGAAGGGACAAGCCTGAGAGCTGAATAATGTGGATGCCTCCTGCTTCCTTTCCTCCCCATCTCCATTAGGTCAGCAGGGACAAGCCTGTGAGCTGAATAATGTGGATGCCTCCTGCTTCCTTTCCTCCCATCTCCATTAGGTCAGCAGGGACAAGCCTGTGAGCTGAATAATGTGGATGCCTCCTGCTTCCTTTCCTCCCATCTCCATTAGGTCAGCAGGGACAAGCCTGTGAGCTGAATAATGTGGATGCCTCCTGCTCCCTTTCCTCCCATCTCCATTAGGTCAGCAGGGACAAGCCTGTGAGTGCAATTGTGTCAAAAGCAGAACAGCTGATGTCAGAGCAGCTAAAGCAGACTCTGAGAGTTCGTCTGGAGCACAGGAGGTTAGTGGCACCTTAATTGGGGAGGACGGACTCATTGTAATGGTTGGAGCAAAATATGTGGAATGGTTTCCATGTGTTTGATGCCATTCCATTCATTCTATTCCAGACATTATAATGAGCCGTCCTCCCCTCAACAGCCTCCACTGGTCGGAAGTCATTGGAGAAAGTGGCCAACTGAAGAAAAAAAAGGTGTTTCCAATCAGAAGATCCACAAGGCTTTGTCTGTTCAAGTAGGGGAAAAGATGCAATAGATTGTATCAAGGCTGAAGCTTTCCTCTCCCCTCACACAAGCAGGAGCCTGCTGAGCACGCTTTCTGAGAGCAGCAATTCAAACGTTTCACAGCAATGACCTTCCAAATGGTGCAGATTCTTTTCATTTAATTTCAGATCCTAAATTACATCTCAGCGACAGAGGAATTAGAAAATGAAAGGTTTTGGCCAGCTATTAGAGGCAGGAGCCTTTTCTCTCCACAAACAGGTTGGCTGAAGTCCTGTTGTGTACACTGTTTGGCCCGGTGTTTTTTGTCAGTGGCAGTGTGCAGCACAAAGAGAATCATCAGAATTCAGACCTCTGAGGCGTTATTGATCTCATCTCCACAGACCCCCTCTGAAGAGTCTTTTGTGCTGGGTTTATTTCCCCCTGCACGTTCCTTATCACAGGGGGAGACGAGCAGTGCAGATGTGAGTGTTAATTATTTACTGGTTTGTGTTGAGGGAGGGATGCTGCAGGGGCTGAGGGGTCACGATGCTCAGACAGGAGGCAGTGTCTTCCACTCTGCTCCCATTCAACCCAGCCAGCCCGATGCTCAGCAACATGGAGGAGAATGATAAATGAGTTTCTGGAAGTTGTTTACAGCTCCTGGAAGGGCAGCAGTAGCACAGACATGCTAAAAACCCGCTGCTAGTGGAGCTTTTATAGGAGTCAGTGGAAAAGACCACGTGTTTGGGCTAGAGGTAGTTATTGTCTGTTACATGCTGACCAGACCGTGTCCGCTGGCAATTGCGCACATTTGATTTTGTCCCCCCATACCAGACGCGATCAGGACACGCAGGTTGAAATATCAAAAAGAAACTCTGAACCAATTATATTAATTTGGGGACACGTCGAAAGCATTCAACATTTATAGTAATTTAGCTAGCTTAGCTTGCTGTTGCTAGCTAATTTGTCCTGGGATATTAACATTGGGTTGTTATTTTACCTGAAATGCGTAAGGTCCTCTACTCCGACAATTAATCCACAGATAAAACGGTAAACTGAGTTAGTTTCTAGTAATCTCTCCTAATTCAGGCTGATTCTTCTTTGG
Organism: Oncorhynchus kisutch; assembly: GCF_002021735.2. NCBI lineage: Eukaryota > Metazoa > Chordata > Actinopteri > Salmoniformes > Salmonidae > Oncorhynchus > Oncorhynchus kisutch. Next base: position 7,546,500 of record NW_022261980.1, on the reverse strand, counting down.
GCTTTATATGGCGGTTGGCAACCAACTTTAAGGTGCATTACCACAACCAGCTGGACTGGAGTGTGGACCTCAGTTCATCTTTCAATCACCCACGTGGGTATATGCTCCTAAAAACCAATGAGGAGATGGGAGAGGTGGGACTTGCAGCTCGTCGAGCATCACAAATAGAACCAAATTCTATTTTAGCGTCTGGCAAAGAAGTTGTTCGTTGAATCGCGCAAGCTATGATTGAATAACATGTATGTTTATATATATTTTGTGACGCAAGCGGTGTGGTCGGCATGTTAGAGCTGAGCAGGCATGTGTTTTAAGAGCGTAATGTCTCTTGGATAAGATGGACATTATGGATAATTAAGAGTGACGTCAACTATACATATACACACACACACACACACACAACACACACTTAAAAATCATACAATGTGATTTTCTGTATATTTTTTTTAGATTCCGTCTCTCACAGTTGAAGTGTACCTATAATAAAATGTACAGACCTCTATATGCTTTGTAAGTAGGAAACACTGCCGATTTTGCAGGTTATCAAAAACTTGTTTTCCCCACTGTATATATTTATTTACTTATCCATCCATTTTAGAAGTGAATTACAGATACAGAGGCCATGTTGGAGAAAGCTATCACATCTGGTGCAGTCGACTGTATTTGAAGAAATGGTAGGCCTAGACCTAGGCTATATGCTAACATGATCACAATGTGTTTGTGTAAGGCATGCCTTTTTAACAGCACTTTATTTAGCCTACATTATGGTGTTGGGCTGTGTCTTTCCTCTGGCATCATTCATGTTTTCTTAAGCTGCCCTGTTGATGCAGGGGTTGTCAGTGTCCACTTGACAGAGTATGGCTATGTTAACCCTGTGAGGGTGAGTAGTGAGGCCAGTTGGTCTTCATCCGTCACCAGTGACACTATCAGCAGTCCTTGTGGAATGAGCCAGTCACTCAGAACAGTGAGGCCACGGTTGGCCGTCAATCAGGATTTACGTTTCACATGGTTGCCATGGTGACTGTGGGAAATGGTTATGGAGATCAGGATTTCTGTGCAACGCTGTAGCACCTTTGGGATTATGGTGGAGTTTGGGAAGCTTTTAGATAATGTAGTGTTAAAGGATGGATCATTGTCCCTGTTTTGTCACATTTGGTTAACAAAATGCATCTTTTGCTACAAGCATTTGGTTGTATTTAATCAAGAAAACAATGTCTCTACTACTGGGTAAAGAGAACTGTGGCTCTAGGATAAATAAGCCTATTTGACACATTTACTGACTTGCAGGACTAGTTGAATCTTTCTTTACCTTACCCCCGACCTGCTTGATTGAATAGGTCCCAATGTAATGGCATGTTGTTGTTTTTTCTTGCTAGTAAAGACATCACAAGCCTTCCTGATCCGAATAATGTTAGATCAAGCTGTAGGCTTATGTCAGTTGAATAGTGTTAGATCAAGCTGTAGGCCTGTGTCAGCTGTGTGTAGTGTTTAGAGGTCGACTGATTATGATTTTTCAACGCCATACCGATTATTGGAGGACCAAAAAAGCTGATACCGATTAATCGGACGATTTTTGAAAATGTATTTGTAATAATGACAATTACAACAATACTGAATGAACACTTATTTTTAACTTAACTTATAATGCATCAAAATCAATTTAGCCTCAAATAAATAATGAAACATGTTCCATTTGGTTTAAATAATGCAAAAACTAAGTGTTGGAGAAGAAAGTAAAAGTGCAATATGTGCCATGTAAGAAAGCTAACATTTAAGTTCCTTGCTCAGAACATGAGAACATATTTTTATTTTTTTATTTTTTTATTTTACCTTTATTTAACCAGGTAGGCAAGTTGAGAACAAGTTCTCATTTACAATTGCGACCTGGCCAAGATAAAGCAAAGCAGTTCGACAGATAAAACGACACCGAGTTACACATGGAGTAAAAACAAACATACAGTCAATAATGCAGTATAAACAAGTCTATATACAATGTGAGCAAATGAGATGAGAAGGGAGGTAAAGGCAAAAAGGCCATGATGGCAAAGTAAATACAATATAGCAAGTAAAATACTGGAATGGTAGTTTTGCAATGGAAGAATGTGCAAAGTAGAAATAAAAATAATGGGGTGCAAAGGAGCAAAATAAATAAATTAAAATTAAATACAGTTGGGAAAGAGGTAGTTGTTTGGGCTAAATTATAGGTGGTCTATGTACAGGTGCAGTAATCTGTGAGCTGCTCTGACAGTTGGTGCTTAAAGCTAGTGAGGGAGATAAGTGTTTCCAGTTTCAGAGATTTTTGTAGTTCGTTCCAGTCATTGGCAGCAGAGAACTGGAAGGAGAGGCGGCCAAAGAAAGAATTGGTTTTGGGGGTGACTAGAGAGATATACCTGCTGGAGCGTGTGCTACAGGTGGGAGATGCTATGGTGACCAGCGAGCTGAGATAAGGGGGGACTTTACCTAGCAGGGTCTTGTAGATGACATGGAGCCAGTGGGTTTGGCGACGAGTATGAAGCGAGGGCCAGCCAACGAGAGCGTACAGGTCGCAATGGTGGGTAAGTATATGGGGCTTTGGTGATAAAACGGATTGCACTGTGATAGACTGCATCCAATTTGTTGAGTAGGGTATTGGAGGCTATTTTGTAAATGACATCGCCAAAGTCGAGGATTGGTAGGATGGTCAGTTTTACAAGGGTATGTTTGGCAGCATGAGTGAAGGATGCTTTGTTGCGAAATAGGAAGCCAATTCTAGATTTAACTTTGGATTGGAGATGTTTGATATGGGTCTGGAAGGAGAGTTTACAGTCTAACCAGACACCTAAGTATTTGTAGTTGTCCACGTATTCTAAGTCAGAGCCGTCCAGAGTAGTGATGTTGGAAAGCTGGTGGTTCCTTTTAACAGGTTGTAGTTATTATAGGAATTATAGGACTATTTCCCTCTATACCATTTGTATTTCATTAACCTTTGAGTATTGGATGTTCTTATTGGCACTTTAGTATTGCCAGTGTAACAGTATAGCTTCCGTCCCTCTCCTCGCTCCTACCTGGGCTCGAAGCAGCATTACCCATGCAGAGCAAGGGGAACAACCACTCCAAGTCTCAGAGCGAGTGACGTTTGAAACGCTATTAGCGTGCACCCCGCTAACTAGCTAGCCATTTCACATCGGTTACACCAGCCTCATCTTGGGAGTTGATAGGCTTGAAGTCATAAACAGCTGCAATGCTTGACGCACAACGAAGAGCTGCTGGCAAAACGCAGGAAAGTGCTGTTTGAATGAATGCTTACGAGCCTGCTGCTGCCTACCACCGCTCAGTCAGATTATATGCAACGCAGGACACGCTAGATAAAGTAATATCATCAACCATGTGTAGTTAACTATTGATTATGATTGATTGTTTTTTGTAAGATAAGTTTAATGCTAGCTAGCAACTTACCTTGGCTTACTGCATTCGCGTAACAGGCAGTCTCGAGAGGCAGGTGGTTATAGCGTTGGACTAGTTAACTTTAAGGTTGCAAGATTGGATACCCCGAGATGACAAGGTGAAAATCTGTCGTTCTGACCCTGAACGAGGCAGTTAACCCACCGTTCCTAGGTCGTCATTGAAAATAAGAATGTATTCTTATCTGACTTGTTAAATAAAGATTAAATAAAGGTGTAAAAAAAATGTTGGCCAAATCGGTGTCCAGAAATACCGATTTCCGATTGTTATGAAATCTTGAAATCGGCCCTATTAATCGGTCGACCTCTAGTAGTGTTAGATCAAGCTGTAGGCCTGTGTCAGTTGTGAATAGTGTTAGATCAGAACTCTAATTTTAAGCATCAGCTGTCAGAGCAGCTTACCGATCACTGTACCTGTACACAGCCGATCTGTAAATAGCACACCCAACTACCTCATCCCCATATTGTTATTTATCCTCTTGTTCTTTTGTACCCTAGTATCTCTACTTGCACATCATCATCTGCACATCTATCACTCCAGTGTTAATGTTAAATTGTAATTATTTCGCCTATATGGCCTATTTATCGCCTTTCCTCCCTGCTCTTCTACATTTTCACACACTGTACGTATATTTTTCTATTGTGTTATTGACTGTATGTTTGTTTATGTGTAACTGTTTTTGTCACACTGCTTTGCTTTTTCTTGCCAGGTCGCAGTTGTAAATGAGAACTTGTTCTCAACTGGCCTACCTGGTTAAATGAAGGTGATCTGGCCTACCTGGTTAAATGAAGGTGATCTGGCCTACCTGGTTAAATGAAGGTGATCTGGCCTACCTGGTTAAATGAAGGTGATCTGGCCTACCTGGTTAAATGAAGGTGATCTGGCCTACCTGGTTAAATGAAGGTGATCTGGCCTACCTGGTTAAATGAAGGTGATCTGGCCTACCTGGTTAAATGAAGGTGATCTGGCCTACCTGGTTAAATGAAGGGGAAATAATAACAAGCTGTAGGACTATGTCAGTTGCATGAATGGAGGACATGTGCTTAAATGTTTTGCCTTGCGGTCCACACTCAGTTTTCATAGAGGTCTAGAGGGCTACACTGAAATGTTGTTATATTTTCTCGTCATTAGAATTTGCAATAGTCCTCTGTCCATTTAAAAAAATAAAAATGTATCCAATGTTCCCTCTGTAGCTTCTGTTTCAGTCGTTGTTTGCAAGCTGGACAGAGTGAAGTTACAAATTGTAGGGCTGTTATCATTTCTACACTGTTTCGGTTTGGTTTCAGTCATTTCAATGTAGATTTAGGGCTCAGACACACCAATAGCTTTCGCTGACCGAGAGAACTTAGTACCTCTGAACAGAGGCTGTAATTTGCGAATCGAATGCACACCAATTTTACCTGTTGCATGAAAATGTCAGCAGTCAGACATCTGCGGCAGGTGGTCCCTTAAACACAACGAGCTGAACGATTGGGAGACCATCGCTAGATCCACATTAGTGCAATGAGTTTGAGCCTTTAGGTTGTTTTCATTGGCAATTAAAACAACTCTTGAACCTTTATTCTTCATCGCTGTGAGAAGTTCAAAGGTTTTATCACCTTCAAACTTTCTGTGAATTTTTGTCTTCTTCTGTGGTGCTGCTCAGCCCTTTTTGTTTTATGTCATTGGTTGGCTGATACCTGCTGTATTGGATAGATGTAACTATTTTTCTCTTTTTTCCCCCCCTCAGGGCAAAATGTGGGTAAATAGGAAGGGGATACCTAGACCCTAAGGATTCTCTCAACCCAGTCCCCCAGCAGTCAGAGAAGGTGGCGGACCTCATTGAGGCAAACCTGGGCCGTTGGCACTAAAATGTCCTTAAGTAGTGGCACTGCAGGCGGGAAAGGTGTGGACTCGAATGCGGTGGACACTTACGACAGCGGTGATGAGTGGGACATCGGTGTAGGAAATCTGATTATCGACCTTGACGCTGACTTAGAAAAGGACAAACTTGAGATGTCTGGAACCAAGGACGGAGGGGGTATGACGGCTCCGCCCACTGCTGTTGCAGCTTTGCCTGACAACATCCGATTTGTTAGTCCTGTACCTGGCCCTCAAGGCAAGGAGAGTAAATCTAAATCCAAACGCAGCAAAAACTCTAAAGACAATAGTAGCAAGGTCTCAGCTGGAGATGGGACCAAGAAAGAAGGGCAGACGCGAACCCAAGGGGAACCAACCAACACTGGTGCTACTGCAGGAGCCACTAGCAACAATTCCACTACTGGCAAAGGAATGGAGAAGGGTGGCAAAGTCTCTCGGAACAGTGGTAAAAAAGACAAGGAAGGGGCAAGTGGGAAAAGTAAGAAGGAGAAAAGCGAGGGAGTGCCAGTGGTGGTAATAGCTGCCACTGAAAAGGAGGTGGTTTCTCAAGTAGCTTTGGGGGTTAACCGTAGTGCCCCCTTTGAGAACACACAATCTACAGACTTGGTAGGGGACGATCAGTTGGGGAATATTGCACTCGAGTCTGTTGGGATTGTTCCAGCATTGACAATTAAAACTGAACCACAGGAGCTGGACAATATAGAATGCAGAACATTGAAGAAAGTGAAAAATGAAAAGGTAGGAGTGCTATTAAACAAATTATTGCTTGGAATGTTTCAGCTGAATGTGTATCACTATGCAAGACCAATTTCCAAACCTTTGCCAAGCTGTAGGTTCAGATGTCTTTCCATTTGAGATGTGGTTTTTGGTTGAACAAAATTTTAACTTTGTAATCTTTATTGGAACATGATGTAGCCTTGTCGGGGGGTTGGAGATGTGCCTGCTGTTTCTCGCCACTTTAGTTTTGTCTAATTGAAGACGTGGCCCACATTTCACATCAGTTGTGAGTATCAGTCAGGACAATCTGGTCATGATGGCTTTTCTGAAATATCTTGTCCCTCTGCCTTTAAAGCCTGGAATAACTTTAAAGTGCTTGGCTACAGTTCATTATTATTACAATTGTCTGGTTATTAAACTACATAAATATTATAACATGTTCTACACAGGATGTTTGTTTTTCAAAATGAATCAATTAGCTTGCTGACTAGCTAGTTGATTGCTGATGGGAACGCTAGTTTTCCTCTTTTCAAATATAGACATTGTCATGCAAGAAATTCATGAACAGTTGCTTAACTATTTACCAGCACTTATCCTGTCTCCTCATTGAGCTGGTCTATCAGTGTGTCTATTGTGTGCTCAGAAACAGCCTTTTCATGCTCTGTTAGTACCAGCAGTAGAGGGAGGTGCTGGGGATTGTTTTGTCTGTCGTCGTGTTCCATTCTTAATCCCACAAGCCCCGGCAATGCCTGGTGGGTGGGGGAGGGGGTGGCAGAGCACGCCCTCACTTTCGCTGCTCCTCTGAAAGTGAAGTGGGGGGAAGGGCCTTCGAAGAAGCAAGTTTCCCTCTGTCAGGAATGCAAAGCTGTGAAGTCTCCTCAGATAACTCAAACAGGGAAGGAAATCTAAGGACAAAAGGCTTAGCAATCAGAAAGTACTCGGGCAATCCAATGAGCTCGGCATGGAACTAGAACAAAGGGTCAGACTCAGCACTGACTGGATTCTTAGACTCATCAGGGTCTCCAGAAAACGGTTGCCGATAGTGTTTCACTGAATTCATATCTGATTCCTTGAGACCCGATGGAAGTTGTCCCATGCCACGTTCTAGATTCGTAAGCTAAAGGCCTACATTTAAACTGAGGCCTCAATACAATGGACGTCTAGACCACGTTAATGATGAATACAATGTATACTGCCCTGTTTTTATGACATTTTAAAATATTTTTTAAACCTTTTTATTTAACTAGGCAAGCCAGTTAAGAACAAATTCTTATTTACAATGACTGCCTTGTTCAGGGGAAGAACGACAGATTTTTACCTTGTCTGCTCAGGGGATTCAATCTAGAAACCTTTCGGTTACTTGCCCAACGCTCTAACCACTAGGCTACCTGCCACCCCAAAAATATGGCATTTTCTATGATGCTAAAATGAACCTAATCTTTATCAATGTTGTCCAACATGTCTCATCTCCATGCCATGGGTGTTCCAGAGTTCAAGTCACATTTGCCCAAACTGTGAACAGTATGTATAATACAAGTCAATAAGATATTTGAATAGCGTGTTAAGTCATCCAGATGTTTCCCAGTTAGTATCTTGTTAGAGGTTCTGAGCTGTAGCTTAATAAAGGTGTTGTACGTGACGGCAACTTTTCTTCCTTCTAGACATTTGACAGTAACTGGGTGTGATTTTGTTATTCATCATCTCAAATACATTATTTTTTTTAAATGTAATGATGACTTACTAACTCATGCTCTTATCCTCTGAGTGTGTGACTTTGGCCGCACTGTCTCCATCTTAGGACAGAGCTCCTAAAGCATTGGCTCTTGTTTCTGGAATAAATCATCTCTGCTCCCTCAACTATAGCACAGACCCCCCCCCCCCCCCTCTCTCTTGCTCTCTCTCTCGCTCACTCATTATACAAGCCTGGAGGGGCCAGGCGTTCGTCAGCTGCCTCGACGTGATGCTGGCCTTGACGAATGGAGCAGCTCTTATGGAAAATTACATTAGCAATGTCAGTTCAAAAGAGGAAGGAGGAAAAAAGGGTCTGTGAATGAGCCTGGCCACCACTGTGTAGTCGCTGATGTGCAGTTAGGGGAGAAAGGGGTCTCATGAGAACTAGCTTTATTTCCTTTTCTTGCCTCTGACTTACTGGTGCTATTGTGTTACAGCTCATTCCTTTTAAATAACACCAAGGCTTTGAGGACTCTGAATGAGTAGGGAGGGATGACTGGTTTTGAGGGGAGTGTCAATTGCATAGATGAGGGTAGGCCATACCTGTTCATATATGCTGGTTAGCCCCGTTTCCAACAAGGGACTTGATGTGTAGTCCTAAACACAGAACTTGCTATTCTCCCATTTGACATTTTTGCGTGGATAAACAAGGCGACACAGCAAGCAGGGATTGGAGAAAAACTGTATTTCCCCAATCTGTTCAGCCAAATCCTACCAGGAATGTTAACTTGCTTGGTCCTGCTGAGGCACCTTGCCATGAAGACACATTGTTTCAGCCCAAGCACCATGACGGTGCTTTCTTTTCAGCTGTTAGTCGTCTAGCCTAGACGTGTTCCTTTTGAACTGCTGAACAAAGCATTATGAAATGTAGCTGAAATCTACTCCATGTCGACCTGTTCATTTCAATCAGTTATTTTTTTATAGATATTGTACCACCCTTTTCTTCCCAATTTTGTGATATCCAATTGGTGGTTACGATCTTGTCTCATCGCCGCTGCAACTCTCCAACGGACTCGGGAGAGGCGAAGGTCGAGAGCCATGTGTCCTGCGAAACATGACCTGCCAAGCCGCACTACTTCTTGACACTGCTCGCTTAACCCAGAAGCCAGCCGCACCTATGTGTCCGAGGAAACACCGTCCGAAGTCAGCTTGAGAGTAAACTGAGCCAAGGAAGTCCCTTAGACCGCTGCGCCATTCGGGAGGGCCTCAATCATGTTTTGGCCCTAGTACTATGACGAAGCATTCTTTTCAGCGTCTAGCCTTGACGTGTTCCTTTTCAACTGCTTCCTCACCAATATCAGTCTGGGTTCAAACTGAGCATTATGAAATGCAGCCTAAGTCTACTCATGAGTCAAATGTTAAATGACTCCACTTCGCCCCGTGGAGTGCACAGAGGCTGATTTTTTTTGCCCTAATTTCAGAGCAGAGAAACCAACCGATAAAGAGGTGTGCAGCGCAGTGCTTTGTTGTCGCCTCAAGCGAGTGCGGAGAAGTGATTCCTCTTGATCAGCAGACTTGTATGTTCCATGTGATTGCAGCAAATGAAGAGCCCCCATTCAGGCTGTCGTGAGAGGCCTCTGTAGGTAATGGGAATCGCACAATGAAATTGTTATCTTGTTAAATGCTTTGAAGGCAAGAATGATTGAATATCCTAATGCTTGGAAAAGTGTATCATAGTTTTACTATGTTGAATCAGTGGTATTTCCTTTGCCTTGGTAACTATCCATGCTTGAATGGCTTTTCCTTTTATTAGCAACCTTGATTTGTCCTCAAGGTGTTATTCTGTTCACTAGGATCCTGAAAGCCATCTGTCTGTGGTATAATTCATTAGCATAATAGAAAATCCAATGTGAAAAGTGAAAAAAGACACTCCATCCCCTGGCTCTCCTTAGCTCTTTCCCTGTGTTTGGCCTCCAACGTTGCCCGGCTTCAATTTCATTGAAAACAAAGCTTGTTGGCCCTACATGCCTATTTTCAGTTGATTTGACAACCTACTGTTGAGAGAACCTGCATGTGTGTTTAGATACGTGTGTGTGTGAGGAACAGATGAAGGGAGGCATTTTGCAGCAGCGGACTCAGTCAGTCAGTGCTGCTGTGATTCCTGTAGTGCTGCCTCTTTCTGTTAGAAACTCTCCCACAGGGAGCCCCCCTCTCTACTCCAGTAAAAACACTCCACACTAATTGTTTCCCACATCTGTCATTAGCCTCTGTCTCCACAACAACGTAAAAGGCTGTGAGGCTAAACACAATACAAGGGAGGGTTAGTGACGGCAAATCTACTTTGCCCACCTATTTAGAAAAAGCTATAGCCTTGGATTATTGAGGCTAGGTCAGTTAACTTTTGACCCCTTAATGGTGTTAAAGGAGATAAGGATCGGGTAAGCTGATCTCTGACAACTTTTCTCTCAGATCCAGAAACATTTAGGCTAGAGTTTGCCTGAGTTTGCGGTTGAATTCAGTGGTTAATGTGTTTCCCTTTTGTCTCTTTATGAAAAGGACACATTCATTATCCTCTTTGTTTCCTCAAAGCATGTGCAGGCAAGCTGTTAAGGGCCTTTTGTCGAGGCTCTTCTGAATTTCTCAAACTGTTGGGAAGAATAAACATGTTTCCTTTCAGTGTTTTATATAAATTGAGATCAGACAAGCATTCATAATACTGAGGAAAAGACCCAAACATTTGTCACAATCTTTAGGCTGTCAGTTGCTGCAGATATTGCCATAATCTATTCACATCAATATTAAGCTCGATTCATTTTTGGCATGCCAGCAAAAAGCAGCCTTGAACCTGGAATGTGTGTTAGTGTTGCTTTTGGCTCCTCTGCAGTAAGGAGTTTGCTTCGGTAAGTGGGTCTGGTTTCCTTTCCAACTTTCCCCACTTAAGAAAGCCTTGTTATCTGGGGTTGCTATTGTCGTAGGGGGATGAGGCAACACGATGAAGTGAGAAATACTGATTCCTACTCCGCAAGCAAGCGGGTGAAATCCTGTCAAGGCATATTCTGCTGTATAGCCACCACTTAGCCTTTGGCTCTCTCTTTACAGTCACCCGCTTAGAAAGTCCCTCCTATACAAATGCCTTTCTTTGTTCTGTAGACTAGATGGCGTGAATGATTCATTAACAGTCGGTCACAAATGTCTACCCTCAAGATGTCTATATTTATCCAGCAATTTGCAAAAACGTTTCAGTTTGCTGTCAGCTAGCACAGTTCTCTCTAGTCCATTTCCAAAATGGTACAAGGTGTGATAATTTACATTACTGCCAAGAACGTCTCACCAAATGTTTGTGCGGTGGCCTCAATGTACCATTACAAAAGGAGCTTTAGCTCAGGGCTATTTTTTGTCTGGTTGTCGTATTCCTGGTGTCAAATGTCACTTTACTGTGGCTGGGATTAAAGCCACGCCAGAACAGTGACTCTAGTTGTAGCAGAGCCATTCCCAGAGCTGGTTTTGCCTCAGGAACAAGGTTCCTCCCCATCCCCCACGGTCAGACCAGAGGCCTCGTCAGGGAATGGGAAAGCTGCGGCCCACTGAGTTTATAGTGCTGTCGGACAGTGTTCCAGGAAATCCTTGTCAAGAGCCTTGAGAGACCCTTGTGTGGAAATATTTAATATTGGAACCCAGTCCTCGCTGGTTATAAACTGTCTCTGTAGACATTTAGCAGGCTCCTTGACCTGGAGAAGCGCGGGCTTGATTTGTGCCCTCTTGTTCCGTTCTGAAGGCTCCTAGGAGCACTGAAAGATCTGCTTTTGTACACGAGAAGACGTTTACTTCCAGCTAGGTTTACATGGAATAAAACAAACTCTCACCGTCATCACAAGGACTAGGATGTATTTCTGAAAGACAACACCATTGTCTAAAAGAAGAGTTGAAATGTGTTAGGCCTTCCGTACGTTCTGGCTTCTATTTGCTGTTGCTCATAACCTAGAACGGTTTGGAGCAGTCTATTTAAGTTAACCATTGTTGGCCTAATCATGGTAACCATTTTAATCATGGATCTTTTGAAAATGGATAACTGTCGGCCTGTGCCTGTTCTGTAACCTACTTTTAAAATTGCTTTTGTAACATATGGGGTCTTTGTCAATAGGGGGATGTGCCTGTTTTTAATTTGCTCCCGAAGGTGTCGCAATAAAATGTTGACTTTGACAAAGCTTGTGGAGGAGCCTATAAACCTCGCTGCACCGTGCTGGGAGGCCACATGCTATTTTGTTCCTCCTCTATTGGATAACAAGGAGACTTTTCTGGGAATGGCAGCACTGTAGCCTGAGCCTTCATGCTGAAACAATGTCACTATCAATGTCCATTGTGATCATTTCACATTTTATTTTTTCATAATTCATGATGTTCTGATATCTAACAGAAGCATACAGTTATTTACTTTCCTAATGAGCGATAAACTGGGTATTACCTCGGAGGCTAGAATGTAGATTAGATTAATGTATGGCAAAGGAAATGGACGATTAGGCTTATAATAATCGTGAATGAGCCTGTGAATTGATCTGTGTTCATATGGTTTGAGTTGCTGAGGAAGTCTTTGAATGCCCTCATGTTTTCCTCATAGGCTATTTGTGTTTAAAACTAGAGGTCGACCGATTAATCGGAATGGCTGATTTAATTTGGGCCGATTTTCAAGTTTTCATAACAATCGGTAATCAGCATTTTTGGACGCCGATTACATTGCACCCCACAAGGAGACTGCGTGGCAGGCTGACCACCTGTTACATGAGTGCAGCAAGGAGCCAAGGTAAATTGCTAGCTAGCATTAAACTTATCTTAAAAAACAATCAATCTTAACAATCACTAGTTAACTACACATGGTTGATGATATTACTAGTTTATCTAGCTTGTCCTGTGCATATAATCAATGCGGTGCCGTTAATTTCTCATTGAATCACAGCCTACTTAGCCAAACGGGTGACGATTTAACAAGCATTCGCGAAAAAAACCCATAAACATCAATGCCTTAAAATCAATACACAAGCAAATTTTTTGGGCCGCCTGGCTCATTGCGAACTGTGTGAAGACCATTTCTTCCTAACAAAGACCGTAATTAATTTGCCAGAATTGTACATTATTATGACATAACATTGAAGGTTGTGCAATGTAACAGCAATATTTAGACTTAGGGTTGCCGCCCGTTCGATAATATATGGAACGGTTCCGTAGTTCACTGAAAGAATTAAACGTTCGAAATGATAGTTTCCGGATTTGACCATATTAATGACCTAAGGCTCGTATTTCTGTTTGTTTATTATATTCTTATTAAGTCTATGATTTGATAGAGCAGTCTGACAGGGTGATGGTAGGCAGCAGCAGGCTCATAAGCATTCATTCAAACAGCACTTTCCTGCGTTTGCCAGCAGCTCATCGCTGTGCTTCAAGCATTGCGCTATTTATCAACTCCCGAGATTAGGATGGCAATACTGAAGTTCCTATAAGAACATCCAATAGTCAAAGGTATATGAAATACAAATGGTATAGAGAGAGAGTCCTATAATTCCTATAATAACTACAACCTAAAACTTCTTAACTGGGAATATTGAAGACTCATGTTAAAAGGAACCACCAGCTTTCATATGTTCTCATGTTCTGAGCAATGAACATAAACGTTAGCTTTCTTACATGGCACATATTGCACTTTTACTTTCTTCTCCAACACTTTGTTTTTGCATTATTTAAACCAAATTGAACATGTTTCATAATTTATTTGAAACTAAATTGAGTTTATTTTTATCTATTATATTAAGTTAAAATAAGTGTTCATTCAGTATTGTTGTAATTGTCTTCATTACAAATATATATATTTTTAAAAATCGGCAGATTAGTTGGTATCAACCTTTTTCTGGGTCCTCGAATAATCGGTATCGGCGTTGAAAAATCATAATCGGCCGACCTCTAGTTAAAACGTGAGCTTTCGCTGTGTACACCTAGCAGCAATATCCTCATAGAAAATGTATGGGGAGGATGGCTTCAAGGTCGCAAAACATCTTTGGCTCGTCCTGCAAAAGTGATCACAGTTCTGAGAAACAAAACCCTTTCATGTTTTGTCTCTCTCCACCCTCCTCTTTCTCCCAAGCTTTGTACAAGGCTAGGCATGTGCGTGTGTCTGGATCAGTGTGCTGTCAGGGAAGCATGTGGGGGGAAGGGAGAGAGGCTAACCCGCACTGCTAATTCAGCTCATGAAAGACTTATGCAGTGAGAGCAGCTGTCTTCCATTGTCAGCCAGCAAATTTCCAACGCGCCTCATTTCGCCTATCAATGCGGGAGTAGCAGGAAAGCCGGGGGTGGGGGGGGCAGAGGGAAACAAACAAACAAAGAACATGAGAGGGGGAAAAAGGGAGAAGGCCAAGATTTGAGATTTCGATGGTCTGGAGTCGATGTATTTTCTCTGCTTAGGGGTGGGGAGGATGTGGAGTTGGGTCAGCGATCTAGTAATAAACCATCCATCTATTCAAGGAAAAAGGGCTCTGCTGTTATGAGGGAAGAGGGCACATGATGGGTAGAGGAGTGAGGGAAATGGGGGGGGGGGGGGGGGGCAACTGGGGTTAAGGAAGGGGGAGGGGAGGACAGCCTTATGAATGGATCACCACTAGCGGAGTTGCCAATAACCGGATGGTGTTTCTTTTACGCCAGCTATGTTAGGTTATGAATGGATAAAGTCTTTAACCCCCTACACACTGAATGGTTTGTCTGCTCAGCTTCAGCTGCATGGGGCTGGTGGAATGACAGGGAGAGGCTGGCTGGAAGGGCTGCTCTATTAAGACGGACACAGTTCCAGGGTTCTTGAATCCTCTAGGCATTTGGTCTGATTAGCAGAACAAAACCCACACAGTGGGGAGGAGCAGACGTGGCTTTCCTCTGGCCTGGAATGTTCTGCCTGTGAGCGAAAGCTGGCACAGTATCTGTTACAGAGTCACTCTTGTTGTACTGTGTGTTTCAGGATTGTTGCCTGCTTTCAAAGGGTTTGGCTTAGTGCATTCTGTGGTGTGTCAATAATTTAGACCTAGGCTGTATGATACATGAAAGTGTCTTCCCCAGGCCTTAACTCATTTAGCACTTTGCCATTTTGTTCAAAGGGTTAACTGCATTATGAAACCACTCACTGTTGGACAAGCTTCCTCCACAAGGAGACATTCATGACTCGACTACTCATGGAAAAAGTATTTTCAGCTTGAAAGAAATGTAGATTTGTGCATACTGTAGTTGTTGGTGAGGCAACTCTTCAAAAAAGGTTTAGCTAGGGCTTTCAACGTAGGAATGTGAAACCCCCCATTGAGTTCCTCTTTATGGAGGACAAGAGGCAGCTTCTAGAAGACAGGGAGATAAAAGAGAGATTGATGTCTGTGTGCTGCGAACCTGCGGCTGCCATTAGTAATCTTGTCGTTTTGCCTTCCCACTTCACGTTAAAAAAATTATGATTTTAGAGGTTTCTACTTCTACTCTGAGGGGTTCATTATGGATAAACCAGAGGATTGCCTTTGAACAGCCAATTTACAGGGCTAGTTTTAGCCTGGTTTGGTTTTCAGAACTTACATAGTACATTGGAAATCACCCGAGTTTCTGCTTGTTGTTTTTTAATAAAAAGCCCCTATGTTGGCCACTCATTGAAAAATACCCTAATCCCTTGGAAATCTTATTTCCACTTAAAGCTTCCTGCGTCAATTGAATGCTCATCCTAAGCATTCGTTGAGACTGGCTGGGATCTGCTACTCTGCTGCATACCGTACTGTATACTGCATTCTAATGGGTGTGCTGTGTCCAGTGGCCAAAGCATGCCTGCTATTTGCTCGTGTGGCTAGCCTAATTAGTCAGTTAAATCGAGTGAGTCAGAATGAAACACTGGCATTCATTTCTATTTATCACCCTGTTTCTCAAGCTACTTTTATAGGCTTGAAATGCAAGTGGGAGTTTACAGGTCAGCCTGTTGTTCAACCTGAGGAGTCGTTCCCCATTCCTTTCCCTTGTAGCAAGTCATTTTTACTGCAGATTGAAAGAGTCTGGTTACAAATAGGATTACCTTCATAAAGGTAGGCAAAATATCCAGTTCTGCGCTCATCTTGAAAGAGAGGCTTTGGTATTTTGTTGGTGACTGAGGCTCCATTCTACCCTGCACTCTTAGGAATATTCCAAAACCTGTGTCTCATTGCTTCATAAGAACCAGGGTAGCAAGGTGTCAGGACCTCACATTTCACCCTGGTACTGAAATCACTACCATCGTTTAAAAACTAGACTCTGCATGGTTAATGCCAGCTGCTCAATACAATAAGGGTAGCTGTGAAGTCTAGCCTAATGCCTTTCTTTTCCTCTTGCCATTGGGCCTCTGTACCTTAGCAACTGTACCTTAGCAATGCTCTCTTACCAATATACACCATTCTGTTTTCACATTGAAATACCGGTGAACCAACATAGGAGGAAGACCGAGACATTCTCCATATTTGCAACATGGACTTAGCCCTGTAACTGAGACTGTTTGCCTTGTTATCCCATAGGCTTTTTCAAACATACTAATTAAAGTACACTTACAGTGTACTGTCCTACTGTTACCTTCAGGAAATTGCTGAGGAACTGTGTATGTCAGCAAGGTGGGTTACATTTCAGGGCTAATGGGTTCAGTCTGGCTGGGCTGGTTCCGGCTCTATACATTTTAAACATGTCCAACTAGGGACGATCAAGTACAATTTAGATGTGGTTTAGCAAAATGGCTAACGTTAGCATTCGCCATTTGGTGGAGCTAATTAAAAAAACTACTAAATAATGTGCAAATAATACTTTGTGAAACAAATGGGGAAAATCATATGGAAGTGTTTCTAAAGGAAATAACACTGATCTTGTCACAACTAGTGAAAGTTCGTCAATATTTTCAGGTTAGGTTAGTTGACCTTGGAATTCTATGGAATAAAGGCTTGTTCTGTATTAGAAACAGACCATGAGTAGGCATTTGGAAGACCCTCTCTTTCTTGCTGTCATTTATCACCAGACTCTTCATGCTCCAACCACAATTTCTTCTATGTTAAACCACTACTCCATCACATTACTCAAACCCTATTTAACTCCAACCACAATGTCTAGCCACATTATTGCTGTTTTCATCGAGGCCTTATAGACTATATCTGCATAATCCTCTAAAATACTTTGTCGGTGTAATTGTTACTAGACATGTTGGTCACTGTGGGCTTTTTGAAATGCCAAATAAACCCGTGTTTCAAAACAAATTGTATTAGTCTCATGCGCCGAATACAACAGGTGTAGGTAGACCTTACAGTGAAATGCTTACTTACGAGCTCCTAACCACCAGTGCAGTTTAGGATAAAAGTAACAAGTAATTAAAGAGGAGTAGTAAAAAAATAACAATATATACAGGGGGGTGCCGGTACAGAGTCTGGGGCAGGCAAGCAATGTGAATCGCCTGGGTAGCCATTTTGACTAGATGTTCAAGAGTCTTATGGTTTTGGGGTAGAAGCTGTTTAGAAGCCTCTTGGACCTAGACTTCGTGCTCCGGTACCGCTTGCCATGTGGTAGCAGGTAGAACAGTCTATGACTAGGGTGGCTGGAGACTTTGACCATTTTTAGAGCCTTCCTCTGACACCGCCTGGTATAGAGGTCCTGGATGGCAGGAAGCTTAGCCCCAGTGATGTACTGGGCCATAGACACTACCCTTTGTAGTGCCTTATGGTCGGAGGCCAAGCAGTTGCCATACCAGGCAGTGATGCAATCAGTCAGAACGCTCTTGATGGTGCAGCTGTAGAACCATTTGAGGATCTGAGGACCCATGCCAAATCTTTTAAGTCTTCTGAGGGGAATAGGCGTTGTCGTGCCCTCTTCACGACTGTCATGGTGTGCTTGGACCATGTTAGTTTGTTGGTGATGTGGACACCAAGGAACTTGAAGCTCTCAACCTGCTCCACTACAGCCCCGTCGATGAGAATGGGGGCGTGCTCTGTCCTCTTTTTCCTGTAGTCCACAATCATCTCCTTTGTCTTGATCACGTTGAGGGAGAGGTTGTTGTCCTGGCACCACACGGCCAGGTCTCTGAACTCCCTATAGGCTGTCTCGTTGTTGTCGGTGATCATGCCTACCACTGTTGTCATCGACAATGTAATGATGGTGTTGGAGTCGTGCCTGGCCGTGCAGTCATGAGTGAACAGGGAGTACAGGAGGGGGCTGAGCACGCACCCCCTGAGGGGCCCCTGTGTTGAGGATCAGCGGGGCGGATGTGTGGTTACCTACCCTTACCACCTGGGGGTGGCCCGCCAGGAAGTCCAGGATCCAGTTGCAGAGGGAGGTGTTTAGTCCCAGGGTCCTTAGCTTATTGATCAGCTTTGAGGGCACAATGGTGTTGAATGCTGAGCTGTAGTCAATGCATAGCATTCTCACATAGGCATTCCTTTTGTCCAGGTGGGAAAGGGCAGTGTGGAGTGCAATATAGACTGCATTATCTCTGGATCTGTTGAGGTGGTATGCAAATTGGAGTGGATCTAGGGTTTCTCGGATGATGGTGTTGTGAGCCATGACCAGCCTTTCAAAGCACTTCATGGCTACAGACGTGAGTGCTACGGGTCGGTAGTCATTCATGCAGGTTACCTTAGTGTTCTTGGGCACAGGCACTATGGTGGTCTGCTTGAAACATGTTGGTGTTACAGACTCGGACAGGGAGAGGTTGAAAATGTCTGAAGACACTTGCTAGTTGGTCGCAGTACACATCCTGGTAATCCGTCTGGCCCTGTGAATGTTGACCTGTCTAAAGGTCTTACTCACATCGGCTACGGAGAGCGTGATCACACAGTCTTCCGGTACAGCTGGAGCTCTCATGCATGTTTCAGTGTTATTTGCTTCGAAGCGAGCATATAAGTTATTTAGTTCGTATCGTAGGCTCGTGTCACTGGGCAGCTCTAGGCTGCGCTTCCCTTTGTAGTCTGTAATGGTCTGCAGGCCCTGCCACACCCGATGAGCGTCAGAGCCGGTGTAGTACGACTCAATCTTAGTCCTGTATTGATGCATTGCTTGTTTGATGGTTCATCGGAGGGCATAGTGGGATTTCTTATAAGCTTCCGGGTTAGAGTCCCGCTCCTTGAAAGCGGTAGCTCTAACCTTTAGCTCAGTGCGGATGCTGCCTCTAATCCATGGTTTTTGGATTGGGTATGTACGTACGGTCACTGTGGGGGATGACGTCATCGATGCACTTATTGATGACGCCAATGACAGATGTGGTGTACTCCTCAATGCCATTGGAGGAATCCTGGAACATATTCCAGTCTGTGATAGCAAAACAGTCCTGTAGCTTAGCATCTGCTTCATCTGACCACTTTTTGATTGATCTAGTCACTGGTGCTTCCTGCTTTAATTTTTCCTTGTAGGTGGTCTAGAATTGTTTTCGCTCTGGTTTCACATTTAACATGTTGATAGAAATGAGGTAAAACTGATTTATGTTTCACCTGCATTAAAGTCCCCAGCTACTATGAGCGCCGCCTCTGGGTGAGCGTTTTCTTGTTTGATTATGGCGGAATACATTCAATGCTATCTTGGTGCCAGTGTCTGACTGTGGTGGTATGTAAACAGCTACAAAGAATATAGACAAACTCTCTCTGTAGGTAATGTGGTCTGCAGCTTTTCATGAGTAACTCTACCTCAGGCGAGCAATGGCTCGAGACTTCCTTACATATTGTGCACCAGCTGTTATTTAGAAAAATTCATAGACCGCCACCCCTCGTCTTACCAGACGCCACTGTTCTATTCTGCTGGTACATGGAAACCCTAGGAAGTGCAACCTCATCCGTATCTCAATGTGTATTCGGTAGGCCAAGCTTTGAAAAACTACAAACCTCAGATGTCCCACTTCCTGGTTGGATTTTTCTCAGGTTTTCGCCTGTCATATGAGTTCTGTTATACTCACCGACATCATTCAAATCGTTTTAGAAATTTCAGTAGTTTCTATCCAATACTAATAATAATATGCATATATTAGCATCTGGGACAGAGTAGGAGGCAGTTCACTCTGGGCACGCTGTTCATCCAAAAGTGAAAATGCTGCCCCCTATCCCAAAAAGGTTAAAATAGTCAGAATTAATGTAAGAAATCTAAGAAATCTATCATTAATTTTGAAGTTTTTGCAGAGGAGATCTTAGTCACACAATTTTACATCTAAGATGTTTGATGCAGTATTTCTCAATGAAGAAAAACTGTGCATGAAAACGAGTCGTCTCTCGTTGACCAATCACGGACAAAGGGGCGTAGACTTCGGCTTGCCTCCATAAAAAATGCTGTGTGCCCCCCACAAAAAAACAACTCGCAGAAGTCCAAAACTAACTAAAACATCACAAAATGTAATCATAATATATGCACAAACTCTTCTGAAATGATTCTGCTGGGAAGCATGCGGACACCTGTAGAGAAGTCACTCACTCCGCAAGCAGCATGTTTACCTCAAGCAGCACTTCTGTAATTGTTTGAAGAATGTCTTCTCAGAAATCACACTCAGATGAAATATGTCTCTCTAAAATGAGATAACAAACAACCGCAGACCAACAAGTGATGGTCGTGGGCCTTTCATTACACCATGCAGAACATTTAACAGTAAATGTTTTGACTGTAGATAATCTGTCATAATGTAGGATTATCAATTTGTGGGAATTGTGGTTACTTATGTTTTTCGGTAGTAACCCTAAAGAATTGTAGGTTCATTGTTGTGATATAGTCTAGGCCTAGACTTTGAGACTTTGGTTTGTCCCACCTGCTCCTTCCTCTGGTTTCTCAGTTGCAGATAACGCCCATATAATGTGCTGTTATGACCATGAGTCGGTCCTGTCAAAACGCCTCCACACCAACGTTAGTCCATAGAGCAAGTCTTTTATATCAGTTTGTCTTCAATCTAGTAGATTAACTATCGTTATAAACACAATTTAATCATCTGTCATCTATTTAAACAAGGCAAAAATGACTTGTTTTCTTTACAGAAGATCATTTCACAAAACAACACATTTCTCCATCTGGTGTGTATGTGTCAATAAAACGTGTGTGTGAGCGAGGGAGCTGGGAAGTGCGGATCTGAGATGAAAGGATTTTCTTTGCCATTCTAATCCACGTAGACCACAAGGGCCTTGGGATTATTACCAGCCCCTTCTCTCTCCACTCATCTCTTTGAATACGGCGCCTTTCTAATTCACCCTAAAAAGGCTTTCAAAAGGGGATGATGCTGCTGATAGAAATGAAAGAGGGAACATGGCCGTCCTTGGGGAGCAATGTCTAACACTCATGATTATTTGTGGGAAGCTTGCACAGTGCACAGTATGGGATTTTTATTCTGAGAGACTGTTGCTGCTCATATTGGAAACCTGAGCTACCACCCCATCCCCCACTCTGTTCCAACTGTAATAACATTAACCCACTGGCCTGCTAGTATGAAATGGAAGAGATTACACTGTTATACAAATGAATCGTTATGTTCTGTTTCCAGTTGCCTGTTTTGTAAATGTGTGATCTGTGCAGCGAGCCCACCGCCCCCCAAAAAGTGTTTTGCTTTTTTATCAGATGGTACCAATGATCTTACTACGAAGGCTCTCCCTTTATTAAAGCCTCTGCTAATTGGTTTAAAGGAATTAATTTGATTGGAGATCGTCTTGGGAGCTCTTTTGACGGAGAACAGGCTTGATTGAGCTCTGAGCTGCACAGTAGTCATGGCTACAAGGCTTGTCTTCAGAGTAGCACAGTAGAGCTGTTGTTGAAGAACATGGAGAGACCTTGTGTGTGAGGGAGGGGGGGGGGGGCATACTATCCTGGTCTTTGGACAAAGGCCTCATCACCACAGAATCACTAAATCCTCACCCAAATCAAATGCTCCCAGATTAGATTGTTATTGGAGCATTAACGTCCCAGTCCTGTTGAAATCTATTTCCGTTCAGCACTGGTTGCTGCCAAGTTGTTCTAAGCCCTGCGACATGGAGCCATTGGCTTTGGCACAGTCCACCAGTCAGTTGCTGTTTACATGACATTTACATCTATTCAATTGGCACACACACTGCCATCATGGCCAAATTGGCTGAATGCATTAGAACAAGGCATGTCAAGAGAAGTAGCCTATAGATACCTCATACTACTCATATAGTTACGAGGGGCCGACAGGGAGGATGTATAAACTCACCGTAGACTGTAAACAACCTAGTCAAACACAGAGTTTGGAGTGCACGCTAAGTTTCAAGATATTTATTGCCGTACACGAGCCATAGCATGTTTACACAGCCCAGCTGAATCGTGGTCTCGTTTCTGTCAGCGTACAATTTGATGTTTGTCTTTCTGTGAAAGGCAAACAGTTTGAGGAAACTATTAAAGGGAGCCATTATTATTTAAATATATCTTTATTCATAAGTGCTAGTCAAGCGACATTTACATCTCATACTAAACTTCATGATACATTTACATTAGCAGATTCTATGAAGCAGCCAGTGGAAAAATTGTAAGTAATGGTATTTCTTTACAGTTGAGGTGAGAAGAAACCCTTTTGCGGGTCTGCTTTTCAGAAGACATCCTCAGCATATCGTTCCTAGATCACAGGAGGCTGCTGAGGGGAGGACGGCTCATAATAAATGGCCAGAACAGAGCGAATGGAATGGCATTAAACCCATGGAAACCCTGTTTGATGTACTTGATACCCTTCTACTTATTCCGCTCGAGCCATTACAACGAGCCCGTCCTCCCAAATGAAGGTGTCACCAACCTCCTGTGATCTAGATTCTTGATCTCTGTATGAATTACATTTAATATTTATGAATGAGTTACCACTTGAAAGGCACTAAATGCCATCAGTGAAAATGTAGCTCATCGAGTGGGACAGCAGTCTAAGGTACTGCATCTGGTTCGAATCCAGGCTCTATCACAACCGTCCGTGATTGGGAGTCCCATATGGCAGCTCATAATTGTCCCAGCGTCGTCCGGGTTTGGCCGGTGTAGGCCGTCATTGAAAATAAGAATTTGTTAACTGACTTGCCTAGTTAAATAAAGGTTAAATATATAAAACACATCTCCTGCTTACTCCTCATCTAACCTTGGTTGTGTGCAAGTAGATTTGATGTTCTCGGGAAGGACAAGGTTTTTTCCCCTCACTGCTATTTTCTTCAGACGATAGTACCACATGCGTCAGTCACCCAGCCAATGAAGAGCTCTCTGATGAGCTCTCTGATGAATGCTGATGTGCTCAGTGGAGACTGCAGTGGAGTGTCCTTGAATAAGCTGTCTTTACACTGTCTGTTATGGACATGAAAAGACTCCTTGTCAAAACACTCTTATCTCTTTGCTCCATCTCCCCTTGATGCCTTTTTCTTCCAGCCCCAACCTGACCATAAGATCTGGATCCTGATCCAGGACCCGATAGGAATGGATTCTACAAACTCATTCCAAATTCTTTCATCTTTGCCACACAGACGCAGCAGCCCATTTTTAATTAAACTACAGGGATATTTGTGATAATTACATATTTTTGGTTTCTCAGTATTCCCTGTGGTGTTTCTCGATTTGAAGGGATTTAGAAATTTAAACCTGGCGTAGTTTCAACATTGCAGAGAATGCATGAATGTGTACTCTGATAACTCAATGTGCAGGATCAAATTGAGTGACTGTGGTGGTCTGTGTGGCAACTTTGATCTGCCATCCAGAATGTGTTGCCGCTGGGCTAGACGGCGTTCTTTTCTAAACAAACAAAGCATTTACTTATCCGCATTATTTAGGAACGGTACACTCTATTTACAAAGCCTCTGTATGAGAAAATAACACTCTGGAGCGTCTGCTTAATGACTCAAATGTTAATGTCATAACGCTCCCAAAATGGCTTCTATGCTGTGTTTTCTGCAGAGCCCGGGAGATGATGAAAAGCCCCTGGATCAATAAAGGTGCAGTTAGAAGGGAATGAGTTCATTGGAGAGGCGGGAGACTTGCTCAGTCCTTGGATTATGCTGATCTCACTCACACCGTTATGTTCTCCCATCTGGAGAACCAAGTTGTATTTAATCATATCAATTAGCTTTATGTCTTTTAAGAGAATGAGACGGCCTGCTGTGAAGTCTAGTCACTCGGGTCAAATGTAATCATTATGGCATTTTCCTAACATTAACATAGCTAATGCTAATAGCGGAGAAGTCATGGAATGTGTTAAACACCCTATAGGATGAACTGATAATACAGATCCTCATGCTCTCTGCTAGATGACCCGATAATACAGATCCTCATGCTCTCTGCTAGATGACCTGATAATACGGATCCTCATGCTCTCTGCTAGATGACCTGATAATACAGATCCTCATGCTCTCTGCTAGATTACCTGATAATACAGATCCTCATGCTCTCTGCTAGATGACCTGATAATACAGTTCCTCATGCTCTCTGCTAGATGACCTGATAATACAGTTCCTCATGCTCTCTGCTAGATGACCTGATAATACAGTTCCTCATGCTCTCTGCTAGATGACCTGATAATACAGATCCTCATGCTCTGCTAGATGACCTGATAATACAGTTCTCATGCTCTCTGCTAGATTACCTGATAATACAGATCCTCATGCTCTCTGCTAGATGACCTGATAATACAGTTCCTCATGCTCTCTGCTAGATGACCTGATAATACAGTTCCTCATGCTCTGCTAGATGACCTGATAATACAGTTCCTCATGCTCTGCTAGATCATCTGCTCTTGGTTTTGACCTCTGAGAATAGCCTCTGCTTGTTTTCCTCCTCCTCTGTACTGATAGAATAGAGTAGAACCGGAGTTGTTGACGTCAGAGATTGGGTTGATTGTTATGCACACTGGAAGCACAACCCACTCTGGTCTTTAGTTGAAGTGTTGATATAGGTCTCAAGGCAGAATTCTCGCTCCTCCCTTTGCAGGTTTGTGCCAGTAAGGACTTGGTGCCAACCCCTTCACTCACTGAGAGATTGGTTCGTGCAGTTTGACCATGCTCCCTGCTGTAACCTCAATGTCCGTGACGGTATCAGCTGTGCCCGTGGACAGCAGCTGTAGAGGGGGGAATACTAGCAGGCAGCTGCCCTCTCCGTTTTCTTTTTATCTGAGCATTAGCAGATTAGGCACTGGAACTAACGAGGTCATCAAACTATGATGTCTGTGCAGACTTCTGGGACTGTCGAGGGGGGAGTTAGAGCTGTATTTTCAGGGGTAATTTACTTCATTTTTCTCTCCTTGACACCCCCCACTGACTCCACTGTTCCTTAATGATTTGAATGGCATGTAGGTGTCATTTGTTTAGTGTGATCCCTTATCAGTGGCCGCCCCACACGTCTCTCTGCACGTCTTCTGATTAAGAAAGTGTCTTGGGGATTTCGGGGGGCCTCCGTCTGGGATCACAGCTGTGCCCTTATCGTTTATTGTTACACTGTAGTCCATAGCATCTCCCTGAAAAATCTTGACAAGCAGATTTAGGAGCGACATGGTTTGTCAGATTGGGCTTGGCTTTATTGGCACATGAATTCATACCCACCTGCCCCTTCCCTACCTCCTCCATGTAGAACAGTACTAGTAGTAGGCAGTAGCCTGTTTAATCAGTATGGAATGATGCTTGCAGCAGACTACCACCTACTGTGATTCTGCTCATTACTCTACGGCACATGTGTCAAACGCATTCCACGGAGTGCCGAGTGTATGCCGGTTTTCACTCCACCCTTGTACTTGATTGATGTTTTAAGGTCACTAATTAGTAAGGAACTCCCATCATCTGGTTGTCCAGGTCTTAATTGTGGAATGAGTTTGACACCACTGCTCTATGGCCTTTGGTGCAGTGTGTGTGTGTTTCTACTATATCCTGTAATGCCATAGCCCAGGAACTGCTCTTTGCAGTATAGTGCACATCACCATCCATCAAGCTTGAGGCCTAGACATGGCTCAATAGAACCGTTGTGAGAAGCCCAACAGAAGAGGTTCGTCAGAGAAACAGGATGCAGTCTGTGTGAGAGAACAGGGGACTGTTAGTGTGTCTATCCTGTCTGCAGACAGGGATCAACCCCCATACGAAAGGTCGTAGTTCACTCCCAGCTCATCTGCCCATCTGTCTGCCCTGTAGAAGACCCCATTGCCTTTTTTTGTTTTTTTCAGTCAACAAACAATTGTCTGTGGATAATATTGTAGCTGTAGCCATGGCTCCTGAAACAGCCTCCAGAATTCTACATGTATTTTTACATCACAATGTAGTAAGGTTATGGGACTACAATTTCAGTTGATGGGCGATTACATTTTTGTTATCAGATTTATTTTCGAAAGCAAATTATTTTTAACCGTTGTCTAGAAATGCAACCAAACTTCTGAAAGCATTGATGCTCAACTGAAGGATAGGGTTTTGTAGTTCCTGTGGTTGGATGACGCACCACCCACAGAGTAGCATCTGCACAAAGGAAACAGGCAAATGCAGAACATCTCTCTAAATAGTTTTGTGGTTGTGGTCTCTGGTGTAATCTCACAGGCTGCATAACAACTTGTTTTCCTTGTTTTAATATGCGGGCTAGTAAAATGTCTATTGTGTTCTAGCAGTTCACTACCTCGTAGGATCCATCCAGTAGTGACTTGAAGGCCAACAGCTTATTGTTGTAATTTGACCGTACAAAACCCTTCAGGCGTTTAGCCTTTAGTCTTCGCTTCAAAGAAGAACCTCACAGGCTTGAGTGTTGTGTGAAAGCCTCCAATAACATATGGGGGGGGGGGGGGGGGGGGGGAGAAACTGTGACGTGACCAATTTGGGGGTTTGGTTCTCGTATTTGAATAAATACCGGGGTCGCGTTAATGCATTTTTCAAATAAATAAACAATAATAAAAAATATTAAACGCATAAGAAAGGATGCGTTTTATAAATGCAGATCTAAAATGCTTATCGTAAAATCAGACTCATTTTGTGCTTCAGTAGAACGGCATTCTATCAGCAGACAGTGCTCTGACTGGTGTAGTCTACTTTTCTCTGGTACTTTTCTCAGTGTAGTCTACTTTTCTCTGGTACTTTTCTCAGTGTAGTCTACCTTTCTCTGGTACTTTTCTCAGTGTAGTCTACTTTTCTCAGTGTAGTCTACTTTTCTCTGGTACTTTTCTCAGTGTAGTCTACTTTTCTCAGTGTAGTCTACCTTTCTCAGTGTAGTCTACTTTTCTCTGGTACTTTTCTCAGTGTAGTCTACTTTTCTCAGTGTAGTCTACTTTTCTCAGTGTAGTCTACTTTTCTCTGGTACTTTTCTCAGTGTAGTCTACCTTTCTCAGTGTAGTCTACTTTTCTCAGTGTAGTCTACTTTTCTCAGTGTAGTCTACTTTTCTCTGGTACTTTTCTCAGTGTAGTCTACTTTTCTCTGGTACTTTTCTCAGTGTAGTCTACCTTTCTCTGGTAAAATGCCAGATTAACTTCAAGCAAAACATTAGTAAATGTAGCTGGCTGCATTCTTTCTATAATAAACATTTAGCAATATGATGGACATGCATCGTTTTAACAAAAAAGACCTTGCTTTTTCATTGTCATCCCATGTACTTGTGTTGCACTTTTGTTGTCATCTGAAGAAAATGTATGTATTTTATGCCGAATGTGTTGCAGGAAAACTATAGTTCCACTCCCCTGATCACTCTATTGAAGCAAAAAACTATTGACTTTATATATAAAACGCAGGTGAACATGTTTAAAACGCAGATTTTGTGATGGTCTGCGTTTTGACAATGGAGATTTCTGAACTCATAACATTACCTCTGGAATACAGCAGACTATGCTTAGCAAATAGCGAGTAGCCTATACGAACAACTGTATCAGTTCTCTGTTATGGAATTGTACTCATTTCCTACGAGAGATTTATCATGTCATACTATTTGCAGATGAAATAGTTGCATAATGCACAAATGAGTAAACAAATCTAGGCCTAGCGTTAGCAAATTACCCATAAAGTTTGCATGTTTTTCAGCTTCTTGTCTACACATTGGCTATCCCAATCACCTTTTTGTAGTCCTGGAATGATAGGGGTGTGTTTGGGTGGGATTTCATCCTGCTGAGCAGTGGATGGCGGCTTCCTGGTTTGTTGTCAGGTTTTTCCCTTTGGTGTGAGAAGGTTTATGACTATAGAGAGGGCGGGGAGACAGAATCCTTCCAGGCTCAGCACAGCTTATCTGGATTTCTGCTCCCAGACTCAGCCTCTCTCTCTCTCTCTCTCTGAGCTTGAGTGGGTGACCTTGACAAGAATGTGGCTTATTATTGTAATCGATGCCGTTGTTTTGTAATGACTTTCTGTCAGAGTGGGAGGCTGGGCATGGGGGATGGAATATCCAGTATTTTCCACCACACAGATGGGACTTTGTTGGAACAGGTCAGGGTAGTATTGACATTTGTGTTTCTTATAACAAGGCCAGACTCAATTCATTGGATATTCACAGTAAATATTTAGTTGATAATGAAAAAGAGCTGTAATGATATTAGTATCGCAATATGTTTCCCATGGCAAAAAGGAAAACCCGAAGCAACACTTTGGTCCTTTTAAAACCTGCTATATGTTAAATGTGTGTTATAGCTTGGAAAATAAATGTGACTCTGGAAGACAACATAATTACGTTTGTTTTCAGCATCAGGGTTGTTTCCCTAAATAGAGTAAATCCACTTCGCGTTTTGTTTCCTTGCCATGATACTAAGGAGTATTGAGATACTGGTATCGTCCCGGCCCTATAACCAAGGCTGCCCAGCAGCAGAATCACATTGTTCTCTGTTGTTTAACTACCAGTAGCACTATGAATGGAACTCCACACTGCCAAGCTTGCGAACTAGGCAAGGGAAATACTTCCTCTTTCTCTTATAGCAGTGGGGGAGTAAATGGTTGCAGGCAATTTCCCACGCAGTCATCCACCACCTTGTTCTGCAGCAGTACATAGTTGCTACTAAGGGAAGAAGGAGGCCTTCTTTGCTTCCAGTCTTCACAATATATCCTCTGACTCCAGCCTACCATACTCCAGTCCTGCCCAACCCCCCACCCTGACAGCTAGCAAACAATACCAGGCACAGGCACAGCCAGCTGCGCCGGGGGAAAGTGGGAGGTTTGGGGGGCAGGGTCAAGCTGGATCTAACTTTGACAAGAGAATAGTGTACCAAAACACCTGCTGGGTGCTAGCCAGCCAACCAGCCAGCCAGACACATCTCAGAGCTGAGGAGGTACAGCTGCAGTCCACCTCCCTGAAAATGAGTTTACGTTAGCAAATTAGAATGAGCTTTCCCCAAGCGGTGCGAGTTAGTCTATTGCCAGGATGCTGTTGTGGCTAAGGGAGAAAGACGGTCACCTCATGGAACTGAGGTCTTGCTCTCTTAGCTACAGATCGGTGCTTTAGAGTCAGGTAGGGAGATATGAACGTCAAGCACATTTTACCTCCGTAGTTGGAATTGATGTTTGCTTGGCGTGATCAAACTAGGTCTATTCCGGAGAAGTAGTTATCATGGCAGTTTATTTGTAATGTTTTCTATTTGTCTGGCCTAGTTTTTCCTCAACCCTTGGACACAGTAGAAGCTGTAGTATGGCCTTCACGATGAGCCATTGCAATACTTTGACAATCCCAAGGAGGTTATTTATTGTGGAACAGTATGGTCAGTCCCGGCTGATTTTGATGGAAGCCTACATCTGAATGGTAAGCTGTAAGCCCATCACCTTATCTTGGTTGTTGTGCCGCCTACAGATAAGATGCTTAGCCTCCTCTCACTCACTCACTCACTCACTCACTCACTCACTCACTCACTCACAAATGAAAAGCTCTTCTACTTTCATAAGGGTGGAGTAGAGTCGCTTGAGGAATGTGCTGCCCGTCTGGATGCCCCAACGAGGCACCGCTTTTAGACTGGGTGTTTAATCTTTCATTGTCGATGTTGAAAGTGCTAAATTAGTGGTTGCTAATTTCCCCCTCTCTTCTGCCTGACCTAGCTGCCTCAGAGGCGTCAGTGCCGTTTATGATTTAGGCTGAGCTGTGTTGTACTTCGGGGCCTTCAATGTTTTGCAAGAATTTTGGCTCAATTGTTTGTTTGATGTGCCTGTCAGTTAGGCTTGTAGGGATTTAAATTAGCTTTTGTGTGAGTTTGTCTCCATTAGAGCAGACAATCTGTTTGTCTGAACGCAGAGCTACTAAAGGTAGAAATGATGGATGTAAATGTCAGTACATTCTGCTGCTGACTAACCAGCCCTCATTAACCGGTCAACAAACGGTATGTTTTTTCCCCTCCCAAAAATGAAATACCGTAACCAACAGAAAATATGATGCATGTATATAAGGGTTGGACTTAATGAAAACATTCAACAATAGCAAGACTATCGTCTGACAGAGCCTAATGAAGTAGCTAATAAAAAGTCATTTTCAAACATTTGCCAAAATACAGTTTGTAGGAGTTGGAAACAGTGCAGCGGTTCTGTATGTGACAGCAATGAAAACCTAGAATGAGGGGAATTCAACAGCAACAACTAGGATGGGTTGCTCCCGATTTGGTGCTTCGGTCGAAGGCATTGCATCTCAGTGCAAGATAGTACCTGGTTCCATTCCAGGCTGAGTCACATAGAGCGATGCACAATTTGGCCCAGCGTTGTCCGGGTTTGGCCGGAGTAGGCCGTCATTGTAAATATCAAATCAAATCAAATTTATTTATATAGCCCTTCGTACATCAGCTGATATCTCAAAGTGCTGTACAGAAACCCAGCCTAAAACCCCAAACAGCAAGCAATGCAGGTGTAGAAGCACGGTGGCTAGGAAAAACTCCCTGGAAAGGCCAATACCTAGGAAGAAACCTAGAGAGGAACCAGGCTATGTGGGGTGGCCAGTCCTCTTCTGGCTGTGCCGGGTGGAGATTATAACAGAACATGGCCAAGATGTTCAAATGTTCATAAATGACCAGCATGGTCGAATAATAATAAGGCAGAACAGTTGAAACTGGAGCAGCAGCACAGTCAGGTGGAAGTTGAAACTGGAGCAGCAGCATGGCCAGGTGGACTGGGGACAGCAAGGAGTCATCATGTCAGGTAGTCCTGCATGGCCAGGTGGACTGGGGACAGCAAGGAGTCATCATGTCAGGTAGTCCTGGGGCATGGTCCTAGGGCTCAGGTCCTCCGAGAGAGAGAAAGAAAGAGAGAAGGAGAGAATTAGAGAACGCACACTTAGATTCACACAGGACACCGAATAGGACAGGAGAAGTACTCCAGATATAACAAACTGACCCCAGCCCCCCGACACATAAACTACTGCAGCATAAATACTGGAGGCTGAGACAGGAGGGGTCAGGAGACACTGTGGCCCCATCCGAGGACACCCCCGGACAGGGCCAAACAGGAAGGATATAACCCCACCCACTTTGCCAAAGCACAGCCCCCACACCACTAGAGGGATATCTTCAACCACCAACTTACCATCCTGAGACAAGGCTGAGTATAGCCCACAAAGATCTCCGCCACGGCACAACCCAAGGGGGGGGGCGCCAACCCAGACAGGATGACCACAACAGTGAATCAACCCACTCAGGTGACGCACCCCCTCCAGGGACGGCATGAGAGAGCCCCAGCAAGCCAGTGACTCAGCCCCTGTAATAGGGTTAGAGGCAGAGAATCCCAGTGGAAAGAGGGGAACCGGCCAGGCAGAGACAGCAAGGGCGGTTCGTTGCTCCAGAGCCTTTCCGTTCACCTTCCCACTCCTGGGCCAGACTACACTCAATCATATGACCCACTGAAGAGATGAGTCTTCAGTAAAGACTTAAAGGTTGAGACCGAGTTTGCGTCTCTGACATGGGTAGACAGACCGTTCCATAAAAATGGAGCTCTATAGGAGAAAGCCCTGCCTCCAGCTGTTTGCTTAGAAATTCTAGGGACAATTAGGAGGCCTGCGTCTTGTGACCGTAGCGTACGTGTAGGTATGTACGGCAGGACCAAATCAGAGAGATAGGTAGGAGCAAGCCCATGTAATGCTTTGTAGGTTAGCAGTAAAACCTTGAAATCAGCCCTTGCTTTGACAGGAAGCCAGTGTAGAGAGGCTAGCACTGGAGTAATATGATCAAATTTTTTGGTTCTAGTCAGGATTCTAGCAGCCGTATTTAGCACTAACTGAAGTTTATTTAGTGCTTTATCCGGGTAGCCGGAAAATAGAGCATTGCAGTAGTCTAACCTAGAAGTGACAAAAGCATGGATTAATTTTTCTGCATCATTTTTGGACAGAAAGTTTCTGATTTTTGCAATGTTACGTAGATGGAAAAAAGCTGTCCTCTAAATGGTCTTGATATGTTCTTCAAAAGAGAGATCAGGGTCCAGAGTAACGCCGAGGTCCTTCACAGTTTTATTTGAGACGACTGTACAACCATTAAGATTAATTGTCAGATTCAACAGAAGATCTCTTTGTTTCTTGGGACCTAGAACAAGCATCTCTGTTTTGTCCGAGTTTAATAGTAGAAAGTTTGCAGCCATCCAAATAAGAATTTGTTCTTAACTGACTTGCCTAGTTATAGGTAAAATAAATAAATATGACTAGGATGGTGCCTTTGGTTTCTGGACAACGAAAGAAGGTTGAAAATAATTCTAGGCCCTCAAGTTCCCATTATAAAGTGATGTGTGATTCCCAGATAGCATGCCTGCCTAACCTTCAATATATCCTATACACTCCAATGGTGATTGAGAAATGAAAATGTGCTCTTTTTACATATTTTTTTTTTGTTGTGTTTCATCAAAACAGTTTAACATGGGATTGCATTTAGAATGGTTATTTGTTGTGCAATGACTGGGCTAATAAAAGCCTGTTTCACTCCAGTAGCAGCCTTTTGGGGAGGCAGGTAGCCTAGTGGTTAGTGTTGGGCCAGTAAACGAAAGGTTGCTAGATTGAATCCCTGAGCTGACAAGGTACAAATCTGTCATTCTGCCCCTGAACAGGCAGTTAACCCACTGTTCCTAGGCCGTCATTGTAAATAAGAATGTGTTCTTAACTGACTTGCCTAGTTAAATAAAGGTGAAATAAAAAAATACATTCTCACACTGACAGGTGATAGGCTTTTCCATTCCTCAAACTAGTCTCCGTATGTTGTGTGATGACTAATGAAAATACCTCCCTTATCCACACACTGTCTTCTTGGGCCTTCTGTCTGCCTCGGTCACCTTCACTCTCATTCACACTTGTTGTAGGACAGGGAGGAATCTAGTGTCTCTATGTGAAGCACCTCCTGTTCTTTCATCACTGAATACAGTGTGTCTCTTCAGGTAAAGCTCTTCACATCTGCCTCAAGTGGCTCCTCTGGCTGGTTTACCTTCCCTGCCTCTGTGCTTTAGCTCTGGGCAACATTGGGTAGGTGGTGGTGTCAGGTTGATACTTTGTTTGCTTAGGAAGAGTTCCTTAATTTGCAAGGAAGTGCTATGTTTCGTTCCACTTAGTAACAGGTGAGCTGCAACCCAAAGCGATTGTTAAGGACTGTTAGATTGATGGGAGCCCACATGGTACATTCACATCATATTTGTAGGGTGGCAGGTAGCCTAGTGGTTAGAGCGTTAGACTAGTAACCGAAAGGATGCAAGATTGAATCCCTGAGCTGACAAGGTAAAAATCTGTCATTCTGCCCCTGAACAGGCAGTTAACTCACTGTTCCTAGCGTCATTGAAAATAAGAATTTGTTTATAACTGACTTGCCTAGTTGAATAAAGGCAATAAAAAAATAAATGTTTCGTATTTTTATTTTTAGATGTGTTCTTATCTCAGATTCCCCTGTTTGGCTCACCTAGTCACAGTTTCTTCATCTAGGTTGTCTTGATTGGCTTCTAGGCTACATTCTAGTTCCTTTAAATGCCTTGTGAGATGTTCTTGTAAAGATTGTCAGAAGTAGAATTGTAATATATTTTTTTACATCTAGGCTAGTAGCCGGAACACCATATCAGCCATCTTGTTTGATGTAGCCCATTTAATCTCCGGGAGAAAAAATCCACTTGAAACCTGGGCACAGGCCTATACATTCAAAGGAGCCATATGGCATAGAGCATATTTATTGTGTATGTTATTTACATGAAATGAGCAACTGGCTTACTGTTCATGGTTATGGGTGACTGAATTCACAGCTTAGTTTCTCTTCTGTTTTATTTCTGAGTGTTACAAGTGTGGTCCTAAAAGCCTACAGTTAGCAGCTGAAACAGAGTTGCCTAGAAACCGAAAGTGCCCGTTTAGCAGCTGGTGGTAATGGGTCTACTTCAGGTTGTTTGTATTCTCTGTGTAGTTCTCTTGCAGTGTCTGGAAGCTTCAGCGTCTGCAATATTGTCAAGCAGCCTTAAACAGTCTAGCTGTCTGGAAGCTTGCTACATCCAAGGTTGTCATACTAGGCTTTCAGTCACCTCAAATGTGAGGGGTATAACCATTTTTTTGTTTTCTGAGGTTCATTGGTTCGCTATAGGTACTGCGATTAGTGCACTCGGTCCAAGTCTATCTTTTGCATATGAGTCACCGCAATCAATGCAGTACTAGATAATCTCTAAGTAGGCTAACATGGCTTGAGAGGATCAAATGACTTACCCGAGACGTAGTGTCCTCATTGAAACTACAGCATAGGGACACAATCAGTGTGGCAATATTCACATTAGCGTTTGATTGCAGGATGGCTTTATTTCAAGAGAACATCAAGCACAGCTGTTGTCATCCACTGTCTTGTACCAGGAAACTAGGCTACTGTGTGTTAAAGTAAACATGAAGATTTACTGACTAATCTAACATGGCTGCTGTTCTCCATGAACCACTGTGCTTGACTGGTAGCCGATGATGCAGAGAGGGGGACTCTGGACTCTCACGGCTCAGTCATTCAGGTGAAGGGTGACGTCACCTCTGATGGCCTGACTCCAGGGAAGCCACCGATCCACAAAGCACTTTCCCTGGCATCAAAATGAATTGTAGAACTGAAGTGGAGACATGCAGTTTGGCAATTATCTAAGACTACGGGCAGTTTCTTTCCTGCTTTATCAATCATATCCTCTTACCTCTGAGAACTCACACGTTTCCTCTTCTCTGCTTTCGTTCTTTCTTTCTCTGGTGTTAAGATTAAATTCCTCATACCTCACCCACGCTGAAAATGGATACGGATGACTGTTCAATGCTCAACATACCTCGTAGTAACTGATGTTTTGCATAAGCCAGGGGGCCGTGTTTGAGGTCTGGAGTTGTTTGTTGCTTAGTTTCAACAGGGCAGGAGGCATTACAATTGATGGCAAAACCTTGTTACTGTCTCTATGGGATTTGCCGTTTCATTCTTTTTCATCCTATTGTACACTTACGTAGGATCAGTCATTCAGAAAAACTAGACACAATATTTATGTCCCTGAGTGTAAGCAAATGACTAATTACTGGGACACTCCACAGAGCTTGCCTTCATTACTGGGATGCTCCAACACAGAGCTTGCCTTCATTACTGGGACGCTCCAACACAGAGCTTGCCTTCATTACTGGGACGCTCCATGACAGAGCTTTCCTTCCATTACTGGGACGCTCCAACACAGAGCTTGCCTTCCGTTACTGGGATGCTCCAACACAGAGCTTGCCTTCCGTTACTGGGATGCTCCAACACAGAGCTTGCCTTCCGTTACTGGGATGCTCCAACACAGAGCTTGCCTTCCGTTACTGGGATGCTCCAACACAGAGCTCGCCTTCCAGTCCAAACAGCCTGATTTGATTCAGCTTGCGTTGTTAGTCCTCTGAAAGGAATATCTGATTTTGCCGTTCTGATACGGTTATTCGATCCACAAAAGAGAACCCATCTGGTCCAAGGCAAGCTCTGAGGTTTTGCCAAATGAGATAAAGATTAGGTTAACTACTCCCTTTTCCAAAACACTAATTGTTCCCTCTGACAAACAAAGCTGGGTCTTGTCTTTGTGTTTTGTCACTGTTGTATCTCTGGATGAGTTTGTACTGTAGCTAAGTTGATTCAATTTGGGGTTCAAATTAATTTACAGCCAGTTGATCCATCTGGGATATCTCAACCTGTCAATCTAGAAGTATGCCTATGTTGTTTCCAGAAAGCATAGCCTACTCTTCTGTACTGGTGTATCCTACTTACTCAACCTTTGTCATGGGGTGGATCCTACTTACTCAACCTTTGTCATGGGGTGGATCTACTGATATGACACTGCAGCGTAACAACCCTGACGGGTGTGTTGATATGACACTGCAGCGTAACAACCCTGACGGGTGTGTTGATATGACACTGCAGCGTAACAACCCTGACGGGTGTGTTGATATGACACTGCAGCGTAGCAACCCTGACGGGTGTGTTGATATGACACTGCAGCGTAACAACCCTGACGGGATTGTTGATATGACACTGCAGCGTAACAACACACTGCAGCGTATTGATGGCTGAGCTCCAGTCAATGAACAGCATTCTTACGTAGGTATTCCTCTTGTCAAGATGGGATAGGGCCGTGAGATGCCGATTGCATCTGTGGATCTGTTTGGGTGGTATGCAAATTGCAGGGTGTCGGGTAAGGTGGAGGCGATATGATCCTTAACTAGCCTCTCAAATGTACTTCATGATGTGTCACGAACCGGCTCAAAGCCCGTAACAAAAAGGGAGACAACGTGAAGATAAAGAATAACAAAAGATATTTATTAACTGAAGTAAAGTAAATACAATTAACAATTGTGTGTGTGTGTGTGTGTGTGTGTGTGTGTGTGGGGGCAGTAATTAGTAGTGTAAGTGAGTGGTCGCGTGTATACATGTGATGAGGGGTGTGTAAAGGTGTCAACGCAAAAAAGCCAAATAGCCACAAAAATGACACAACCAAAATCTGTCTGTGTCTGCATGGAGAGAGTCTCCCCAATGAATGGGGAAGAGGTGCATTTATCCTGGGACACACCCGAGCCCAGGTGTGTCCCATTTCGCTGATGACCCTCCCGGCTCTGCCCACTAACATCCTACTAAGGAATACAAGAGCAAAGAGTGAGAATTCGGCAGACAGAGTGGGAGGGTCGTCACAGATGACAGAAGTGAGTGCTACTGGGCGATAGTCATTTAGTTCATTTACCTTCGCTTTCTTGGGTACAGGAACAATGGTGGACATCTTGAAGCAAGTGGGGACCGCAGACTGGGATAGGGAGCGATTGAATAGGTCCGTAAACACTCCAGCCAGCTGGAGGACGTGACTAGGGATGCTGTCTGGCAGCTGGTCTACTTATGCTCTGAGGACGCGGCAAGGGATGCTGTCTGGACCGGCAGCCTTGTGAGGGTTAGCACGCTTACTCACGGGCCTCCCGAGTGGTGCAGCGATCTAAGGCACTGCATCGCAATGCTAGCTGTGTCACTACAGATCCTGGTTCGATCCCAGAATGTCGCAGCCGGCCGTGCCCGGGAGACCCATAAGGTGGTGCACAATTGGCTCAGCGTAGTCCGGGTTAGGGGAGGGTTTGGCCCGGCCCAGTTGTCCTTGTCCCATCGCACTCTAGTGACTCCTGTGGCGGGCTGGGCGCAGTGCACGTTGACTCGGTCGCCAGTTGTACGGTTTTTCCTCCGACACATTGGTGCGGCTGGCTTCCGGGTTAAGCAAACATTGTGTCAAGAAGCAGGGGTCGTGTTTCGGAGGACGCATGGCTCTCGACCTTTGCCTCTCTCGATTCCGTACGGGAATTGTAGCGATGGGACAATACTGTAACTACCAATTGAATAACATGAAATTGGGGAGAAAAAGGAGTAAAGCTTGTCCGGGAGCTGGTTTTCCCTTGATGATCTGTGATTCTCTGGAGTCTCGTGACTGAGCCGTTAAAATGCGACCCCACTTTGTCGCTGTACTGACGTGTTTGATTGCCTTAAGGAGGGCATAGCTGGACTGTTTTGTGTTCGATCATATTCCCAGTCACCTTGTCATGGTTAAATGCGGTGGTTCGCGCTTTCAGTTTTGCATGAATACTGCCACCTAGCCACAGTTTGTGGTTTGGATAGGTTTTAATTGTCACAGTGGGAACAACATCCCCTGTACACTTCCTGATGAACCAAGTTCATTGTGTCAGTGTATACGTCAATATTATTCTGAGGCAACACAAAACATGTACCAGTCCGCGTGAAAATAGTCTTGAAGCATGGATTCCGATTGGTCAGACCAGCTTTGAATAGACTTTAGCACAGGTACTTCCTGTTTTGAGTTTCTGCCTATAGAATGGGGAGGAGCAACCCAGACAGGTGTGTTGATATTTACAGCGTAAATCCCTTTGTAATCCTTGCCCTAGCCATAAGCTCAGTTTCTAAATCCCAATTCCAATAAACAAATTGAAGCCAAGGTTTATGTTCGGCAAAAAGTGCAGCAGCATCCCCAGTCGGAAAATTACTGTGAGAAGATGAACTGAAAATCCATGCAAAGATTTTCCTCTCAATCTAATACATTTAGTCATTCTGTCAGCAACCTGGTATGCTCCACATCACTCCCCAATCCATTCAAAATCCTTTCACTCAGCTAAACATCTTTCTTAGCCATTGTGGCTTTCTCAAGAAATTGGCATTGGGCTGTTTTTGAAGGGAGGGCTCACGTGACACTGCAGAAACCTCTCAAACATTGTGGTTTGGGGGAGTTTTTATAAACCAGACTGTAAATCCTGTGGGAGGGTAAAGCTACTCAATTCAGTGTTGGCTGAGTGGTGAGGCAGAGACTTGTTTAATCTATCAGTTTTGTCCTTTCCTCAGCATGCGGCTTTTGGAACCCCAGAATGGACAAGCACTTCACTGTGTGTGTGTACAGCCTGCCACGGAATGAAAGTGTTTGTTGTTTTGTGCGGAGTATGAGGGAACCTAGAAATAGAGTTGGTCATTTCTTGTCGTTTCCCTGCGCCTCTGGTTCAGGAGGACGTCCTTCCCATTTCATTCTCCTTAGTCATTCAATACATGAAGCAACTTATCAATGAAAGTAGTCTAAATGTATCAGGTCATTTATCATGGTTTTTTTATATTCTTGGACAGGCATGGTGAATAGAATTTCACAGTCCCGTATCATTCAGACAGTAAGATCGTTCAAGAGTATCTAAATCGTTATCACCCTCAGAGATCCTCAAGTTAGTGATGTACCCAACTGTTCCAGCCTCTCACCACGCACAAGGAAACAACCATGCTTTCCTTGTTGATACCTTCAGCCTCTCTGCTCTCATAGAGGATCACTTAAGATTTGCCTTGAACTTGAGTGGAACAAGCAATAATGCAAAATGTGCTTGTCTGTTCTGTTCACCATTCAGCCCTGTGCCTAAGTGAACACTACTACTGTACTATGCTCAAAGTACAGAGGATGTTAATGGCTTCGTGACCTTTAAACTCTTCAGTTCAGAGGTTGGCTAGGTTAATCCACTGTGAACATGAGAACATTTACTCCAGTATTAAAATCCCTATAGAATTTCTTAGACATGATTTACACCAACAGCCAACAGACTCTGAGGCCCCAGCACCCAGCGTCTTAAAGGAGATTCTGTTGAGGCCTCAGCTCCCACCATCTTAAAGGAGCTCTCTGAGACCTTGTGGTGAACAAAATACCTCTCCTACTGATGCTTAGTGGTTGCCATCTGGGGAATCCTTTTAATTCAACACCTCCTGGACACTTAACCTGTCATCTTCACCCTGTTGTTTCTAATGTTGTTTCCATGCCACCACAACGGCCTCGTTAATTTCCCAGGGATCTAAAGGAGGCCGTAAAATGAGTCACAGCCCAACTTGTGATCATACTTGCCTCCAATTTACAAAGGAAATATGCTGGAGGAAGAGCGGCCAATTCTCTCCAGGGTAGTTTATTTTAGCCCTCTGTAGCCCGCTTGTTTTATTTACTTTCCATCTAGCCCATCTAGAAATCAAGAATGAGCAATGAGCGGACTGCAGTGTAGAAAATAATATTATTCTGCAGAAAGTTGCAGGACTAGCCAACTTCTGTAATGCCTGTCTGGAAACGTGGTTTGAGAAGCAAAGTGCATTAGAGTTGTGTTCTGTTCTGTTTACGTATGTCTTTACATGGCTCTCACTTTGAGGATAGGGTTCTTTGTGTAGGCTTGTCTGCTGGCTCACTGTGTCTCCATAAGGCCCAGGAACAGAACAGGTTGACAGCAGGCTGATTACCTGTCCTGTCCCATTCACTCAGCACACTGCAGCCACAGTTTGGCCACGTCATGCATCATAAACTGACACTGAGTGATTACGATGTCATTAGGCCCCTCTCACCGCAGCTCGCCGCCACATTGATTTGCTAGCTCCTCTCTCCTAGGGAGTGAACAAATACCTTTCGGAGGCTAGTAGGGAGAAATGGCCTTTCAAGCGCATTTCAAAAGCCATTTGGAAAGATTCATATATTTTACAGGAGAAATAATGTACATATATTGTCTCCCCACAAATATACCTACAGATCAAACTGGAATGATGGTATTCTGAGTATTTGGGCGCCATTCTGTCACACGGTTCCGGCCACATTCTGTCACACGTTTCCGGGTTAAAGTTTGGACAACTACTCATTCAAGGGTTTTTCTTTTTTACTATTTTCTACATTGTAGAATAAAAGGGAAGACCCAAACTACGAAATAACACATATGGAATCATGTAGTAACCAAAAAAGTATTAAACAAATCCAAATATATTTTATATTAGAGTTTCTTCAAAGTAGCCACCCTTTGCCTTGATGACAGAATTGCACTCTCTTGGCATTCTCTTAACCTCTCTAGGGGGTGGACGGTAGCGTCCCACCTGGCCAACATCCAGTGAAATTGCAGAGCGCCAAATTCATATGAAATACTCATTATAAAAATTCACAAAACATACTAGTGTTATACATCGGTTTAAAGATTAACTTCTTGTTAATCCAACCGTTGTCAGATTTCAAAAAGGCTTTACGGTGAAAGCATACCATGCGATTATCTGAGAACAGCGCCCAGCAGACAAATCATTACAAACGGTTACCAACCAAGTAGAGGAGTTAGACAAGTCAAAATAGCAATAAAATGTATCACTAACCTTTGGTCTTCATATGGTTGCCCTCACAAGACTCCCATTTACTCAATAAATGTTTGTTTTGTTTGATAAAGTCCCTCTTTGATAGAATAATTTGTATGTTTTAAGATAATGACTAAAGTGTTCCACTCTGAAACTGTAACTGTGTGAAATGTGTTAGAATCATAAGAATATAATCTGATGTGTCTAGTTAGAATTATAACTATGGCATTGTATTCTTTTGTAGCTATGCAAGCAGGGAGCAACTATGAGACGAGAACTATGTATGGGGATAGTGGGAAAAATTCTGCCTGCCTAAGCAGGGAGTAAGTAGCCTATGATAAGAAACTTGTGTGTGTATAAAAAGGTTCACTCTGCACTTGGAGGGCAGAGCACTCTCTGAATAAAGGATTGATCTATTGCAGACTGGGACTTTGTCTAATTCTTAATTAACCAGAGCCTTACAACCTCTGGGAATTGGTCAAAGCTATAAAATATTTCAGTTAGAACATTGGGATAAAAATTCTCGTGACACTCTTCATATCCAAAAACCTCAGTTTTGTTCAGTAATCCACAGGCTCAAAGGTAGTCAAAACAGGCAGACGAAAAATCCTAAAAGTATCAGTAAAGTTCGTAGAAGCATGTCAAACGATGTTTATAATCAATCCTCAGGTTGTTTTTAGTCACTCGGTCGTGCGCATGGAAAAACCTCTGGGACACTGCAGTGTCCACTCATTCAGTGGTCTTACTCACTCATTTTTCAGAATACAAGCCTGAAACAATTTCTAAAGATTGTTGACATCTAGTGGAAGCCATAGGAAGTGCAATTTGAGTCCTAAGTCAATGGAATCTGTATAGGCAGTCAATGGAAAACTACAAACATTAAAAAATCCCACTTCCTGGATGGATTTTTCTCAGGATTTCACCTGCCATTTCAGTTCTGTTATACTCATAGACATTATTTTAACAGTTTTAGAAACTTGAGTGTTTTCTATCCAAATCGACTAATTATATGCATATCTTAGCTTCTGGACCTGAGTAGCAGACAGTTTACTTTGGGCGCGCTTTTCATCCGGAGGTGAAAATGGTGCCCCCTACCCTAGTGAGGTTAACCAGCTTCATGAGGAATGCTTTTCCAAAAGTCTTGAAGGAGGTCCCACATATGCTGAGCACTTGTTGGCTGCTTTAACTTTGTGGTCCAACTCATCTCAAACCATCTCAATTGGCTTGAGGTCGGGTGATTGTGGAGGCTAGGTCATCTGATGCAGCACTCCATCACTCTCCTTCTTGGTCAAATAGCCCTTACACAGCCTGGAGGTGTGTTTTGGGTCATTGTCCTGTGGAAAACAAGCACAAACCAGATGGGATGGTGTATTGATGCAGTATGCTGTGGTAGCCATGCTGATTGAGTGCCTTGAATTCTAAATAAATCAGACTGTCACCAGCAAAGCCCCATCACACCTCCTCCATGCTTCACGGTGGGAACCACACATGCAGAGATCATCTGTTAACCTTCTCTGCGTCTCACAAAGACACAGCGGTTGGAAGCAAAAATCAAAGAATTTGGACTCATCAGACCAAAGGACAGATTTCCACCGGTCTAATGTCCATTGCTCGTGATTCTTGACCCAAGCAAGTCTCTTCTTCTTCTTCTCTTCCACTTTAGTAGTGGTTTCTCTG
Source organism: Oncorhynchus kisutch (assembly GCF_002021735.2). Classification (NCBI taxonomy): domain Eukaryota; kingdom Metazoa; phylum Chordata; class Actinopteri; order Salmoniformes; family Salmonidae; genus Oncorhynchus; species Oncorhynchus kisutch. The sequence goes on along the minus strand of NW_022261980.1, from coordinate 7,504,180 downwards.
CAGCAATTCGGCAGCCTGATTCACACAGTCTCCTCTGAACAGTTACTATTGAGATGTGTCTGTTACTTGAACTCTGAAGCATTTATTTAGGCTGTAGCCAGTGGGTTTGGATAACCTGTAGCCAGTGGGTTTGGCGACGAGTATGAAGCGAGGGCCAACCAACGAGAGCGAACAGGTCGCACTGGTGGGTAGTGTATGGGGCTTTAGTGACCAAACGGATGGCACTGTGATAGACTGCATCCAGTTTGTTGAGTAGAGTTTTCCTCCTCATGAGAGAAATGACAAAAATGTCTGAAAGATATCTGGGTTGTAGGTAACGGAATCACAAGGCAGAAAGCAATATTTCTTAAATTACAGAAAGTAAAACATTTCTCCAATTAAAAATGTGATATTAGTTTGCTGTGGTGTTTTACGTCAACGTTATTGTGGTTTGATGCATTTCTGATACCTTAAGACGTTTTCTGGTAGATGTTTATCGCCAAATCAAAGCCTTTTACTTCTGACCCCAAAAAATTGTGATGGAGTTTGGTTGAAAAATGTATCTATCCTTAATTTCCCCAAAGCTAAGACTCTTAGCTTTCATTCTACACCCAGTTTAATATGCTCCTATGAACTTCTCATGTTGATTCTCATCGGTCCTTTTACATGGAAATGCATAAAAGTGGTGGCAGGCAAATTGTTGTATTTAAACATTATTCATGCGGTCAATAGGCCTATAAGCTGCATGTCAATTGTTATTTACTCAAGCCTAATTGGATCCTGCATTTGCAAAAAAAAAATTGGAGCAGGGAGTGGTTTATGCCGAATTAATGCACAGTGTTTGGCTGTGCCCTGTTCCTCACGCAGATCAGAGCTAATCATTTTGAAGCACTCTAATGTTGACTGCCTTGAATTAATGAGCACTGAGCTCAGTGTCACCATGGAGCTTAAATCAGCCAGTATCGCTCTCGCGCGGTATCTCTCTCTCTGATGCATTGAGCGCACACACACCGTCTCTCTTTTCCCTGTACCGTCATAGTGCCTCGGAATCAATTACTGTCCCTCGCCGCCTGTTCCTTCACCACAACCAAGTCTTTAATTGAGGGAATTGACGATCAGTCCATGAGATGATGTGGTGTCAGATCTGGCTGAATGAGTGATGATCAGTCCATGCGATGATGCGGTGTCAGATCTGGCTGAATGAGTGATGATCAGTCCATGATATGATGTGGTGTCAGATCTGTGTGGCAAGAGAAGAGCGGGAGACCAGAGAAGGGAGACCAGAGAAGGGAGAGTGCTTAACACCAGTCTCTCGCTCCTTCTCTGACCGCCAGTGGTTGGGATTGAAGCAGTTCAATGCCTTCCTGTCTGCTAATCATGGTGGTGGAGCAGAGAGAGGAAGGAGAGAGAGGGGCCAAGTCCACACAACCACCCTTTGACTAATCAAGGCATCAGTTTACATCAAGGCCTTACTGGCATTCCTGGATGGCTCCCATGCGTTGAGACGCACTTCCTCTCTGTGGCATCCCCTCCCACACAGTATCTGCTGCTGTATACAGAGCTTTTTAAGTGATGTCTCGTGTGTCCTTCCCCCTTCTCTCTTGCAGATGGAATCTCCTGTCTCCACACCGGCCCCTCCCGCCCTCCACCTCCTGGCCGCCGTGGGCGACAACATCGCGTCCCCGTGCGAGCAGATAATGGTGCGCACGCGCTCGGTGGCGTCCAACACATCAGACGCGTCCCTGGCCACGGAGCCCGATTGCCTTGGTCCCTGCGAGCCCGGGACTAGCGTCAACCTGGAGGGCATTGTGTGGCAAGAGACCGAAGACGGTGAGTAGGCTGACATTAGCCACTGCATAGCTGGTGTTCCTTTTGAACAGACAGAACAGCTGTGTTGTATTGGGCCTCAACATGTTTTGTTCAGTCTGGGCCTTGAAGATAACAGAAAGCACTTGTGCGTCTTTAGCCGTGGGCAGAGTAAAACAAGTGCATCACCGCTAACATTGGCTCATTCAAGCCTTCCACTGAGGTCAAAGTTCAAGGTCTGTTGTTATTATAGTCCCACTAGCTTTCTCAGAAATTTGCCTAAAGGTTCATGTTATGCTGCAAAGACTGACCTATTGAAGGTCTCCTGACTCAAACCATGACTGGTGAAGCTGCTTTCAGTCAATGAAATCACACAACTGTGGGCGGGTTTGGCCTGACTGTGGGCGGGTTTGGCCTGACTGTGGGCGGGTTTGGCCTGACTGTGGGCGGGTTTGGCCTCTTTTACATTCCATGTTACACAATTCGGCCAATTTTAGCAGTAGTTGGCACTTGGCAGGTAGATGGGATCTTCCTGGATAGAAAGGTGGGCAGTTCCTGGATGGCCTTAATGATTTATTAATATCCATACTCAACAGAACCCCTGGCTACATAAAGCCAGACTTCTTTTCAACTCTGCCTGATGGGTAGTAGGCCATTGGCAACTCTCCCACAACGTCGGTCTGAGTGAAATGCTACTTCTTTGATCACACACATGCAATACATTCATTTAATTTGAAATGTGTATCACCAGCAGACCCAGTTTACAGGGCCTGAATAACTTCCCCTAATCTTCTGTCACACATGCAAAATAATGCAAACACCTAATCTTCAAAGCGGTGCATGTTCAATCGCTCGGTAGGCATGCAGGGTACAAATCGCCCACACAGCCACAGTCAGTGCGCCCTTCGATGCGCTTGTTCTGAGCCACTGAATATAAAGGCCGCAGCCTCATCAACATTCCCAGTCCTCCATGGCGGCTCCAGCCGTGGGCACTGGGTCTTATTCATCCCAGTCCTCCATGACTGCTCCAGCCGTGGGCACTGGGTCTTATTCATCCCAGTCCTCCATGGCGGCTCCAGCCGTGGGCACTGGGTCTTATTCATCCCAGTCCTCCATGGCGGCTCCAGCCGTGGGCACTGGGTCTTATTCATCCCAGTCCTCCATGACTGCTCCAGACGTGGGCACTGGGTCTTATTCATCCCAGTCCTCCATGGCGGCTCCAGCCTCAGGGAGAGCACACAGCCAGCTGCCCCCTGACTCGGTCTCCCAGCAAGGGAAGAGAAAGCGACTGCCGGGTCAGGGAGGTTGTTGGGAAGATGAGGAGGAAGCTCCAGACAAGGCTACAACATCTGTTAGTGACATGTCTGTAGCTGCAAGCCAGCACCTACTATGAGTGCTGTTTAGTTCACTCTCCCTGGGTGCTGTTTCAAATCAAATGTATTTGTCACATACACATGGTTATAAGATGTTAATGCAAGTGTAGCGAAATGCTTGTGCTTCTAGTTCTGACAATGCAGTAATAACCAACAAGTAATCTAACCTAACAATTCCAAAACTACTACCTTATACACACAAGTGTAAAGGGATAAAGAATATGTACATAAAGATATATGAATGAGTGATGGTACAGAACGGCATAGGCAAGATGCAGTAGATGGTATCGAGTACAGTATATACATATGAGATGAGTAATGTAGGGTATGTAAAAAAAAAGTGGCATAGTTTAAAGTGGCTAGTGATATATGTATTACATAAATATGCAGTAGATGATATAGAGTACAGTATATACATATATGAGATGAGTAATGTAGGGTATGTAAACATTATATTAAGTAGCATTGTTTAAAGTGGCTAGTGATATAATTTCCATCAATTCCCATTATTAAAGTGGCTGGAGTTGAGTCAGTGTGTTGGCAGCAGCCACTCAATGTTAGTGGTGGCTGTTTAACAGTCTGATGGCCTTGAGATAGAAGCTGTTTTTCAGTCTCTCGGTCCCTGCTTTGATGCACCTGTACTGACCTCGCCTTGTGGATGGTAGCTGGGTGAACAGGCGGTGGCTCGGGTGATTGTTGTCCTTGATTTTCTTTATGGCCTTCCTGTGACATCGGGTGGTGTAGGTGTCCTGGAGGGCAGGTAGTTTGCCCCCGGGGATGCGTTGTGCAGACCTCACTACCCTCTGGAGAGACTTACGGTTGTGGGCGGAGCAGTTGCCGTACCAGGCGGTGATACAGCCCGACAGGATGCTCTCGATTGTGCATCTATAGAAGTTTGTGAGTGCTTTTGGTGACAACCCAAACTTCTTCAGCCTCCTGATGTTGAAGAGGCGCTGCTGCGCCTTCTTCACAACGCTGTCTGTGTGGGTGGACCAATTCAGTTTGTCCGTGATGTGTACGCCGAGGAACTTAAAACTGGCTACCCTCTCCACTACTGTCCCGTCGATGTGGATAGGGAGGTGCTCCCTCTGCTGTTTCCTGAAGTCCACAATCATCTCCTTTGTTTTGTTGATGTTGAGTGTGAGGTTATTTTCCTGACACCACACTCCGAGGGGCCTCACCTCCCTGTAGGCCGTCTCGTCGTTGTTGGTAATCAAGCCTACCACTGTAGTGTCGTCCACAAACCTGATGATTGAGTTGGAGGCGTGCGTGGCCACGCAGTCGTGGGTGAACAGGGAGTACAGGAGAGGGCTCAGAACGCACCCTTGTGGGGCCCCAGTGTTGAGGATCAGTGGGGTGGAGATGTTGTTACCTACCCTCACCACCTGGCGGCGGCCCGTCAGGAAGTCCAGTACCCAATTGCACAGGGCGGGGTCGAGACCCAGGGTCGAGGGTACTATAGTGTTAAATGCTGAGCTGTAGTCGATGAACAGCATTCTCACATAGGTATTCCTCTTGTCCAGATGGGTTAGGGCAGTGTGGTTGAGATTGCGTCGTCTGTGGACCTATTTGGGCGTGGGTCTAAGGTGTCGGGTAGGGTGGAGGTGATATGGTCCTTGACTAGTCTTTGAAAGCACTTCATGATGACGGATGTGAGTGCTACGGGGCTGTAGTCGTTTAGCTCAGTTACCTTAGCTTTCTCGGTCTCCCTGGGTGCTGTTTGGTTCCCTCTCCCTGGGTGCTGTTTGGTTCCCTCTCCCTGGGTGCTGTTTGGTTCCCTCTCCCTGGGTGCTGTTTGGTTCCCACTCCCTGGGTGCTGTTTGGTAGTGGTTGATAGAACCCAGTGTGTTAATGGGATTCCACTCTGCTGGGCTCAGGGAGGAGGTTGCAGGGGGTCAGTGGTTTCAGAGCAGGTGGGAAGGGGTCAGTGGTTTCAGAGCAGGGAGGTGGGAAGAGGTCAGAGGTTTCAGAGCAGGGAGGAGGTGGGATGGGGTCAGTGGTTTCAGAGCAGGGGGATTGGGAGAAGCACTCTGTTCTGCAGGTGGAGACTGTTATGGTCCCCGGTGCTGGAGAAACATTTGGGGTTGCCAGAGTGCATATCCCCTCGCTTTGAAGCCAGTGTTTTGTCTCTCTGAAGTGGACAGATCTATATCTCAGTGACACCCTGTGTGGGTGGACAGTGGAACAAACAAGTCCTCTGGTAGAGGTCACATGGGGAAAAGCACTTTAAAACACCTCCCCATAGCATTGTAACACATCTCTACATTTTCTTTGTGTTTCTTATTTATTTTTTGCCTTTTTATTTAGTCAGGTAAGACAGGTAAGAACAAATGTTATTTTATAATGGCATAGATTATCCTATGCTAGTTTTATCCACAGTTGAACAACAACCTACTGGCTAGGGTTTAATCGGAGCCCAAGTAACTCAGTTCCTTTTCAAGGCTCTATGTTCCCCTTCTCCCCCGAGAGAGACTTTAAAACAGACAACTTAACACATGGGAACCAAATGAGTAAACCAAGGCATGAGCAGAGCAACGCTACGCAGAGCCCCAGAGCCAATCAGAGAACAGTGTGATTAGCCGTGATGTTAAGCAGTTCTGCCTCCTGCATGGCAACTCTCACATGGAGCTGCTCAGGCATGCAGTGTGGCGAGCATGTAGCTTGTTTAGCATGCCGCACAACAGCTGCATTTTCACCTCTGCCTTTTGCCCTTGTGGGAGTCAATGAACAACAGACACCAGTTAAACGTCTGCACCTCGCCGGAATGAAGAGCGCCAGAGGAAGGAATGGTGGTTGAGGTGGGGGAAGGGAAAAATAAGAATCTAAAAGTCCCCAAAAAACATGCCCTGCTGGATTCACCTTTCCCCCAGGCTTCTGATATTATGTCTAGTCTCAGCATGAATGATTTATCCTACATAATTTGCGCTTAAAGGTAACAACCTAGATAGATTTGACCTCCAAATGGCCACCTTTTAAAGGTAAGTTATGCATCCGTATGTGAATCAATGAGCTTTTCACCCATGTCAAGGAGCTGGTGCAGTCTCCACTCTCTCTGACACATTCAACCCTGAACATGAGAGAGGCGAAAAGAGAGAAGGAGAGTCTGGCATGGAGGTGTTTGAGTCGGATGGCTTGCAGTGCAGGAAATGAAGACCAAGGGAGGAGCAGGAATGGTATTTTAAGGCTGAGCTCTGACACACATCCCTCAGCGTGGATATGGTGACAGGCTAGGGTCTCCGCTGGGCCAACCCTCTGACACACATCCCTCAGCGTGGATATGGTGACAGGCTAGGGTCTCCTCTGCAGTGCCCTGGGCCAACCCTCCGACACACATCCCTCAGCGTGGATATGGTGACAGGCTAGGGTCTCCGCTGGGCCAACCCTCTGACACACATCCCTCAGCGTGGATATGGTGACAGGCTAGGGTCTCCGTTGCAGTGCCCTGGGCCAACCCTCTGACACACATCCCTCAGCGTGGATATGGTGACAGGCTAGGGTCTCCTCTGCAGTGCCCTGGGCCACCCATCCGACACGCATCCCTCAGCGTGGATATGGTGACAGGCTAGGGTCTCCTCTGCAGTGCCCTGGGCCAACCCTCTGACACATCCCTCAGCGTGGATATGGTGACCGGCTAGGGTCTCCTCTGCAGTGCCCTGGGCCAACCCTCTGACACACATCCCTCAGCGTGGATATGGTGACAGGCTAGGGTCTCCGCTGGACCAACCCTCTGACACACATCCCTCAGCGTGGATATGGTGACAGGCTAGGGTCTCCTCTGGACCAACCCTCTGACACACATCCCTCAGCGTGGATATGGTGACAGGCTAGGGTCTCCTCTGGACCAACCCTCTGACACACATCCCTCAGCGTGGATATGGTGACCGGCTAGGGTCTCCTCTGGACCAACCCTCTGACACACATCCCTCAGCGTGGATATGGTGACAGGCTAGGGTCTCCTCTGGACCAACCCTCTGACACACATCCCTCAGCGTGGATATGGTGACAGGCTAGGGTCTCCTCTGGACCAACCCTCTGACACACATCCCTCAGCGTGGATATGGTGACAGGCTAGGGTCTCCGCTGGGCCAACCCTCTGACACACATCCCTCAGCGTGGATATGGTGACCGGCTAGGGTCTCCTCTGCAGTGCCCTGGGCCAACCCTCTGACACACATCCCTCAGCGTGGATATGGTGACAGGCTAGGGTCTCCGCTGGGCCAACCCTCTGACACACATCCCTCAGCGTGGATATGGTGACAGGCTAGGGTCTCCTCTGGACCAACCCTCTGACACACATCCCTCAGCGTGGATATGGTGACAGGCTAGGGTCTCCTCTGGACCAACCCTCTGACACACATCCCTCAGCGTGGATATGGTGACAGGCTAGGGTCTCCGCTGGGCCAACCCTCTGACACACATCCCTCAGCGTGGATATGGTGACAGGCTAGGGTCTCCGCTGGGCCAACCCTCTGACACACATCCCTCAGCGTGGATATGGTGACAGGCTAGGGTCTCCTCTGCAGTGCCCTGGGCCAACCCTCTGACACACATCCCTCAGCGTGGATATGGTGACAGGCTAGGGTCTCCTCTGCAGTGCCCTGGGCCAACCCTCTGACACATCCCTCAGCGTGGATATGGTGACAGGCTAGGGTCTCCGCTGGGCCAACCCTCTGACACACATCCCTCAGCGTGGATATGGTGACAGGCTAGGGTCTCCTCTGCAGTGCCCTGGGCCAACCCTCTGACACATCCCTCAGCGTGGATATGGTGACCGGCTAGGGTCTCCTCTGGACCAACCCTCTGACACACATCCCTCAGCGTGGATATGGTGACCGGCTAGGGTCTCCTCTGCAGTGCCCTGGACCAACCCTCTGACACGCATCCCTCAGCGTGGATATGGTGACAGGCTAGGGTCTCCTCTGGACCAACCCTCTGACACACATCCCTCAGCGTGGATATGGTGACAGGCTAGGGTCTCCTCTGGACCAACCCTCTGACACACATCCCTCAGCGTGGATATGGTGACCGGCTAGGGTCTCCTCTGGACCAACCCTCTGACACACATCCCTCAGCGTGGATATGGTGACCGGCTAGGGTCTCCTCTGGACCAACCCTCTGACACACATCCCTCAGCGTGGATATGGTGACAGGCTAGGGTCTCCTCTGCAGTGCCCTGGGCCAACCCTCTGACACATCCCTCAGCGTGGATATGGTGACAGGCTAGGGTCTCCTCTGGACCAACCCTCTGACACATCCCTCAGCGTGGATATGGTGACAGGCTAGGGTCTCCTCTGGACCAACCCTCTGACACACATCCCTCAGCGTGGATATGGTGACAGGCTAGGGTCTCCTCTGGACCAACCCTCTGACACACATCCCTCAGCGTGGATATGGTGACAGGCTAGGGTCTCCTCTGGACCAACCCTCTGACACACATCCCTCAGCGTGGATATGGTGACAGGCTAGGGTCTCCTCTGGACCAACCCTCTGACACACATCCCTCAGCGTGGATATGGTGACCGGCTAGGGTCTCCTCTGGACCAACCCTCTGACACACATCCCTCAGCGTGGATATGGTGACAGGCTAGGGTCTCCTCTGCAGTGCCCTGGGCCAACCCCCTGACACATCCCTCAGCGTGGATATGGTGACAGGCTAGGGTCTCCTCTGGACCAACCCTCTGACACATCCCTCAGCGTGGATATGGTGACAGGCTAGGGTCTCCTCTGGACCAACCCTCTGACACACATCCCTCAGCGTGGATATGGTGACAGGCTAGGGTCTCCTCTGGACCAACCCTCTGACACACATCCCTCAGCGTGGATATGGTGACAGGCTAGGGTCTCCTCTGGACCAACCCTCTGACACACATCCCTCAGCGTGGATATGGTGACAGGCTAGGGTCTCCTCTGGACCAACCCTCTGACACACATCCCTCAGCGTGGATATGGTGACAGGCTAGGGTCTCCTCTGGACCAACCCTCTGACACACATCCCTCAGCGTGGATATGGTGACCGGCTAGGGTCTCCTCTGGACCAACCCTCTGACACACATCCCTCAGCGTGGATATGGTGACAGGCTAGGGTCTCCGCTGGGCCAACCCTCTGACACACATCCCTCAGCGTGGATATGGTGACAGGCTAGGGTCTCCGCTGGGCCAACCCTCTGACACGCATCCCTCAGCGTGGATATGGTGACAGGCTAGGGTCTCCTCTGGACCAACCCTCTGACACACATCCCTCAGCGTGGATATGGTGACAGGCTAGGGTCTCCTCTGGACCAACCCTCTGACACACATCCCTCAGCGTGGATATGGTGACAGGCTAGGGTCTCCTCTGGACCAACCCTCTGACACACATCCCTCAGCGTGGATATGGTGACAGGCTAGGGTCTCCGCTGGGCCAACCCTCTGACACACATCCCTCAGCGTGGATATGGTGACAGGCTAGGGTCTCCTCTGGACCAACCCTCTGACACACATCCCTCAGCGTGGATATGGTGACCGGCTAGGGTCTCCTCTGCAGTGCCCTGGGCCAACCCTCCGACACACATCCCTCAGCGTGGATATGGTGACAGGCTAGGGTCTCCTCTGGACCAACCCTCTGACACACATCCCTCAGCGTGGATATGGTGACAGGCTAGGGTCTCCTCTGGACCAACCCTCTGACACACATCCCTCAGCGTGGATATGGTGACCGGCTAGGGTCTCCTCTGGACCAACCCTCTGACACACATCCCTCAGCGTGGATATGGTGACAGGCTAGGGTCTCCTCTGGACCAACCCTCTGACACACATCCCTCAGCGTGGATATGGTGACAGGCTAGGGTCTCCTCTGGACCAACCCTCTGACACACATCCCTCAGCGTGGATATGGTGACAGGCTAGGGTCTCCTCTGGACCAACCCTCTGACACACATCCCTCAGCGTGGATATGGTGACAGGCTAGGGTCTCCTCTGGACCAACCCTCTGACACACATCCCTCAGCGTGGATATGGTGACAGGCTAGGGTCTCCTCTGGACCAACCCTCTGACACATCCCTCAGCGTGGATATGGTGACAGGCTAGGGTCTCCTCTGGACCAACCCTCTGACACACATCCCTCAGCGTGGATATGGTGACAGGCTAGGGTCTCCTCTGGACCAACCCTCTGACACATCCCTCAGCGTGGATATGGTGACAGGCTAGGGTCTCCTCTGGACCAACCCTCTGACACACATCCCTCAGCGTGGATATGGTGACCGGCTAGGGTCTCCTCTGGACCAACCCTCTGACACACATCCCTCAGCGTGGATATGGTGACAGGCTAGGGTCTCCTCTGGACCAACCCTCTGACACACATCCCTCAGCGTGGATATGGTGACAGGCTAGGGTCTCCTCTGGACCAACCCTCTGACACACATCCCTCAGCGTGGATATGGTGACAGGCTAGGGTCTCCTCTGGACCAACCCTCTGACACACATCCCTCAGCGTGGATATGGTGACAGGCTAGGGTCTCCTCTGGACCAACCCTCTGACACACATCCCTCAGCGTGGATATGGTGACAGGCTAGGGTCTCCTCTGGACCAACCCTCTGACACACATCCCTCAGCGTGGATATGGTGACAGGCTAGGGTCTCCTCTGGACCAACCCTCTGACACACATCCCTCAGCGTGGATATGGTGACAGGCTAGGGTCTCCTCTGGACCAACCCTCTGACACACATCCCTCAGCGTGGATATGGTGACAGGCTAGGGTCTCCTCTGGACCAACCCTCTGACACATCCCTCAGCGTGGATATGGTGACAGGCTAGGGTCTCCTCTGGACCAACCCTCTGACACACATCCCTCAGCGTGGATATGGTGACAGGCTAGGGTCTCCTCTGGACCAACCCTCTGACACACATCCCTCAGCGTGGATATGGTGACAGGCTAGGGTCTCCTCTGGACCAACCCTCCCAGGCCTCGCACGCCGCTGATACTTCCAAAATGTCAGCTATGAAAATCGTAGGAAAGTTTATTGCTCTTGAAGCACGGCCCAGAAAGCCTCTCACTCCGAGAGGCCAGGGAACACCGCTGATTCCCAGCCAGCGCTGCAGCCCACGCCAAAGCTATGTTACCCCTGTCAACCTCTTTCTCTCTCCACACACAGCAGGCTATTCCCCTAGCGGTCACACAGGCACCTTGCCTTAATAGATCAATAATACAAGCTGATTGGGAAAAATGTTTCCTGGATTATTTATACATTTACATCATTGGAGGATTAAGACTGTTAGCTTTAGCCGCCGTAGTTATTTGGCGTCGGAGCAGAAAGAGGTCGCTACAAAACTGATATTATCATATAAACATTTGGAGAAGTCTGAAGCAGCTCTGACTCTTGTCAGTGTTTGGAGGAAGCATGTTGTATGAAAGGTCCTCTGGGTTCTGGAGCTCACTGCCGCCATGCTGTCTTACTCTTTTCAACACCACCACCTGTCAAAGGCTTCATTGAAGTGTTTTTCTAAAGGGGCGACACCTTGCTCTCGTTGAGCTGCTCAGTGCTGTGCCCTTGATGTACTGGAGCCAACATTGACAAGAGGCCCGTAGCTGTCTACACTGGCCAGCGAGGAAGAAAGGGAGGGGAAAAATCACTCTTGTTTTAACAGTAGAGGAGGACATGTCAGGAAGAACGGAATAATTAAATGGATGTTCAATTGAGCCTTCACTTTCTCTCTCTCTCTCCCCTTCACTTTCTCTCTCTCTCTCCTTCCCTTCACTTTCTCTCTCTCTCTCTCTCCTTCCCTTCACTTTCTCTCTCTCTCTCTCCTTCCCTTCACTTTCTCTCTCTCTCTCTCCTTCCCTTCACTTTCTCTCTCTCTCTCTCCTTCCCTTCACTTTCTCTCTCTCTCTCTCTCTCCTTCCCTTCACTTTCTCTCTCTCTCTCTCTCCTTCCCTTCACTTTCTCTCTCTCTCTCTCCCCTTCACTTTCTCTCTCCCTCTCCTTCCCTTCACCACACTCCCTCTCTCCTTCCCTTCACCACACTCCTCTCTCCTTCCCTTCACCACACTCCCTCTCTCCTTCCCTTCACCACACTCCCTCTCTCCTTCCCTTCACCACCCTCCCTCTCTCCTTCCCTTCACCACCCTCCCTCTCTCCTTCCTTCACCACCCTCCCCCTCTCCTTCCCTTCACCACCCTCCCTCTCTCTCCTTCCCTTCACCACCCTCCCTCTCTCTCCTTCCCTTCACCACCCTCCCTCTCTCTCCTTCCCTTCACCCACCCCCTTCACCCTCCCTCTCTCTCCTTCCCTTCACCACCCTCCCTCTCTCTCCTTCCCTTCACCACCCTCCCTCTCTCTCCTTCCCTTCACCACCCTCCCTCTCTCTCCTTCCCTTCACCACCCTCCCTCTCTCTCCTTCCCTTCACCACCCTCCCTCTCTCTCCTTCCCTTCACCACCCTCCCTCTCTCTCCTTCCCTTCACCACCCTCCCTCTCTCTCCTTCCCTTCACCACCCTCCCTCTCTCTCCTTCCCTTCACCACCCTCCCTCTCTCTCTCCCTTCACTTTCTCTCTCTCTCTCTCTCCCCTTCACTTTCTCTCTCTCTCTCCTTCCCTTCACTTTCTCTCTCTCTCTCTCCTTCCCTTTCACTTTCTCTCTCTCTCTCTCTCTCTCCTTCCCTTCACTTTCTCTCTCTCTCTCTCTCCTTCCCTTCACTTTCTCTCTCTCTCTCTCTCTCTCCTTCCCTTCACTTTCTCTCTCCCTCTCCTTCCCTTCACCACACTCCCTCTCTCCTTCCCTTCACCACACTCCCTCTCTCCTTCCTTCACCACCCTCCCCCTCTCTCCTTCCCTTCACCACCCTCCCTCTCTCTCCTTCCCTTCACCACCCTCCCTCTCTCTCCTTCCCTTCACCACCCTCCCTCTCTCTCCTTCCCTTCACCACCCTCCCTCTCTCTCCTTCCCTTCACCACCCTCCCTCTCTCTCCTTCCCTTCACCACCCTCCCTCTCTCTCCTTCCCTTCACCACCCTCCCTCTCTCTCCTTCCCTTCACCACCCTCCCTCTCTCTCCTTCCCTTCACCACCCTCCCTCTCTCTCCTTCCCTTCACCACCCTCCCTCTCTCTCCTTCCCTTCACCACCCTCCCTCTCTCTCCTTCCCTTCACCACCCTCCCTCTCTCTCCTTCCCTTCACCACCCTCCCTCTCTCTCCTTCCCTTCACCACCCTCCCTCTCTCTCCTTCCCTTCACCACCCTCCCTCTCTCTCCTTCCCTTCACCACCCTCCCTCTCTCTCCTTCCCTTCACCACCCTCCCTCTCTCTCCTTCCCTTCACCACCCTCCCTCTCTCTCCTTCCCTTCACCACCCTCCCTCTCTCTCCTTCCCTTCACCACCCTCCCTCTCTCTCCTTCCCTTCACCACCCTCTCTCTCTCTCCTTCCCTTCACCACCCTCTCTCTCTCTCCTTCCCTTCACCACCCTCTCTCCTTCCCTTCACCACCCTCTCTCCTTCCCTTCTGTAGTCTTCACTTCATATCAATGGGCTTTGTCCAATTGTCAAAGTGGCCAATTTCCCGAGTGCTGCTTGCAGCTCACCACACAAGACACTTTTGGAATTGAAATTCCTTGCTGTCCAGAGAGCAGGCCCATTCTTTCTGGCTGACAACTGCATTCTTCCATACACTCCAATAGACCGTAACCTTAACTCACTCCAATAGACCGCAACCTTAACCCACTGCAATAGACCGCAACCTTAACCCACTCCAATAGACCGCAACCTTAACCCACTCCAATAGACCGCAACCTTAACCCACTCCAATAGACCGCAACCTTAACTCACTCCAATAGACCGCAACCTTAACCCACTCCAATAGACCGCAACCTTAACCCACTCCAATAGACCGCAACCTTAACCCACTCCAATAGACCGCAACCTTAACCCACTCCAATGGACCGCAACCTTAACCCACTCCAATGGACCGCAACCTTAACCCACTCCAATGGACCGCAATCTTAACCCACTCCAATGGACCGCAACCTTAACCCACTCCAATGGACCGCAACCTTAACCCACTCCAATGGACCGCAACCTTAACCCACTCCAATGGACCGCAACCTTAACCCACTCCAACGGACCGCAACCTTAACCCACTGCAACGGACCGCAACCTTAACTCACTCCAATAGACCGCAACCTTAACTCACTCCAATAGACCGCAACCATAACCCACTCCAATAGACCGCAACCATAACCCACTCCAATAGACCGCAACCTTAACCCACTCCAATAGACCGCAACCTTAACCCACTCCAATAGACCGCAACCTTAACCCACTCCAATAGACCGCAACCTTAACCCACTCCAATAGACCGCAACCTTAACCCACTCCAATAGACCGCAACCTTAACCCACTCCAATAGACCGCAACCTTAACCCACTCCAATAGACCGCAACCTTAACCCACTCCAATAGACCGCAACCTTAACCCACTCCAATAGACCGCAACCTTAACCCACTCCAATAGACCGCAACCTTAACCCACTCCAATAGACCGCAACCTTAACCCACTCCAATAGACCGCAACCTTAACCCACTCCAATAGACCGCAACCTTAACCCACTCTAATAGACCGCAACCTTAACCCACTCCAATAGACCGCAACCTTAACCCACTCCAATAGACCGCAACCTTAACCCACTGCAATAGACCGCAACCTTAACCCACTGCAATAGACCGCAACCTTAACCCACTGCAATAGACCGCAACCTTAACCCACTCCAATGGACCGCAACCTTAACCCACTCCAATGGACCGCAACCTTAACCCACTCCAATGGACCGCAACCTTAACCCACTCCAATAGACCGCAACCTTAACCCACTGCAATAGACCGCAACCTTAACCCACTCCAATGGACCGCAACCTTAACCCACTCCAATGGACCGCAACCTTAACCCACTCCAATAGACCGCAACCTTAACCCACTCCAATAGTCTTGACGTAAAAGCAATAGAGGACCCAGATGGCCCCTGACCACATTAAGAGATACCATGTTACACACCACAACTACCATGGAAATGGAAAATGTTGAGATTTAACCAATACATCAGTATTGGTTTGTTCAGTGCCGCTCCAGAAGTAACTTATCATGTACATTCAATAGAAATGTTATCAACTTATCCTCTCCTCTCCTGTATGTTGCTTTCACAATGTTGAGTGCACATTCATACAGAGTGACTGGCACACACAATAACACCCAACAGGAGCTCATTTTCAGGAGAAAAACGTTGTTCTGCTATAACAACATTATAACCATATGAAATGCATACAAATAACCCGGATATCACCCAAACCAAGGAAAAATATGACCTTTTCAGACTTGGCTTTTCTGGTGAAAATGTTATTACGGCAAGTTAATCAAATGTTGAACAGAGGTCATAGTTTGAGGATGTGCTACACACACACAGCGTCCAATAGAAACGGATGTATCTATTAACCCTTCATCACCCGAATGTGAGACGATACATGATGAAACAAGCCTTGGATTTCAACTTCCACTCTGATTTGAATGTATGGTGGCTGATGGGAAATCAATGTTACTAGTATGCTTTCGGATATTGACAGCACAATGACTAAAGCCACTGATGTGTTCTTTAAATTGAGACTCATATTTTAATTTGAATGCTACTACGTTCGCTATGCATCTTGCGCACATTGAAAGTATTTCACCATTTCAAATGACACATGAATTGAATCTTTCTAGCTAGCTTTTTGTTGCACACCATTAATGCCAGCTCCAGTATTAGCACAAAGCCTGTATCATTCCCCTGTAGTTAACTGATGTGTATCCACACCATTTTTCTCAGTTCCCTCTTATCTCCACGGTCCCTTGATGAACCAGGCTGTCATGGCAACATGGCTGGTGTGAGCAAAGTACTTTAACCCCCACAGGGACACGTAGAGGTTTACAAACCTTATTAGCAGGCATATTTACATCAGTCGCTCGCTGTGTGTGTGCATAGTGATAATTACCTCAGCTGATTGTACGGCGCATATGAACGATTGAGCTTTTTCTCCGTGCTTTTTGCAGGATTATTAAAGTAATTTACAGAACCTTTTCTCTAAACCTAAACTTTAAATAAAACCGTTTGGTGAATGATTGACATGTGTTCAACCTTCTCTTATTTCAGTGACATGATGCAGTGATCGATAATTTGGCTTAGCTGCATTTGTAGCAGTTAATGAGATTGTAACAAACTCATATTAGCTCTGAACCTTAAAGGGGCTAAACAAGTGGCGGGGTGACCAGTTTGTTGTTTCAACTGCATATCAGATGAAATCCAATTTGATTTGTCACATGCCCCAAATACATCCGGTGAGGAGCTTACGTGAAATGCTTTCTTACAAGCCCTTAACCTGCAGTTCAAGAAATAGACTTAAGTAAGATTTACAACGAATAAAAAGTAACACAATAAAATAACCATAATGAGGCTGTATTTTTATTTCACCTGTATTTAACCAGGCAAGTCAGTTAAGAACACATTATTATTTACAATGACGGCCTGGGAACAGTGGGGTTAACTGCCTGTTCAGGGGCTGAACGACAGATTTGTACCTTGTCGGCTCGGGGGTTTGAACTGGCAACCTTCTGCTCACTAGTCCAATGCTCTAACCACTAGGCTACCCTGCCGCCCCAGCAGTAATGTATACAGGGGGTACCGGTACCAAGTCAATTTGTGAGGGTACAGGTTAGTAAAAGTGACTATGCATAGATAATAAACAGCGAGAAGGAGCATTGTAAAAATAAAGGTGGTGGGGAGTGTAAATAATCTGTGTGGCTACCCTCTGTAGCGTCTTACGTCGTATGCCGAGCAGTTGCCATACCAGGCGGGGATGCAACCAGTCAGGATGCTCTCGATGGTTCAGCTGTTGAACTTCTTGAAGATCTGGGGACTAATGCCAAATCTTTTCAGTCTCCTGAGGGGGAGAAAGGCTTTGTCGTGCCCTCTTCACAACTGTCTTGGTGTGTTTGGACTACGATAGTTTGTTGGTGATGTGGACACCAAGGAACTTGAAACTCTCGACCCTCTGCACTACCACAATGTCAATGGGGGGCCTGGTTGGCTCTCCTTTTCCTGTAGTCCACAATCCGCTCTTTTGTCTTGCTCACATTGAGACGAGATGTTGTTGTCCTGGAAACACTGCCAGGACTCTGACCTCCTGCCTACAGGCTGTCTAATCGTTGTCTCTGATCAGGCCTACCACCGTTATCGTCAGCAAACTTAATGATGTTGTTGGAGTCGTGTTTGGCCACGCAGTTGTGGGTGAGCAGGGAGTACAGGAGGGGACTAAGCATGCACCCCATGTTGAGGATCAGCGTGGCAGATGTGGTGTTGCCTACCCTTACAAAACTGGGGACGGACCATCAGGAAGTTCAGGATCCAGATCCACCAGGGAGGTGTTTAGTCCCAGGGTCCTTAGTTTAGTGATGAGCTTTGAGGGCACTATGGTGTTGAACGCTGGGCTGTAGTCTATGAACAGCATTCTCACATAGGTGTTCCTTTTGTCCAGGTGGGAAAGGGCAGTGTGGAGTGTGTTTGAGATTGTGTCATCTGTGGAGCGGTTGGGACGGTATGTGAATTGGAGCGGGTCTAGGGTTTCCGGGATGATGGTACTGTGAGCCAAGACCAGCCTTTCGAAGCACTTCATGGCCACCGACGTGAGTGCTTAGTCATTTAGGCATGTTACCTTCGCTTTCTTGGTCACAGGGACTGTGACGGTCTGCTTGAAACGTGTAGTTATTAGATTCGGTCAGGGAGAGGTTGAAATATCAGATTGCCCCTTTGATTGGAATGGTCAGAGTAAAGGCCAAAGCCATTTTGATCCATGTGGAGCAGGAGAAATCTGAGGTACCTGAAGGACTTCGATTAGCTTTAAACCTTCATAATCGCAGTCGGAGACGGAGAATGCTGAGAAGCGGCTAAAGGCGTGTTGAGTAGGAGAGGTTCAAAGGTCGGCCGTGTCCCTGTGGCCAGCAGGCTTGACCAGCTGCAGGGGAGCTGATTATGGAGCTCCCAGTAACCTAATGAAACGTGTCAGTGGGGACCTGGGAGCCGCTGATCCATGCATCCAGGAGCAACCTCCTGACTGATATTCTCTGCCATTAGAGTCTTATTCATTAGTAGTGTACCAAGGAGTCCAGTGGTGGAGGGTTTAGGGACACGGACACTATTTGTTGCTCAGTGGAAATGAGAGGTGAAATACAGGCCAATCGTTCTCATTAATGTTGATTTCAATCACTTGGCTCAGGCGACCCTAATGAGGTTGATGGAAAGGGGGGAGTGAGGTGGGGAGGGTGAAGGGGGAGGGTGGACCACTGGTGTCTCTGCCTGCTTCCCCCACTGAACTCGCATTTGAAAGGGTTGGCCTTGTTTTTTTAACTGACCCAGTCTGGTCCCTTTACTGCGAACAAGTCCAGAGACGACACTGAGAGATCACAAACACGTCTTCCCGATAATCAGCTACAAACACCTTCAGCCTGTCAGTTTAACTGCCTTCTGAACGGTTGAAATTATCTCCGTCATTTATGTCCTGATATTGGGATTTTGGCAAGGAGTACATTGGTGATTATTAAGTTATGTTGACATATGTACGCCAACACGGCTACAATAAACCCCTCTCCTAACCTGATTAGCTGTACAGTTTAGCAGATAGTATTTCGATCAACATTTTTTGTTGCTTTTAATACGTATTAACATGCACATACAAATTCTGCCAATATTGGAGCACAGCACAGTCACTGAGTGAGTTAAATGTTGACAAAATGCCAAAGACAACATAGCTGTTCAGTTGCTTTTTCCTATTCAGCCAGTATTGGCTGCCAGTTTCATTTTGCATTAGCTTGTCTGTCGAGAGGGTGGGGGCAGGGTGATAAAGGTGCTGGATAAGCCCTCTAACGTCACGTCACGCAAGGCCAAACTCAATGGCCTGGCCGGCCCATCACAATGCTTTCCAGTTGGTGCCAGTTGAAAGAGCAAGGGCTGGGGGTGAGCACTCGTGTTTACCATCTGGACTGGAGTAGGAACGGGGCCAGTGGCCAAGTGTCACCAGGTTCCTGTAAACGTATGTAGAAATGCCTTATACGCTCACCAACCGGCAACCACTTTCAGTGCCAGAGGCAGTCCTGCAGCAGAAAGACAGACGAGACCTGCACTAGGTTAGATGGAGGGGAGAGGGTTCGACACAGGAAAGGGAGAGGGGGGAGGTTTCCTGAGCTAATAAAATACGTGCAGGAATGGAAGCTGCCAGCCAGCATTCTTGTGCTATTAGACAAGTTACTTCACTGCAGACTCTAGTTTCTACTGCAGTGCTGAGATGGCATGCTGAGGTCACCGGGCGGTGGGCTATGGGGTAATACATCTAGGCTGTTTTTAAACCGGGAGACAACTTGCTGTCGTCTGCAACACTATGCTTTTTTTGTTGGTGTTTTTATTATTGAGTTTGCCAACAACAAAAAATGATCACCTGTCATAAATTCTCATCAGCTTTAGATCATATTATGATCAGCATTAAACAGTTATGTTTTTATTTTATGTGTGGTCATTGACGAGTAACAAAGTTATGGAGAGAGGTGTAGCAGACTTCCTAACCTATCAGTGTTGATGAATCTTGTATTCTCCAAACTGACCTGTGATTTCCACGTGTGTGTGTGTGTGTGTGTGTGTGTGTGAGAGATATAGGCTATTGTATGATCTCACACCAGGTCATTCCATTGGATGATCTCACCTCAAGCTAAAGTTGGATTTAACGCGCCAGGTTATATATCTCCTAGCCTGGCCATGCATGCCTAGAAAAACTAGTGGTTCTGAATGCTGCCAACTTAACGCCAGTGAAATGACAACACAGTAGCCCCCTGGTCAGCCGCAGTCAGCCACATACCAGATAAGTTGAGGATATTCCTGTACTGGCTTCTTGCTTCTCTCCTGCAGCGTGGCTGCTGATGCCCAGAACATCAGACATTAATTTAACAATATCTTTGCTCTGGCACTCCACTAAGGGCTCCTAGCAGAATCATTAAGCTCTGCTGGATCGTTACACCCTCAGGCTGAATATGAACTACAGAGCCATCACTAAAGCAAAGGCCTCATATGTGTTTTTCCCTGTAATAGCACAATCTTTTTCTCACTGGGAAGTCTGATGCTTGGTAGCAAAGTCAAAAAGGAGGACAGAAAATCATTCTACATACAAATAAGAAAACTATTGGTGCTACCGAAGGATCTTGCAGTGGTCATATAGAACCGACAACATTATAATAGACAACAGTAATGGAGAACTGACAACATAATAGACAACACTAATGTAGAACCGACAACATTATAATAGACAGCAGTAATGGAGAACGGACAACATTATAATAGACAGCAGTAATGTAGAACCGACAACATTATAATAGATAACAGTGATGGAGAACTGACAACATTATAATAGACAACAGTAATGGAGAACTGACAACATTATAATAGACAACAGTAATGGAGAACTGACAACATTATAATAGACAACAGTAATGGAGACCTGACAACATTATAATAGACAGCAGTAATGGAGAACGGACAACATTATAATAGACAGTGGTCATATAGAACCTACAACATTATAATAGACAGCAGTAATGGAGAACTGACAACATTACAATAGACAGCAGTAATGGAGAACTGACAACAGTATAATAGACAGCAGTAATGGAGAACCGACAACATTATAATAAACAGCAGTAATGTAGAACCGACAACATTATAATAGGGGTTCTGCTTTGAGAGTATGCCCAGGAACCCCTGTCTGATCTATTTAAATGGGAGCTGTTGCGGTGGCCCCGGTTAGATGTGGTGGCCCCGGTTAATTGAGGTGGCCCCGGTTAGATGCGGTGGCCCCGGTTAGATGCGGTGGCCCCGGTTAATTGAAGAATACAACTTGATGTCATTCTTAATGATGGAGCAACTGTTAAATTCTGTTTTGGCACTATGGTGTGAATGTGAGATCATTAATCCAGATGATGTATGGTAGTCTCATTACTCTTATGAATGACAAATTAAGAATTGTGTTATTTTCCCACAGGCATGCTGGTGGTGAATGTGACCTGGAGGAACAAGAGCTACGTCGGCACCCTGTTGGACTGTACTCGACATGATTGGGCACCTCCCAGGTAAGCGCGTCTCCATACATTATCTCCACTGTTATTCCAGACGGTTCACATTTTGGTACTTTGTCTTTCATTAACTGGATTCAACTGAACATTTTGAAATAAGGTATTGACGTTAGGCTTCCTGAATTGTATTTGAAAAATGGTCGCTGGCCGTAATCTTTACACAGTATCATAAGTCATGTAGTTAGTGTTTGATGTCAAATAAGAGCATTACCAGGGACCATCAAACATCAGATACTCCATTTAAAAAAAATCATTTACCCTTCCAGCACTTGGTTTCTCACATTTCCTTGCATAAAGAGGGAACTCCGATATGAATCTACCAATCCGCCATCTATATCACGCTAGCTGTTGGATATTAGTCCTCACCTCTGTCTCTAGGGGGCCAGCAGTGCTTGTCTATCCACTGTAGTCTTTTAACTTGGGCTCGGAGATACATTCTGCAAACTGCTGACGTCCCAAGAGGAAGTGATAGAAATAGAATCCTCCAACAAGCCAGATTGCCGGATCCAATTATTGAGCTAATAGCTTTTCCCAACACTGTATCACATTCTCCACTGTCGTGGTGGGACCACACCTCCTATCAGCAGCATTGTCTCAGCACTGGCTCATTTTCTCATGCTCTTTTTTTTCCTACACGAGATATCTTCATTCCTGGAGTCCCCATCTCATTTAACTACCGCAGAGAGTTTAGCTTACATTTTTTGATAGACCATACCACTCAAGCGCTGCACATCCACGGCCAACTTGAGTCACTCTCAAAACAGTGACAGACTGGCTTTCAGAATTGCATTGTAGCTGGGCTTACTGTGGCAGTTTGATTGAAGGCTCTCCGCAAAGTAACAGCTCAACAAACTTTCAGGAAACCAAATCCGCAGGCTCTCCAGCTCCACGATGAGTAATGACTAATGAGTCTGAATTCCTCAATCTCCGAGGGCCTACGGATTGACTCTCATCCCCTGCTGCTGGTGAAATAGTTTGGAGTGATTGGAGGGGGAAGTTATGAGTCATCCCAGGCCCTGGTGTCTTTGTCACGGACTGTTAACCTTCACTGCTGGGATAATTACATTATTATCATAGAGACATGGGGGCCCAACTCTATTTTAGGGATGTGAATTATGCTACTTATGATTTAGCAGGCAGGTAGGTACACTGCATGACCAAAAGTATGTGGACACCTGCTCGTCGAACATATCATTCCAAAATCATGGGCATTAAGAGTTGGTCCCCCCCCCGTTGCTGCTATTAAAGCTTTCCACTAGATGTTGGAACATTGCTGCGGGGACTTGCTTCCATTCAGCCACAAGCATTAGTGAAGTCTGGCACTGATGTTGGGCGATTAGGCCTGGCTCGCAGTAGCATTCCAATTCATCCCAAAGGTGGTCGATGGGGTTAAGGTCAGGGCTCTGTGTAGGCCAGTCAAGTTCTTCCACACCAATCGACAAACCATTTCTGTATGGACCTCGCATTGTGCACTGGAGCATTGTCATGCTGAAACAGAAAAGGGCCTTCCCCAAGCTGTCATTGTATGCTGTTGCTTTACAGTTGGCACTATGCATTGGGGCACAGGTAGCGTTCTCCTGGCATCCGCCAAACCCAGATTCGTCCGTCGGACTGCCAGATGGTGACACGTTATTCATCACTCCAGAGAGCGCATTTCCATTGCTCCGGAGTCCAATGGCGGCAAGCTTTATACCACTCCAGCCGACGGTTGCCATTGCGCATGGTGATCTTAGGCTTGTGTGCAGCTGCTCGGCCATGGAAACCCATTTCATGAAGCTCCCGACGAACCGTTCTTGTGCTGACGTTGCATCGAGGCAGTTTGGAACTTGATAGTGAGTGTTGCAACAGAGGACAGATGCTTTTTATGCACTTCAGCACTTGGCAGTCCTGTTCTGTGAACTTGTGTGGCCTACCAGTTCGCGGCTTAGCCGTTGTTCCTTCTAAACGTTTCCACTTCACAATAACAGCACTTACAGTTGACCGGGGTAGCTTTAGCAGGGCAGAAATTTGATGAACTGACTTGGTGGAAACGTGGCATCCCATGACGGTGCCACATTGATAGTCACTGAGCTCTTCAGTAAGGCCATTCTACTGCCAATTTTTGTCTATGGAGATTGCATGCTTTCCTGAGATTGCATGGCTGTGTGCTCGATGTTACACACCTGTCAGCAACGGGTTTGGCGGAAATAGCCGAATCCACTCATTTGAAGGGGTGTCCACATACCTTTTGTGTGTATGTAGTGTAGATGTTCACCCTCTTCCTTCTGCAACTAATGTTCACTCTTTATTTGGACAAAATGAAAGACAAAGGAATTCCACCCCATAAGTTGTGTGTAAGGCTTGCTGATATACAGACCCAGTTTATTGCTGTCTTATCTAGAAATGTAGAATTTCAGCAAATCATTAACCAGGTTTCCTTCCAACCATTTCATGTGAATGAATTACCTGATGCATGAAAACAGTCACAGCTGGGCTGATGGAAACAGGATATGCCGATACAATTTTTAAAATGGTGACAGACTATTTGTTTGTTCAACATGGTTGGGATCTTTTTGTGTCGGGGAAATTGATTATGTGAGAAATGGAGGTCGAAACGCCTTTTTATGCGCAAATATTGATGTAATTAACCATCATTGAAATACACTTATGTTGTGTGGTCCTCCCACTATGACACAGGAAAGCATGCAGTTTATTAGGCTACAGATGAAATAAGTTATGATGAACTTCACAGGGTGGTGAAAGTGCACGGTGATGAGCTTCACAGGGTGGTGAAAGTGCACGGTGATGAACTTCACAGGGTGGTGAAAGTGCACGGTGATGAGCTTCACAGGGTGGTGAAAGTGCACGGTGATGAACTTCACAGGGTGGTGAAAGTGCACGGTGATGAACTTCACAGGGTGGTGAAAGTGCACGGTGATGAACTTCACAGGGTGGTGAAAGTGCACGGTGATGAACTTCACAGGGTGGTGAAAGTGCACGGTGATGAACTTCACAGGGTGGTGAAAGTGCACGGTAACGAGCTTGATGCTCCTTTCCAATCAATATCCAGGGTCTTATTCTGGTGACATGATGATCGATGCTTTGCTGCCATTTGACAAATACAAATAATATTTATCTTCTCCATAATAATCTCATTATGCATGTAGCCTACCCACACTGTATCTGGCAGCTGTTGGGTAAAGTGCACGTGCCAAGATCAGAGTGGGCACCCCTGCTCTAAAACTAACAGGTTTTGTGACAAAATATATGTTTATGTGCACTGTCATCACACACAGCCTTTTATCCACAACAAGTTCATTTGATGGAAACCCATCTCTGGTGGAAAATGCACATATTGTGTTATGCAGATTGGATGGAAACCTAGCTATTTAGTGTCATTTGTATTCTGCCTACATTTATCAGTCAACCTTTTTTAAATGACGTTTGTTTTTGGCATGCGTAATGTAATTTGCTAACGTCTACGTCCTCTTGTCTCCTCAGGTTCTGTGAGTCTCCCACCAGTGACTTGGAGATGAGGAATGGCCGGGGCCGGGGCAAGAGGATGAGGCCCAACAGCAACACACCCGTCAACGAGAACAGCAACTCGTCGGACAACAAGGGCAGCGGCACCAGCAAGACACGTGCTGCCAACAACAACAGTAAGGGTCGGCGGGGCAGCCAGACGTCGTCGGAGCGCCGCACGCCACCCAACAGCAACACAGAGGATGTCAAGGCCAGCCCCTCATCGGCCAGCAAGCGCAAGTCCAAACCTGCCTCAGACATGGAGCCCAACTCCAGCTCTGAGGACACCAAAGGCAACAAGCGCATGCGGACCAACTCCAACAGCGGAGGAGGAGGGGCGCTTCCCCCTGTCCCTCCCCCCATCCCCTCAATTAAAACTGAGCCCCAGCCCCCGACACTCGACCGCAACTGTCCCTCGCCGGTCCTCATCGACTGCCCGCACCCCGGCTGCAACAAGAAGTACAAGCACATCAACGGCCTCAAGTACCACCAGGCCCGCGCCCACAACGACGACGACGACATCAAGCTGGACCTGGATGGGGACAGTGAATACGGGGAGGACTCCACGCTTCACCCTGAGCCGGGGAACTGCAACGGGGCCTCCAGTTCTCACAAAGGCTGTCTGTCTCCCGCACGGTCTGTCACCCCCAAAGGAAGGGGCTTTGACTGCCAGAGTCCGTCTCCTTCCCCGGGCAAGTTTGGTTCCAAACAGAGTAAAAAGAAAGGTGGCGACGCTGACCCTGAAGCAAGCGGCATACCGATGGAAGGCTGTGACGACGGGCCCTGTCTCACCGATGAGGCCAGCAACGACGGCATGGAAAAGTCCAAGTCCCACAAAAAGTCCAAGACCGACAAACTATCTCAGAAGAACATGAAGTCATCGTCCCGGCCTGTACCCCCAGGGAGCGTAGCTTCCCAGCAGCTCTACTCCCTACAGGCTGCCTCTTTCCCTGCCGGGGGGAACCCCAATGCTTCTCTAGGGATCCCCCCTATGATACAGGGCATCCCCAAAAGCCCCCAGATGAAGGGCACCCAGCCCATCAAACCCCCCGCCGTGATGGGAGACCCTGTCGCGCTGAACCCTGTCACGCTGAACCCTGCTTCCGGTGCCTCAAAAGAAAAGAAGAAGAAGGAGAAGAAGAAGAGAGACAGCAGGAAGGAGGCAGAGAGCCCTAAGCCTCTGGGGAAAGGGGGGAAACCAGAAGAGGGCAAGAGTCCCTACTCTGAGTCCTCAGAGCCAGGAAAAGGTGACGGGCTACTTAACGGCTCCTCGGACCCCCACCAGAGCCGTCTTGCCAGCATCAAGGCAGAGGCGGATAAGATCTACAGCTTCACCGACAACGCCCCCAGTCTGTCCATAGGGGTGGCCAGCCGGATAGAGGGCACGGGAATGCCTCAGCCACTCACGCCCCTCCACGTGGTCACCCAGAATGGTGGCGGAGCCGACAACTCCTCGGTCAAGACCAACAGCCCGGCGTACTCGGACATCTCGGACGCAGGGGAGGACGGCGAGGGCAGACTTGTGGAAGGGGTGAAGGTCAAGGTGGAGGACCAAGGTATCAGAGAAGGAGCAAAGAAAGCCTTGTTTCCCAGCCAGACGCCCAACAAGGAGTCTCCGTACTATGCCGGCTATGAGGCCTACTACTCGCCCAACTACACCTGCCCCAGCCCCGGTGCCGCCAACCCGGGCATGCCGCACACCGGAAGTCCGGCATTGAAAGTGAAGCGTGAGGACGAACAGGAGAATGTGGAAGACAAGGTCAAAGTGGAGCCTCACGAAGATCGCAAAGCCGAGATGAACGCCTCCAGTCAACAACAACAACAACATCATCATCATCATCAACAACAACAACAACAACAGCAGCAGCAGCAGCAGCAGCAGTCAGTCATCCAACAGCGCTCCAACATGTACATGCAGCCTCTCTATTACAACCAGTACTCCTACGTTCCCCCGTACGCCTACCACCCGGACCAGGCCTACCACAACCACCTGCTCAACACCAACCCGGCCTACCGGCACCAGTATGAGGAGCGCCAGCGCCAGGTGATCTCTGAGCAGCACCGGGTGGCGGTGGCGGAGAAGAAGAGCTCTGACGCGGCGGCCATGAAGGAACGCGAGGCCTCCATGAAGGAGGAGTGGAAGCAGAAGGCCTTGGGGCCGCCCACTCTCTCCAAGGCCCCTGGAAAGACAGACAGCCTGGCCAACAAGACCCAACAGAACCAGGGTAAGACCAGAGACTCTCCATCGGAGCCCTCCAAGGCCTCCGCCACAGGCCTGAAAGGAGAGGTATCTAAGTCACAGCAGGCCGAAGGGCTGAAGATGAAGCTGAGTGAAGGGGGGCACCATGGGAAGGAGGACTCCAAGCCAAGCCTAGACTCCAGAGCGGGGATAGAGCAAGCCATGTGGTACAGACAGGTAAAAAAAAAATACCCTATTATTTTTCATACTTAGGTGTGTTCTTATATTCTATTATTTGTACATATTTTATTATGTTAATGATTGCAGTGTAATGTGGTGATTGATGCTCATTTTAGATCATGTTTGGATCACTTGTAGCCCTTCTAGAGAGCTGTGGAGTTGTTTTAAAGAGGTATCCCTGAGTTAACCCATTCACACCATCTGTCTACCCCAAGCAGACCCAGATGGAGGACGAGCAGCAACAACCACCACCGCGGTGGAAAGACGAGAGAGACCGAGAGCGAGAGAGAGACCGCGACCGCAAAGGAAAGGACGACAGGCCCAACAGGCCCAAGGAGAGTGGCGGTCCCAAAGAGGAGGATGGCACTGGTCCGAAAGAGGGCACAGACCCCAGAACGTCTTCTGCTGAGGACCAACGGGCCATGGGCAAAGACCCTCGCGCCAATGCCCACATGCAGTTCTCCTCGGCCCTGGCGCAGCACCAGGGCTACATGCCCTATATGCCTGGTTACCCTTATGGGCAGGGCTATGACCCCAGCCACCCCGGGTACAGAGGCATGCCCACAGTCATGATGCAGAATTACCCAGGTAACCACACCAGATCAACTATTGGTATAGAAAGGAACCACTTGGTGAAAGTGCATTTGCCCAAAAAATCTCTATACAAATGTTTTGATATTAAGCCATGAATGAAATTAACACAATGACCTGTCCCCCATGTTAGGTTCCCCCTACCTGCCCGCGGGCTATCCGTTCTCCCCTTACGGCGGCAAGATGGCCGGCGGTGAGGAGGAGGCGAGGGGAGGTGACAAGTCGCGCGCCAGCCCCACGGTGAGCGGCAAGGCAGCTTCGGTGGACTCCAAGGCCCTGGACATCCTGCAGCAGCACGCCAGCCAGTACAAGAGCAAGTCCCCCACGGTGGGCGACAAGCCGTCCCATGAGAGGGACAGGGGAGAGAGGAGCGGCGGGGAGAGGGAACGAGAGAGGGACATGGAGCGGCCACGCTCCTCGCCCTCCCAGCGCATCATGCCCTCCCATCACCACCTGGGATACCCGCTGCTCTCGGGCCAGTATGATCTGTCCTACACAACAGGTCAGTCGCAGCCAATCACCACTTTTACTATTATGACTGACAAGGCTCTCGGAAACTCTTACTGATACACAACTGATGTACCCACCACAACGGATGTACCCACCACAACTGATGCACCCTCCCCAACTGATGCACCCTCCCCAACTGATGCACCCTCCCCAACTGATGCACCCTCCCCAACTGATGCACCCTCCCCAACTGATGCACCCTCCCCAACTGATGTACATACATTTTCCGCCTCGCACAGGTCTCTCGTCATCAGCTATTGTTGCCAGTCAGCAAGCCGCAGCCCCCTCCCTCTACCCCCCGGCGCGGAGATGAAAACGGTAAGGCCCCTAGTCAGACAGACGGACAGGCACACAAACAGAATAAAATGGATCTTAAAAGAGAAAAATACATCAGCAGACATAAAGTGCAGTTCAATAACCAAATGGACGGTATCACACCAAATACTTGGTACTGTGTGCACACTAACCAAACTGTGTCATAGACGACGCCAATGGAGACAGTCTTACTGGGGTCTGACACATACAACCACAATGACTTTACACACTAAATACTTTACAATTTACATACTTTTAAAACGTGTGTGTGTGTGTGTGTGTGTGTGTGTGTGTGTGTGTGTGTGTGTGTGTGTGTGCCTCTATCAGTTACACATACACGTCAGTACATACACATAACAAATAGGTCACACCAATGGGAGTATCACGGTCTCATTAGCCAGACAAATAGATACTGGGGTCAGATGTGGCCGTATGGACAGAGAGCATGGTGGGAAAAGATGTAGACATGCAGTACTTTGACAACCTGTAGCTTCTATGCCTCATTACATATGAGAAATTATGCTTTACTTTACAATCGCACTGACTTAGTACTACTGGCCTGGACAACAGTCTGATACACAGCTCTCTGGGAAAAGACTTAGTACTACTGGCCTGGACAACAGTCTGATACACAGCTCTCTGGGAAAAGACTTAGTACTACTGGCCTGGACAACAGTCTGATACACAGCTCTCTGGGAAAAGACTTAGTACTACTGGCCTGGACAACAGTCTGATACACAGCTCTCTGGGAAAAGACTTAGTACTACTGGCCTGGACAACAGTCTGATACACAGCTCTCTGGGAAAAGACTTAGTACTACTGGCCTGGACAACAGTCTGATACACAGCTCTCTGGGAAAAGACTTAGTACTACTGGCCTGGACAACAGTCTGATACACAGCTCTCTGGGAAAAGACTTAGTACTACTGGCCTGGACAACAGTCTGATACACAGCTCTCTGGGAAAAGACTTAGTACTACTGTACTGTACAACAGTCTGATACACAGCTCTCTGGGAAAAGACTTAGTACTACTGTACTGTACAACAGTCTGATACACAGCTCCCTGGGAAAAGACTTAGTACTACTGTACTGTACAACAGTCTGATACACAGCTCCCTGGGAAAAGACTTAGTACTACTGGCCTGGACAACAGTCTGATACACAGCTCTCTGGGAAAAGACTTAGTACTACTGGCCTGGACAACAGTCTGATACACAGCTCTCTGGGAAAAGACTTAGTACTACTGGCCTGGACAACAGTCTGATACACAGCTCTCTGGGAAAAGACTTAGTACTACTGGCCTGGACAACAGTCTGATACACAGCTCTCTGGGAAAAGACTTAGTACTACTGTACTGTACAACAGTCTGATACACAGCTCCCTGGGAAAAGACTTAGTACTACTGTACTGTACAACAGTCTGATACACAGCTCCCTGGGAAAAGACTTAGTACTACTGTACTGTACAACAGTCTGATACACAGCTCCCTGGGAAAAGACTTAGTACTACTGTACTGTACAACAGTCTGATACACAGCTCCCTGGGAAAAGACTTAGTACTACTGTACTGTACAACAGTCTGATACACAGCTCCCTGGGAAAAGACTTAGTACTACTGTACTGTACAACAGTCTGATACACAGCTCCATGGGAAAATACTTAATACTGCTGTACTGTACAACAGTCTGATACACAGCTCCCTGGGAAAAGACTTACTACTACTGTACTGTACAACAGTCTGATACACAGCTCCCTGGGAAAAGACTTCAACAAAGGCCCGACTGTGCTAGCTAGCAGCCTCAGTATGCAGTAGCAACAGCTCTTATGCATTCAGTTCAGTTGTTCGTCCTAAGCAGGTAGAACAGCAGCAGAGCCGTGAATCACAGTCGTGATACTGTAATAGAGACAGCGTAATCACAGGCTGCCCTGACCTCTAGTGGCTGACCTCTGCCTTGTTTCTGGATGTGGAATACCTTATCTAGAGTCTTCTGTTGGATTTGCTTCCTCAGCTTGGTATTCAAGTGTAAAATGTCACTCACATAGATGTCACAGTGGTCAAAACGGCTGCATTTAAATGTTTTTGCCATTTTTACATTTTGAGGTAATATTGTAATTTACAATAGTAGTGATACTAGTCATTAGATTGGGTAATCTACGTGTCATTAGATTGGGTAATCTACGTGTCATTAGATTGGGTAATCTACGTGTCATTAGATTGGGTAATCTACGTGTCTTGAACATAGTTTTGAATTTGAATTTAGCCAACCATTTTCTGTCTTGTGTCATTTCCACAGGGAGACGTGACCGACACCTCGCCACCCTGCAAAGATTCATGTGACTGGCTCACATGAGGAAGCCCTGGGCTCCGAGTCCATTTTAGACATCAGTTGAATGGTGTTTCTATATTTGTAGTTCTCTGCCTGAATGTCCGGCAGATACATTTTTTTCTTCTCCTAGCAGCATCTTTTTCCCTCGTTTCCCTCCTGCCCCACCGTGGACTGGGACTGACCTCATCCAAGGTTCAAAGCCATCACTGTCTGCCCATGTGCACACCTCCGCTGATATCTATTGGTCTTTGCACTGTTGATGAACGAACACATGCAAAAATAGACCAATTGACTGCCTGAAAAGCTGAAAAGGGGTTCTGACTGCATAGTTTTTTTTTAGTCCCATGCAGAACGGGGCTGGGTGGCTGGGGGGGATGATGGGGGAGGGGTCAAACTAAAATAAAGACTGACAAAACTAAACAAGTGAATCATGTTGAAATGTTTGAACTTGCTGTTGTTGACCTGTTGTACCCAGTGTGCCAGTATATCCTGACAATTGTCATTAGTAGGTTTACTGTGTGTGGTGAAAGGACGCTTGAGGAGAGAGGCTCAACCTCCTCAGACTTCTATAGGCGTTGAAGGGTTTGTTTTCTCGTCCCTCAACCAGCCATTTGCTCGCTAAACACCTCTTGGTTCACTCTTCAGGGATAGACATAATTATTGTGTGAAGGGAACACATTCACCTCAATACAGTTCATGTTTTGTGTTTTCTTGACATTTGCATTGTTCATTTCACGGCATGAGTGACTTTTCTTTCAGTTAACTTGATTCCTCCCCACTTCCCAATCCATCCTTTAATGTGTTTTTGATACGCCAGTCTCACTTCACCCTTTCCATACACTGAATCAACCAAATCACACGCATACCGTGGCTCACTCTGATCAATATTGCACTGACTGATGGACAGTTGTAACCATGGTTTCTGTTCAGAAGTGTAGAGCTGTTTGTTACCTCAGAACACTGGGGATCATCTACTGAAGAGGTCGGCCATTTTCACCTGTCAGCCTACAGTACCTTACTGGTCCTTCAATCGGCACAGCAAATGGACCAGCTCGTTATCCTGTCAATTTCCATGGAGGAAGAATCAAACGACTGATTGCAGAGGATGAGGAAGGATGCACAATGTAAAGTCAAGGCATAACCAGGGAGGAGCGATGCCCGGCTAGACAACACACAACCAACCACGCACATCTAGCTGCTAGCTCAGAGCGACCCCATCCCGTCAGCAACACCACTTGTGTGGGCAGCGCTTCACTCCTATATATCCTTGGCTTAGCAACCCTTCCCCTGTGTTACAGTAGTGCAGCACTGAGCCAATGGGGGAGTCCCAGTAGATTCAACCAAGCCTGGCCAATGTCTGGCACTCCTATCACTGGGTGGCCCTTCAGGTGACAACTGCCAGAGACTGTTACATGGTCACATTACAGCTGGGCTCCCCTCAGTAGAGGGACATCACCTCATTCAACCCCCTCTCTCTGCCAGTCACCTCATTCAACCCCCTCTCTCTGCCACTCACCTCATTCAACTCCCACTCTCTCAGACCAGTGGGGCTTGTAGGGGTTTTGGAGATGAGGGGGGGTGTAGTCAGACCAGTGGGGCAGTAGGGGTTTTGGAGATGAGGGGGGAGTGTAGTCTCTCAGACCAGTGGGGCACTAGGTGTTTTGGAGATGAGGGGGGAGTGTAGTCTCTCAGACCAGTGGGGCACTAGGGGTTTTGGAGATGAGGGGGGAGTGTCGTCTCTCAGACCAGTGGGGCACTAGGGGTTTTGGAGATGAGGGGGGAGTGTAGTCTCTCAGACCAGTGGGGCACTAGGGGTTTTGGAGATGAGGGGGGGGGAGTGTCGTCTCTCAGACCAGTGGGGCACTAGGTGTTTTGGAGATGGGGGGGGAGTGTCGTCTCTCAGACCAGTGGGGCACTAGGTGTTTTGGAGATGAGGGGGGAGTGTAGTCTCTCAGACCAGTGGGGCACTAGGTGTTTTGGAGATGAGGGGGGAGTGTAGTCTCTCAGACCAGTGGGGCACTAGGGGTTTTGGAGATGAGGGGGGAGTGTCATCTCTCAGACCTTTGGGGCACTAGGGGTTTTGGAGATGAGGGGGTGTTAATCAAAGGTTATTTAAAAACAGTCACAGTGATCTTAGATTTGTTCTTTACCTGTTTATTTATTCAAGAACCCTTTTTGGAGAAGATCTAGGGATGTTGTCTGGATTGAAGCATGGATGAACTCTTGAGTTGAGAAGCTTAATTTAACCTTTGTGCCCATTTAAGCAAGTAGCCATGAAATGATGCCTCCGTAGTGGGATACAGCACTTAAAACACAACACAATGTCCTCCCCTCCACTAATGTAGACTCCTTTCCTATTCACACAAAGTAGTCGCTATACAATGTATAGAAAAGGCTTCATATGGTGTGTGAGCTGGAGTCGTTGAGAGTGAAGCTAAACCAGTCATTAAAAGTCAAAGATGTATATTTATTTTTTCAGGGAGGGGTACTTGCGCTATACAAACGAGGCTTGTTGACAGTCTGCCCTGTAAGAAACTGTGGAATGTTCCAGAAGTCAACATACTGCTGGCCAGAACATTATCACGATTGTCAGGTAGCTTTTTTAAAATTTTACATTTAGTTCAGTATTGAAGTACATAAATACACCTGGATTTCACTAACTTGAACCTGCTAGCTTGGTGGTGTAACCCCTTGTTAAGGACTAGGACAGTTAACATATTAGTCTCATTGTGTTGCTAGTTTCTTGTCCTATAGGACTAGGACAGTTAACATACTAGTCTCATTGTGTTGCTAGTTTCTTGTCCTATAGGACTAGGACAGTTAACATACTAGTCTCATTGTGTTGCTAGTTTCTTGTCCTATAGGACTAGGACAGTTAACATATTAGTCTCATTGTGTTGCTAGTTTCTTGTCCTATAGGACTAGGACAGTTAACATATTAGTCTCATTGTGTTGCTAGTTTCTTGTCCACAAGTGTCATGGTTCATAAATGGAATGGTGTTGCGACCTGTATATCTGAATGTGACAGTGTGTTGAGATGTCCTGTACCACTAATATCTACTAGAAATATAGACCGCTGTGACGTTGTATGACGCTTCAGTGGATTGTCATTTCTACATGTCCCAAGCAGAATGGCTTTCCACTGGAGGAAGAGACCAGTGCATTGCTCCAAAGGACAGAGATTTAGACTTGGTAGTAGGTTGAATAAGAATCGTATTGCCTTGGGGGTATGATAAAGCCACACAAGCAAAGTACTTACTATCCAGCATCCAGCAACTTAAAGGAAAAAGCTCTTGATTTTGTCTTGTTATTTTTGGAGGACATTCTTTGTTAGCTACTCTTTGATTGAGTAGTTTTTTTGTTCTCCAGAACGGCAGTTGCTTCAGTTGTCTCAATTGGTGCTTATAAAAACATCCTTTATCCCTGGGAACAAAGACACTCTTTCCGACACTCTTTTTTCTCACCTTCCTCACGGGCCCTCTCCTCACCCTCCTCACGGGCCCTCTCGTCTCCCTCCTCACGGGCCCTCTCGTCTCCCTCCTCACGGGCCCTCTCGTCTCCCTCCTCACCTTCCTCTCGTCTCCCTCCTCACCTTCCTCACTGGCCCTCTCGTCTCCCTCCTCACCTTCCTCACGGGCCCTCGTCTCCCTCCTCACGGGCCCTCTCGTGTCACTCAAAACCCTCAAAGTATCAGTCACTGGTACTTGCAAGGATGTTTACAACGGTTTTCATTTCTATGGTTGAGCCCTGTCTCCTGTGGTCTCACCCCTTCCCTCCCTCTTCTCCTTCATCCTCCCCTTCAGGAGTTTATGTAAAGTGTGCATTACCACCACGGTTCTTTTTTATACAATACTGTATAAATTTGGGCGAAAAATAAATCTTTTTATGAGACAATCATATCTGTCATGTCTGACTGGCTTGCTTTATTCAGTCATAAGGAGTTGGAAGTGGACAATCGAAATGATAGCTATTGCATATGTTGAAAAATTATTTTGTTTATCAAATGCATGTCAATGCTTGTTCATTAACTTGAATGTCAATAATTGACAAACTTCTGTTAATATAAAATATATGACGATATGATACTGTGGTTCAACAGTAGTGTGTTGACTTGGCACTGTTTCTCAACCTCCGGTTCCAGGACCAGCACCGGCCCCTGGGATATTGCTGATTGGTCCCTTACAGGGATGTATTAAAGCAATGAGCTAAAATAACCACTAGAGGGTGGTGTTCCCAAATAATTATGAGAAGTGGGCTATTATGCAAATTGTCTATATAGAATTTCATAATACACACCGGTAACATAAGCCTCCATTGACCTAAACAGGCAATTTACTAAAACTTACCTAAAAGTAAAATTTGAGGCTTAGTACAAAGAACATAACATTTGAGAACCTTTTCATCATCGATCACCACTTCATCCATACTTCATTGCACCTTTTTGGTAAACCTTTCAAATGTGTAGTTTGTCTTAATGGCTGCTGAACCAGCCCAGCCAACAGTTAGGATATTTTCCTAAATACCCCCCCACCCCACCCCCAAGTCCCTTCTCCCCGGGGGGGGTGCTCTGCGTGCAACAACGTGATGATTCTGCTGCAACAGCGGGGGAGAGATTATGCAAGGATGATTTTGTTCAGTGTAAATGTGAAATCTGATTATCCCCTGTGTTCTCAGTGGGGGAGGGAGAGTGTAAGGTCTGGGGGGGGGGGGGTGAGCGGGGTTAGCTAGAGGAGAGAGGGTGGAGATGTGCTGAGGCAATGGCTTTTACAGCAGGCGCCTGGGAGTAGGAGGAACAGGGTAGAGACTCACTGGCAGGGATGACGTGGGAACGCGGTACGGCACGGTAGTACGCAGTGGAGGCTCCTCTTGCTCTGCGACGACAAGGGCGCGGTGGCCGACAGCGCAGGGGTTAATGGGATGCACTATCTACGCAGCCAGCCCTGAGGCCCTGCCAGGCGACGAGGCCACAGGCCGGGACCACCGACACCACCACCGACCCCATGGTCCCTGCAACCAGAAGATACCACCCAGGTCAGTCAGCCCTGTTACCTGCACTGTCAGTCAGCCCTGTTACCTGTTCACTTTCTTTGGTGAGGCAATACTTAGGTCGGTTTCTCAGACCCAGACTAAGATCATTCCTGGACTAAAAAGCACTCTAGTCCAGTAGTAGCCATATTTTGGGTTGAAGAAACCGTCCTGTACAGTCCAAACATAAGGAACAACGGTGGGATTTCTCCTAGTGTGGAGGTTTGTGTAATGACTTCCTTGAACTGAGATACTTCTATTTACTGATGTGACTTTTCCCTTGAACCTCAGACCTGTGGAACATCCACCTTCTACACTACTAGTAAAGGTCTATGCTAGCCTCTTCTCTACGTGTATTAGTATGCTCACAGCACGCAGGCAGGTGTTGTGTATTCACAGTGTAAACTGTGTCTGTCCTCTACGTTGACTTTATTCACCCCTGACGTTGTTCCATGATTAATAGAGCTCAAGGGGGTGAGTGTGAGTGTGTGCATCCTCAGTGGCAACAGAAAGGTTCAAGGATATCAGAGACTCATGTGTTCTGGTAGTCAGTTAGCCTATTAGTACTGGTAGGAGTACATTGAATAGAAGGAATACAGTAACAATATGAAACTGGTCGGGTGCAGGAAATAATATTAGCAGGATGGAGAGTAAAAGAAAGTCATGGTTGTGATGGTATGGCGTTCCTTAAGAGGATGGAAATGCTAGTAGCAGGGTTTTCAGCACCACAGATCTTTGCACAGTGTCCTCCCTGCACAAGCTAAATAACACCAATATGCTGTGTTATTGAAAATAACTTTAGGACTGTAACAGACCAAATACAGCTATATTTTGGGGGGGCTTAGGCCTACTCAGGAAAATGATGGCATTTTATTGATGTAGAATTTATTCAACTCAGACATGGATGAACAATTATAAACATCTTACTTGAAAAGGATACTGTGGTAGGCCTAATGTGATTTGCTTACACCACTCAGTAAGGTGAAAAGGTGCAGTTACGTTCTGCCTTGGAATATAACAAAATAGATTTAAATTGCATTCGGTTGTATCATTACGGTTAGTACAAGCGAGCGTAATCACACGATTAGGTTATTTTAAGTCCGTTGACCAAAGCTTTACCAAACCGTGAATGACACAGCGGTGGCGTATTCTCAACCAACCTCACGGATTCCCTGCGCAACAAGTTGACAAGCGGCCAGTGCTTCTTGTCTCGCCGCATGTCTCTTTGCTTCAGATTGTGTAATTTTTCGCAATTCTAATTCTTTTTAACCCATGGACATTTCGCTATAGCTACTTTACGCCATGTGAAGCTGTGGCTGGTACCAATTCAACCTTGTGGAGGACATGACAGTTACTTCGGCTGAATAAAATAAGACGACTGGCCTACCTGTGCAGCGGTACGTTGCGGAAGGTTATTCGTAAAGGCAAAGATTGCGTGAGTTGACAGTCTCTCTCATCTCTAGAGTTTGTCGTCTATTTTTTATTGACAAACGCATAAGTTGTTTATAATGAATCTAGTCCCTAATGTAAGTACCTCAGATGTATGAAGTAGGGCAGGCTGTATAAGCAGGTTATTAGTCTAGTTTCTAAATCAATTGGGGCAGTCCCGCCAATAACCTCATGATTTTGTACCTTATACTTTATCACAGCCTACAGGCATATAACTATAAAAATGGTCAGATTTATTTTATTTATCACATTTTAGCCTCTATACTTTATATATTTTTCAATGAGTGACATTCCTACAATATATTTGTTTCTGAAAATTATTTGAAGCTCGCATTTGTTGACAAAGGATCAACAAAACTGTGAACAATGTAGATACAGTATGCTACTTTTTTTTTACAACACGTTTTTTGGTTAAAATAAGGGTAGACATTCATACTAATGCCATTTGCGTATTTGAGTCATATTATTCAAAAACCAGGGGGTTATATCTAATTAGTTGTGGAAATCTTAGACTACGTGGTTTAAATCTAAGCGTCAGTGACGACTAGTCGACGGTTGTTTGCTGTAGACAGTAGTCTACCTAATCAGAGCCATTTGAATGGGCGCAAGTGATGTCCCTCTCTACACACTCACGCTTGCTTGAAAGGAGCCCTCAATGTAGCTCCTTTTGAAATTCAAATTATTTTTATTTCCTGTAAGGGAACTTTGTGTTGTGACGAATTGTTCAAGACACATCAACATAGAACATTAAAACATGTAGGCTACAGTACACATGCAAGCAGATGTGTCAAACCTGTTGCAAAGGATCTGGCCTTGCAATACAAGTGCATCCTGTCTCTGATTCTGTAGAGTAACTGTTAAACTCACAAACAGGATATTGACCAACCTCCACTCATATTGTCATCTTGTTTATCTTGTGGGGAGAGAACAGGTCCAGAGAACCGGTCCAGGATGCCTATATAGTCTACAGTCTCCGCTTGTAGTGTAGCAGTGTGGATACGGTATCTCACAGACCAAGTCCTTCTTTGTGTTATGGTTTCATAGACAACTACCTGCATCACAATTTGCCTGATTGTAGTCCATATGTAGGCAACAGGTACAAATATGGACTAGCCTTCATAACTAATAATAATGGAGGCTACAGATGTATTGGTGATTAGGCCATATCAGGACCACAATATGACATAACCCAGCTGCAGCCAATTATGCAAAGCATGCCTTTCTCAGATGCAGGTGGTAGCTAAAGTACTCAGGGCCCTATTAAATCCAACTCCACTTCCTCCCTTACCTTCACTGAGCTCAACTGTAATTAATAGGCCACCTGACTGCAGGCGTTCAGCTTGAACAAGCCCTTTGGTTTGCACAGCTGTGGTGAACCATGAGAGAGGAGAAATGGTTGATCACATTCTGTGTTCTTTTTTTAATACATGCTCTTATGGATAATTTATTGCCCGTGGTTTGGCTTTCCCTGCAACTTAAGGGAAAGGGCTCCCCCCCCCCCCCCCCCCCCCCACCGCTCTGCCCCACTGTTAAATCAGACCAAGTCTGCACAACTCAGGGCCTCCAGTTCTGCTGTCCTGATGACTTTCTGTTTGTCCAATTGAAAACAACGAGTCACACAAAGACGTGATAAAATGTCCCTTGGTCTTCTGACTGTTCAGGGAATGGAGGGGTTTATTAGGGTATTATGGCTAAACAATGTCCACGCCAACGGGTCGTAGAATTTGGTGACATTTTCTGGGAAAGATGATACCCAGCCCTGAAGTTGCTCCCTCTCGGCCAGTGAAGGTTTTAGGAGAAGTCATTGGTTCAGATGGAATGAACCAGGCCAATTAGAGATAATAAGCAGGAAACTCAGCATGTGATAAATGGCCAGACTGAGTCAGGGGTTTTCTAGAAAACACAAAGCTATTATCAGTCAGTCACACCTGTGATTATACAGAGGATGTGGTAACTACTGCCTTTCTCCCAAAAGGGTCACGGTGTCATCCAGTGTACGTGTGTGTGAGTTAGTGGAATGGTGTGCACATGTGTGTGAGTTAGTGGAATGGTGTGCACATGTGTGTGAGTTAGTGGAATGGTGTGCACATGTGTGTGAGTTAGTGGAATGGTGTGCACATGTGTGTGAGTTAGTGGAATGGTGTGCACATGTGTGTGAGTTAGTGGAATGGTGTGCACATGTGTGTGAGTTAGTGGAATGGTGTGTACATGTGTGTGAGTTAGTGGAATGGTGTGCACATGTGTGTGATTTAGTGGAATGGTGTGTACATGTGTGTGTTAGTGGAATGGTGTGCACGTGTGTGAGTTAGTGGAATGGTGTGCACATGTGTGTGAGTTAGTGGAATGGTGTGCACATGTGTGTGAGTTAGTGGAATGGTGTGCACATGTGTGTTTTGAAGAGCACAAGTGGTTGCTCGACAGTGTGCATGAAAGAGCATGAGAAAGTCACCCAGGTCCTCTGCACAGCTTCATTAACCTGTGTTTATTCGCTTGTATATTGATATAGAATTTGCATGAATGGGTGTGTCCACGCATCAATATGAGCTGTGTTAGAATACGACACATGAGCCTATGGATAACTGATGACAGCTCAACTCTGTGTGTTCAGGCCCAACACCATGACGGAACACCAGGAGCAGAATGACGAGGGAGTCCTCATCTCAACACAGGACCTGGAGACCTCAAAACACCAGGATACTCAAGGAGGCCATCCACAGTTCAGGTAGGTAACATGTACACACACACACAGGATCTTTATCTATATACAGACAGGTCCTCTGTATAGACTATTAGACACAGACAGACAGGTCCTCTGTATAGACTATTAGACACAGACAGACAGGTCCTCTGTATAGACTATTAGACACAGACAGACAGGTCCTCTGTATAGACTATTAGACACAGACAGACAGGTCCTCTGTATAGACTATTAGACACAGACAGACAGGTCCTCTGTATAGACTATTAGACACAGACAGACAGGTCCTCTGTATAGACTATTAGACACAGACAGACAGGTCCTCTGTATAGACTATTAGACACAGACAGACAGGTCCTCTGTATAGACTATTAGACACAGACAGACAGGTCCTCTGTATAGACTATTAGACACAGACAGACAGGTCCTCTGTATAGACTATTAGACACAGACAGACAGGTCCTCTGTATAGACTATTAGACACAGACAGACAGGTCCTCTGTATAGACTATTAGACACAGACAGACAGGTCCTCTGTATAGACTATTAGACACAGACAGACAGGTCCTCTGTATAGACTATTAGACACAGACAGACAGGTCCTCTGTATAGACTATCACACACAGACAGACAGGTCCTCTGTATAGACTATTAGACACAGACAGACAGGTCCTCTGTATAGACTATTAGACACAGACAGACAGGTCCTCTGTATAGACTATTAGACACAGACAGACAGGTCCTTTGTATAGACTATTAGACACAGACAGACAGGTCCTCTGTATAGACTATTAGACACAGACAGACAGGTCCTCTGTATAGACTATTAGACACAGACAGACAGGTCCTCTGTATAGACTATCACACACAGACAGACAGGTCCTCTGTATAGACTATTAGACACAGACAGACAGGTCCTCTGTATAGACTATCACACACAGACAGACAGGTCCTCTGTATAGACTATTAGACACAGACAGACAGGTCCTCTGTATAGACTATTAGACACAGACAGACAGGTCCTCTGTATAGACTATTAGACACAGACAGACAGGTCCTCTGTATAGACTATTAGACACAGACAGACAGGTCCTCTGTATAGACTATTAGACACAGACAGACAGGTCCTCTGTATAGACTATTTGACACAGACAGACAGGTCCTCTGTATAGACTATTAGACACAGACAGACAGGTCCTCTGTATAGACTATTAGACACAGACAGACAGGTCCTCTGTATAGACTATTTGACACAGACAGACAGGTCCTCTGTATAGACTATTAGACACAGACAGACAGGTCCTCTGTATAGACTATTAGACACAGACAGACAGGTCCTCTGTATAGACTATTTCACACGATCAGCCAGACAACCCTTCAGGCTTAATGTTGTCTGAATCCGCTTTTGTCTCTTACATTCCTGCTACGGTGGGTTACGAGACAGCTACGTGAGGAAAGCTGCAGTCTGGGGGTGGATAGGGCACGGTGGTGCAACCTGACTCCACGTCACGGCGGTGGTGCAACCTGACTCCACGTCACGGTGGTGGTGTAACCTGACTCCACGTCACGGCGGTGGTGCAACCTGACTCCACGTCACGGTGGTGGTGTAACCTGACTCCACGTCACGGTGGTGGTGTAACCTGACTCCACGTCACGGTGGTGGTGTAACCTGACTCCACGTCACGGTGGTGGTGTAACCTGACTCCACGTCACGGTGGTGGTGTAACCTGACTCCACGTCACGGTGGTGGTGCAACCTGACTCCACGTCACGGTGGTGGTGCAACCTGACTCCACGTCACGGTGGTGGTGCATCCTGACTCCACGTCACGGTGGTGGTGCATCCTGACTCCACGTCACGGTGGTGGTGCAACCTGACTCCACGTCACGGTGGTGGTGCAACCTGACTCCACGTCACGGTGGTGGTGCATCCTGACTCCACGTCACGGTGGTGGTGCATCCTGACTCCACGTCACGGTGGTGGTGCAACCTGACTCCACGTCACGGTGGTGGGGCAACCTGACTCCACGTCACGGTGGTGGGGCAACCTGACTCCACGTCACGGTGGTGGTGCAACCTGACTCCACGTCACGGTGGTGGTGCAACCTGACTCCACGTCACGGTGGTGGGGCAACCTGACTCCACGTCACGGTGGTGGGGCAACCTGACTCCACGTCACGGTGGTGGGGCAACCTGACTCCACGTCACGGTGGTGGTGCAACCTGACTCCACGTCACGGTGGTGGTGCAACCTGACTCCACGTCACGGTGGTGGTGCAACCTGACTCCACGTCACGGTGGTGGTGCAACCTGACTCCACGTCACGGTGGTGGTGCAACCTGACTCCACGTCACGGTGGTGGTGCAACCTGACTCCACGTCACGGTGGTGGTGCCACCTGACTCCACGTCACGGTGGTGGTGCCACCTGACTCCACGTCACGGTGGTGGTGCCACCTGACTCCACGTCACGGTGGTGGTGCCACCTGACTCCACGTCACGGTGGTGGTGCCACCTGACTCCACGTCACGGTGGTGGTGCCACCTGACTCCACGTCACGGTGGTGGTGCCACCTGACTCCACGTCACGGTGGTGGTGCCACCTGACTCCACGTCACGGTGGTGGTGCCACCTGACTCCACGTCACGGTGGTGGTGCCACCTGACTCCACGTCACGGTGGTGGTGCCACCTGACTCCACGTCACGGTGGTGGTGCCACCTGACTCCACGTCACGGTGGTGGTGCCACCTGACTCCACGTCACGGTGGTGGTGCCACCTGACTCCACGTCACGGTGGTGGTGCATCCTGACTCCACGTCACGGTGGTGGTGCAACCTGACTCCACGTCACGGTGGTGGTGCAACCTGACTCCACGTCACGGTGGTGGTGCAACCTGACTCCACGTCACGGTGGTGGTGCAACCTGACTCCACGTCACGGTGGTGGTGCCACCTGACTCCACGTCACGGTGGTG
Source organism: Oncorhynchus kisutch (assembly GCF_002021735.2). Taxonomy (NCBI): domain Eukaryota; kingdom Metazoa; phylum Chordata; class Actinopteri; order Salmoniformes; family Salmonidae; genus Oncorhynchus; species Oncorhynchus kisutch. The sequence continues at coordinate 7,461,062 of NW_022261980.1, read as the reverse complement.
GTGCCACCTGACTCCACGTCACGGTGGTGGTGCCACCTGACTCCACGTCACGGTGGTGGTGCAACCTGACTCCACGTCACGGTGGTGGTGCAACCTGACTCCACGTCACGGTGGTGGTGCCACCTGACTCCACGTCACGGTGGTGGTGCCACCTGACTCCACGTCACGGTGGTGGTGCCACCTGACTCCATGTGGCGTTGACAGGTTGTACTCTATAGTCCCAAATGCCACACCCTATTCCCTATATTGCTATGGGACTCTGGTCTAAAGGAGTACACTATATAGGGAATAGGATGCTCTAACTGTGGAGCTGCTGGGGCTTATATAACCAGGATCTAAGGCAGGAAGGGCATTCTAATCCTGGTGAAGCTGTCCTGGGATGGGATTTAGCAGGGTAGGCTACTGCAGTGTGCTGTGACTGTGATGTGTTCTCTCTGTCATTGACTAGTGGGTGGGAACTCTGAACTGTGTTGTTCATGGGTGTGTCTCATTGGTTTACAGTGGATTTATTTTCATGGGTGTGTCTCATTGGTCTACAGTGGATTTATTTTCATGGGTGTGTCTTGTTGGTCTACAGTGGATTTATTTTCATGGGTGTGTGTCATTGGCCTACAGTGGATTTATTTTCATGGGTGCGTCTCATTGGTCTACAGTGGATTTATTTTCAGGGTGCGTCTCATTGGTCTACAGTGGATTTATTTTCATGGGTGCGTCTCATTGGCCTACAGTGGATTTATTTTACTTATTTTGTTTCCTTCATGAATTGATGTGAAAGACAGAGAAGGGAAAGAAAATGGCTGGCCAGTGTCCACCATATTGCGTCACCTTCCCTATGGTTTTAGATGAATGCAGACGCTAGGTTTCTGTCCTAAAGGTGATAGTTCAGCCAAATTACAAATGGAAAGGTGACTGTTTAAGTAAATATCAGAACGACACAGAGGTAGGTTATGGCATTGACCTCTCACCTTTGACCTCTCAGTGCTCTTTGTCCAATTTTCTCTTTTCTTCAGCTGAATTATTGACAGTGAATCTGTCTTTGTCTGCCTGAGAGAGGTATTCCCTTTCTAATGTATCATTCCTCAGGCTTGTAATTAGCTATGCCATTCAGCGCCGCAGCCAAGGACACTTTGAGACACACATATACACACTGTATCCATGGTTACACCTTCCACTTCTCACAGGAAGATAAACAACTTTCCTGCAGAAATCAATGTCCTGTTTTGTTTTCAACCTGATGACGAAGGTTCAGGTAAGACAGGGGAAATATATGTTTGATAGATTTTGAACTGTTGGACTCTGCTGGACTTGAATATTGTTATTCAGATTAGTCTTGGTATCTTTATGTCTTCAAATATCTAAACGCTGTATTCCAGTAATTTACTGCAGGGAGATGGATGAAAAGAACAGGAGAGAGGGTGTATTCCAGTAGTTTACTGCAGGGAGATGGATGAAAAGAACAGGAGAGAGGGTGTATTCCAGTAGTTTACTGCAGGGAGATGGATGAAAAGAACAGGAGAGAGGGTGTATTCCAGTCATTTACTGCAGGGAGATGGATGAAAAGAACAGGAGAGAGGGTGTATTCCAGTAGTTTACTGCAGGGAGATGGATGAAAAGAACAGGAGAGAGGATGTATTCCAGTAGTTTACTGCAGGGAGAGGGAGATGGATGAAAAGAACAGGAGAGAGGATGTATTCCAGTAGTTTACTGCAGGGAGAGGGAGATGGATGAAAAGAACAGGAGAGAGGATGTATTCCCGTAGTTTACTGCAGGGAGTGGATGAAAAGAACAGGAGAGAGGATGTATTCCAGTAGTTTACTGCAGGGAGATGGATGAAAAGAACAGGAGAGAGGATGTATTCCAGTAGTTTACTGCAGGGAGATGGATGAAAAGAACAGGAGAGAGGATGTATTCCAGTAGTTTACTGCAGGGAGAGGGAGATGGATGAAAAGAACAGGAGAGAGGGTGTATTCCAGTAGTTTACTGCAGGGAGAGGGAGATGGATGAAAAGAACAGGAGAGAGGGTGTATTCCAGTAGTTTACTGCAGGGAGATGGATGAAAAGAACAGGAGAGAGGATGTATTCCAGTAGTTGACTGCAGGGAGATGGATGAAAAGAACAGGAGAGAGGGTGTATTCCAGTAGTTTACTGCAGGGAGATGGATGAAAAGAACAGGAGAGAGGGTGTATTCCAGTAGTTTACTGCAGGGAGATGGATGAAAAGAACAGGAGAGAGGGTGTATTCCAGTAGTTTACTGCAGGGAGATGGATGAAAAGAACAGGAGAGAGGATGTATTCCAGTAGTTTACTGCAGGGAGAGGGAGATGGATGAAAAGAACAGGAGAGAGGATGTATTCCAGTAGTTTACTGCAGGGAGAGGGAGATGGATGAAAAGAACAGGAGAGAGGATGTATTCCCGTAGTTTACTGCAGGGAGTGGATGAAAAGAACAGGAGAGAGGATGTATTCCAGTAGTTTACTGCAGGGAGATGGATGAAAAGAACAGGAGAGAGGATGTATTCCAGTAGTTTACTGCAGGGAGATGGATGAAAAGAACAGGAGAGAGGATGTATTCCAGTAGTTTACTGCAGGGAGAGGGAGATGGATGAAAAGAACAGGAGAGAGGGTGTATTCCAGTAGTTTACTGCAGGGAGAGGGAGATGGATGAAAAGAACAGGAGAGAGGGTGTATTCCAGTAGTTTACTGCAGGGAGATGGATGAAAAGAACAGGAGAGAGGATGTATTCCAGTAGTTGACTGCAGGGAGATGGATGAAAAGAACAGGAGAGAGGGTGTATTCCAGTAGTTTACTGCAGGGAGATGGATGAAAAGAACAGGAGAGAGGATGTATTCCAGTAGTTTACTGCAGGGAGATGGATGAAAAGAACAGGAGAGAGGATGTATTCCAGTAGTTTACTGCAGGGAGATGGATGAAAAGAACAGGAGAGAGGGTGTATTCCAGTAGTTTACTGCAGGGAGAGGGATGAAAAGAACAGGAGAGAGGGTGTATTCCAGTAGTTTACTGCAGGGAGATGGATGAAAAGAACAGGAGAGAGGATGTATTCCAGTAGTTTACTGCAGGGTGATGGATGAAAAGAACAGGAGAGAGGGTGTATTCCAGTAGTTTACTGCAGGGAGAGGGAGATGGATGAAAAGAACAGGAGAGAGGATGTATTCCAGTAGTTTACTGCAGGGAGATGGATGAAAAGAACAGGAGAGAGGATGTATTCCAGTAGTTTACTGCAGGGAGATGGATGAAAAGAACAGGAGAGAGGGTGTATTCCAGTAGTTTACTGCAGGGAGATGGATGAAAAGAACAGGAGAGAGGGTGTATTCCAGTAGTTTACTGCAGGGAGAGGGATGAAAAGAACAGGAGAGAGGGTGTATTCCAGTAGTTTACTGCAGGGAGAGGGAGATGGATGAAAAGAACAGGAGAGAGGGTGTATTCCAGTAGTTTACTGCAGGGAGAGGGAGATGGATGAAAAGAACAGGAGAGAGGGTGTATTCCAGTAGTTTACTGCAGGGAGATGGATGAAAAGAAAAGGAGAGAGGATGTATTCCAGTAGTTGACTGCAGGGAGATGGATGAAAATAACAGGAGAGAGGGTGTATTCCAGTAGTTTACTGCAGGGAGATGGATGAAAAGAACAGGAGAGAGGATGTATTCCAGTAGTTTACTGCAGGGAGATGGATGAAAAGAACAGGAGAGAGGATGTATTCCAGTAGTTTACTGCAGGGAGAGGGAGATGGATGAAAAGAACAGGAGAGAGGGTGTATTCCAGTAGTTTACTGCAGGGAGAGGGAGATGGATGAAAAGAACAGGAGAGAGGGTGTATTCCAGTAGTTTACTGCAGGGAGATGGATGAAAAGAACAGGAGAGAGGATGTATTCCAGTAGTTGACTGCAGGGAGATGGATGAAAAGAACAGGAGAGAGGGTGTATTCCAGTAGTTTACTGCAGGGAGATGGATGAAAAGAACAGGAGAGAGGATGTATTCCAGTAGTTTACTGCAGGGAGATGGATGAAAAGAACAGGAGAGAGGATGTATTCCAGTAGTTTACTGCAGGGAGATGGATGAAAAGAACAGGAGAGAGGGTGTATTCCAGTAGTTTACTGCAGGGAGAGGGATGAAAAGAACAGGAGAGAGGGTGTATTCCAGTAGTTTACTGCAGGGAGATGGATGAAAAGAACAGGAGAGAGGATGTATTCCAGTAGTTTACTGCAGGGTGATGGATGAAAAGAACAGGAGAGAGGGTGTATTCCAGTAGTTTACTGCAGGGAGAGGGAGATGGATGAAAAGAACAGGAGAGAGGATGTATTCCAGTAGTTTACTGCAGGGAGATGGATGAAAAGAACAGGAGAGAGGATGTATTCCAGTAGTTGACTGCAGGGAGATGGATGAAAAGAACAGGAGAGAGGGTGTATTCCAGTAGTTTACTGCAGGGAGATGGATGAAAAGAACAGGAGAGAGGGTGTATTCCAGTAGTTTACTGCAGGGAGAGGGATGAAAAGAACAGGAGAGAGGGTGTATTCCAGTAGTTTACTGCAGGGAGAGGGAGATGGATGAAAAGAACAGGAGAGAGGGTGTATTCCAGTAGTTTACTGCAGGGAGAGGGAGATGGATGAAAAGAACAGGAGAGAGGGTGTATTCCAGTAGTTTACTGCAGGGAGATGGATGAAAAGAACAGGAGAGAGGATGTATTCCAGTAGTTGACTGCAGGGAGATGGATGAAAAGAACAGGAGAGAGGGTGTATTCCAGTAGTTTACTGCAGGGAGATGGATGAAAAGAACAGGAGAGAGGATGTATTCCAGTAGTTTACTGCAGGGAGATGGATGAAAAGAACAGGAGAGAGGGTGTATTCCAGTAGTTTACTGCAGGGAGAGGGAGATGGATGAAAAGAACAGGAGAGAGGGTGTATTCCAGTAGTTTACTGCAGGGAGAGGGAGATGGATGAAAAGAACAGGAGAGAGGGTGTATTCCAGTAGTTTACTGCAGGGAGATGGATGAAAAGAACAGGAGAGAGGATGTATTCCAGTAGTTGACTGCAGGGAGATGGATGAAAAGAACAGGAGAGAGGGTGTATTCCAGTAGTTTACTGCAGGGAGATGGATGAAAAGAACAGGAGAGAGGATGTATTCCAGTAGTTTACTGCAGGGAGATGGATGAAAAGAACAGGAGAGAGGATGTATTCCAGTAGTTTACTGCAGGGAGATGGATGAAAAGAACAGGAGAGAGGGTGTATTCCAGTAGTTTACTGCAGGGAGAGGGATGAAAAGAACAGGAGAGAGGGTGTATTCCAGTAGTTTACTGCAGGGAGATGGATGAAAAGAACAGGAGAGAGGATGTATTCCAGTAGTTTACTGCAGGGTGATGGATGAAAAGAACAGGAGAGAGGGTGTATTCCAGTAGTTTACTGCAGGGAGAGGGAGATGGATGAAAAGAACAGGAGAGAGGATGTATTCCAGTAGTTTACTGCAGGGAGATGGATGAAAAGAACAGGAGAGAGGATGTATTCCAGTAGTTTACTGCAGGGAGAGGGAGATGGATGAAAAGAACATAAGAGAGGGTGTATTCCAGTAGTTTACTGCAGGGAGATGGATGAAAAGAACAGGAGAGAGGATGTATTCCAGTATTTTACTGCAGGGAGATGGATGAAAAGAACAGGAGAGAGGGTGTATTCCAGTAGTTTACTGCAGGGAGATGGATGAAAAGAACAGGAGAGAGGGTGTATTCCAGTAGTTTACTGCAGGGAGAGAGATGAAAAGAACAGGAGAGAGGGTGTATTCCAGTAGTTTACTGCAGGGAGATGGATGAAAAGAACAGGAGAGAGGGTGTATTCCAGTAGTTGACTGCAGGGAGAGGGAGATGGATGAAAAGAACAGGAGAGAGGGTGTATTCCAGTAGTTTACTGCAGGGAGAGGGATGAAAAGAACAGGAGAGAGGGTGTATTCCAGTAGTTTACTGCAGGGAGAGGGAGATGGATGAAAAGAACAGGAGAGAGGGTGTATTCCAGTAGTTTACTGCAGGGAGAGGGAGATGGATGAAAAGAACAGGAGAGAGGGTGTATTCCAGTAGTTTACTGCAGGGAGATGGATGAAAAGAACAGGAGAGAGGATGTATTCCAGTAGTTGACTGCAGGGAGATGGATGAAAAGAACAGGAGAGAGGGTGTATTCCAGTAGTTTACTGCAGGGAGATGGATGAAAAGAACAGGAGAGAGGATGTATTCCAGTAGTTTACTGCAGGGAGATGGATGAAAAGAACAGGAGAGAGGATGTATTCCAGTAGTTTACTGCAGGGAGATGGATGAAAAGAACAGGAGAGAGGGTGTATTCCAGTAGTTTACTGCAGGGAGAGGGATGAAAAGAACAGGAGAGAGGGTGTATTCCAGTAGTTTACTGCAGGGAGATGGATGAAAAGAACAGGAGAGAGGATGTATTCCAGTAGTTTACTGCAGGGTGATGGATGAAAAGAACAGGAGAGAGGGTGTATTCCAGTAGTTTACTGCAGGGAGAGGGAGATGGATGAAAAGAACAGGAGAGAGGATGTATTCCAGTAGTTTACTGCAGGGAGAGGGAGATGGATGAAAAGAACAGAAGAGAGGGTGTATTCCAGTAGTTTACTGCAGGGAGATGGATGAAAAGAACAGGAGAGAGGATGTATTCCAGTATTTTACTGCAGGGAGATGGATGAAAAGAACAGGAGAGAGGGTGTATTCCAGTAGTTTACTGCAGGGAGATGGATGAAAAGAACAGGAGAGAGGGTGTATTCCAGTAGTTTACTGCAGGGAGAGGGATGAAAAGAACAGGAGAGAGGGTGTATTCCAGTAGTTTACTGCATGGAGATGGATGAAAAGAACAGGAGAGAGGGTGTATTCCAGTAGTTGACTGCAGGGAGAGGGAGATGGATGAAAAGGACAGAAGAGAGGATGTATTCCAGTAGTTGACTGCAGGGAGATGGATGAAAAGAACAGGAGAGAGGATGTATTCCAGTAGTTGACTGCAGGGAGAGGGAGATGGATGAAAAGAACAGGAGAGAGGATGTATTCCGGTAGTTTACTGCAGGGAGATGGATGAAAAGAACAGGAGAGAGGATGTATTCCAGTAGTTGACTGCAGGGAGAGGGAGATGGATGAAAAGGACAGAAGAGAGGATGTATTCCAGTAGTTGACTGCAGGGAGATGGATGAAAAGAACAGGAGAGAGGATGTATTCCAGTAGTTGACTGCAGGGAGAGGGAGATGGATGAAAAGAACAGGAGAGAGGGTGTATTCCAGTAGTTTACTGCAGGGAGATGGATGAAAAGAACAGGAGAGAGGATGTATTCCAGTAGTTTACTGCAGGGAGATGGATGAAAAGAACAGGAGAGAGGATGTATTCCAGTAATTTACTGCAGGGAGATGGATGAAAAGAACAGGAGAGAGGATGTATTCCGGTAGTTTACTGCAGGGAGATGGATGAAAAGAACAGGAGAGAGGATGTATTCCAGTAGTTTACTGCAGGGAGATGGATGAAAAGAACAGGAGAGAGGGTGTATTCTAGTAGTTTACTGCAGGGAGATGGATGAAAAGAACAGGAGAGAGGATGTATTCCAGTAGTTGACTGCAGGGAGATGGATGAAAAGAACAGGATAGAGGGTGTATTCCAGTAGTTGACTGCAGGGAGAGGGAGATGGATGAAAAGAACAGGAGAGAGGGTGTATTCCAGTAGTTGACTGCAGGGAGATGGATGAAAAGAACAGGAGAGAGGATGTATTCCAGTAGTTTACTGCAGGTAGATGGATGAAAAGAACAGGAGAGAGGGTGTATTCCAGTAGTTTACTGCAGGGAGATGGATGAAAAGAACAGGAGAGAGGATGTATTCCAGTAGTTTACTGCAGGGAGAGGGAGATGGATGAAAAGAACAGGAGAGAGGATGTATTCCAGTAGTTTACTGCAGGGAGAGGGAGATGGATGAAAAGAACAGGAGAGAGGATGTATTCCAGTAGTTTACTGCAGGGAGATGGATGAAAAGAACAGGAGAGAGGATGTATTCCAGTAGTTTACTGCAGGGAGAGGGATGAAAAGAACAGGAGAGAGGATGTATTCCAGTAGTTTACTGCAGGGAGATGGAGATGGATGAAAAGAACAGGAGAGAGGATGTATTCCAGTAGTTTACTGCAGGGAGAGGGAGATGGATGAAAAGAACAGGAGAGAGGATGTATTCCAGTAGTTTACTGCAGGGAGAGGGAGATGGATGAAAAGAACAGGAGAGAGGGTGTATTCCAGTAGTTTACTGCAGGGAGATGGATGAAAAGAACAGGAGAGAGGATGTATTCCAGTAGTTTACTGCAGGGAGATGGATGAAAAGAACAGGAGAGAGGATGTATTCCAGTAATTTACTGCAGGGAGATGGATGAAAAGAACAGGAGAGAGGATGTATTCCGGTAGTTTACTGCAGGGAGATGGATGAAAAGAACAGGAGAGAGGATGTATTCCAGTAGTTTACTGCAGGGAGATGGATGAAAAGAACAGGAGAGAGGGTGTATTCTAGTAGTTTACTGCAGGGAGATGGATGAAAAGAACAGGAGAGAGGATGTATTCCAGTAGTTGACTGCAGGGAGATGGATGAAAAGAACAGGATAGAGGGTGTATTCCAGTAGTTGACTGCAGGGAGAGGGAGATGGATGAAAAGAACAGGAGAGAGGGTGTATTCCAGTAGTTGACTGCAGGGAGATGGATGAAAAGAACAGGAGAGAGGATGTATCCCAGTAGTTTACTGCAGGTAGATGGATGAAAAGAACAGGAGAGAGGGTGTATTCCAGTAGTTTACTGCAGGGAGATGGATGAAAAGAACAGGAGAGAGGATGTATTCCAGTAGTTTACTGCAGGGAGAGGGAGATGGATGAAAAGAACAGGAGAGAGGATGTATTCCAGTAGTTTACTGCAGGGAGAGGGAGATGGATGAAAAGAACAGGAGAGAGGATGTATTCCAGTAGTTTACTGCAGGGAGATGGATGAAAAGAACAGGAGAGAGGATGTATTCCAGTAGTTGACTGCAGGGAGAGGGATGAAAAGAACAGGAGAGAGGATGTATTCCAGTAGTTTACTGCAGGGAGATGGAGATGGATGAAAAGAACAGGAGAGAGGATGTATTCCAGTAGTTTACTGCAGGGAGAGGGAGATGGATGAAAAGAACAGGAGAGAGGATGTATTCCAGTAGTTTACTGCAGGGAGAGGGAGATGGATGAAAAGAACAGGAGAGAGGATGTATTCCAGTAGTTTACTGCAGGGAGATGGATGAAAAGAACAGGAGAGAGGATGTATTCCAGTAGTTTACTGCAGGGAGAGGGAGATGGATGAAAAGAACAGGAGAGAGGATGTATTCCAGTAGTTTACTGCAGGGAGATGGATGAAAAGAACAGGAGAGAGGATGTATTCCAGTAGTTTACTGCAGGGAGAGGGAGATGGATGAAAAGAACAGGAGAGAGGATGTATTCCAGTAGTTTACTGCAGGGAGAGGGATGAAAAGAACAGGAGAGAGGATGTATTCCAGTAGTTTACTGCAGGGAGATGGAGATGGATGAAAAGAACAGGAGAGAGGATGTATTCCAGTAGTTTACTGCAGGGAGAGGGAGATGGATGAAAAGAACAGGAGAGAGGATGTATTCCAGTAGTTTACTGCAGGTAGAGGGATGAAAAGAATAGGAGAGAGGATGTATTCCAGTAGTTTACTGCAGGGAGATGGATGAAAAGAACAGGAGAGACAGAAACAGAGCACAGTGCCTGTGTTTTTCAATAACCATGCTTCCCTCCACCTGGGAACAAGACCAGCTGTTATTTATAGCCAGCCTCCAACAGGCAGGCAGGCAGAGGGACAAACTGTAGCCAACAACTCACCCACCTCTCTAATATGGTGCCTACCCACTATAGATATCAGCTTTGTTGTTCAAGGGAATAAATGTATTGCCACTACTCTTAGCACCTGTTGATGGCAATAAATATCTAGAGGAGTGGAGTAAACATATTGTCTTTGTCTATACTGTACAATATTACAGGATAATAAGCCGTTCCGGATTGTCCCCACCAAAACTGAAACGTTGAGGAAATCAATTCAGCAGAACTCCCATGTTTATTGTCATGTCTTAATTATTTCATTGGGGCCCATAAACATTTTAGAACCTTTTTATAAACATTCAATCATTACAACATTGTAATAAATAATAGATATAGCCTTGCTAAATGTTATCCATGGAAGATAAATACAGGCATTCTCTGTTGACTAGAGGATTATATGAGTGAGGCAGAGCTCTGTCCCAAGAGGAGAAATGAAAACCCCCAGCTATCCTCCACAGGGTTGATCCCCCGTTTACTGCAGATGCTTATAGAATGAAAACATGGCCTTTTCCTCAAACACCCTTTCCAGAGAGAGAGAGAGAGAGAGAGAGACCTTTATCTGCTATTTGTATGTGTCTCTAGTCAGCAACTGAATATTAAAATCTCTCCATTGGATCAAATCAAAAACTGATCCCAAAGACAAAACCGGTCAACAATGCAGCCCAGTTGACCAGGGTAGTGCACATCCATACTCTCTACAGTACTTGTGCAACAGACTGCCTACTGATTTCATCTTGCAGCAGACGATGGTCTCACTAGGCCCCGGGGACATGAGGCCCCTTTCCTCTCACAGCCGTGGTGCTCAGCTGCAAGCAGGATCTATTTTCTCTCCTCACAAACCCCACAGGATGTCTCAACACCTCTCAACTCTCCCTGCTGCTCAACTAGAATGAACCAGCAGAATCAACTAGAATGAACCAGCAGAATCAACTAGAATGAACCAGCAGAATGAACCAGCAGAAGCAACTAGAATGAACCAGCAGAAGCAACTAGAATGAACCAGCAGAAGCAACTAGAATGAACCAACAGAAGCAACTAGAATGAACCAGCAGAAGCAACTAGAATGAACCAGCAGAAGCAACTAGAATGAACCAGCAGAAGCAACTAGAATGAACCAGCAGAAGCAACTAGAATGAACCAGCAGAAGCAACTAGAATGAACCAGCAGAAGCAACTAGAATGAACCAGCAGAAGCAACTAGAATGAACCAGCAGAAGCAACTAGAATGAACCAGCAGAAGCAACTAGAATGAACCAGCAGATTCAACTAGAATGAATCAGCAGAAGCAACTAGAATGAACCAGCAGAATCAACTAGAATGATGTTGACATGTAAACTATATATTGTCTCCAATGTTTAGTGATAACATTCATAAATTTGCACTATGAGCACTTGTCTCTCACATATTGTTACAGTTGTTGGTTAGCTAGCGAATATTAGCCATATTAGCATAGACGTGACATCAGTCAAAACACCTCCTAATAAAACATGGTATCAAGAACAAGATAAAATGAGCTGAAATGAGCCACCTATGATTCCCCATATGACAGCTTCTTGTCATTGTTGCTAGTTATCTGGCCACCCAGAATCACAACAACACAGACTTCTGCCCCATTGAAGCGTGCGCATCCTTTTCGTGACGTTGTCAGCTAACACGTCTATGCATAGCATCAACAACCCAGGGTTTATATACGTCATTGGTATGAATACACCAGTCTCTGGGCTGTTTCTACCTCAGAGGTTTGATAGAACAAGATCTATATTAGTTGCCTGCTAACTAGCTAAATGTCCCCCAAGAGAACAATGTGATCAACCTTTCTGGGAGCCCCTCTCTTTCATTATAAAGGTGTCTGCATGCTTCCCAACAGAAACAGTTTGAGTTTGTGCGTATATTATGACCACATTTGATGACGTTTTTGGACTTGGGTAAGGGTTTTCTCGCTGTTCAGGCGCACAACATTATTTCTTGATGCAAAGCCGAAGTCTACGCTCCTTCGTTGGTGATTGGTCAATAGTAGGGTTCTTCAATGTGCACCAAACATCTTAGATGTAGAATCTCCTTGACAAAACGTCAAAATTAATGACAGATTTCTTGAGTTATCTTAGATTAATTTGGACTATTTTGAGGAAGTGTATACTAGCAGTACTCTTGCCATATTAATTATTTTCAAGAGAAGGCCTTTTAAGGGAGTACGCGGGCACACTGGTTTGTTTTGGGAAGCCGAACTGAAGCATGCTGACGCCTCTCTCTCTCTCTAATTCAATTTCAATTTAAGGGCTTTATTGCCATGGGGAACAAATGTAAACATTGCCAACGCAAGTGAAGTAGATAATAAACAAAAGTAAATAACCAATAAAAATGGACAGTAAACATTACACTCCCAAAAGTTCCTAAACAATAAAGACATTTCAAATGCCATATTATGTGTGAATAGTTAAAGTACAAAGGGAAAATAAATCAACATAAATATGGATTGTATTTACAGTGTGTGTGTGTGTGTGTGTGTTTGCTTGCAAACATGTTTGTGCTTGTACTCATGCTTGCCTGTCAGATGTACGAAAGAGTGTGTGTGGGAGGAGGGGGGGCACTGAGTTAATGTAACTAGTCAGCCCAGTTTTATAAAAGCACATTCACCTCCCTTTATGTGTGGTCGTGTTTGTGTGGTCGCGTAGTGTTTGTTTCTGTTTGAGTGAGATACCATTTGTCTGCCGTCACGTTTGCTTCCTCTACAGTCCTGCACATGTTTTGTCTGGTAGCCGACCCTGAACCATGCCGACATTACTGTCATAGACAGCAGACAAATATACACTACTACTGTTTGATTTGATGCTGAGGTCAGAGTTCACAGATGACAGTTGGATCAGATTATAGTTGAAATGTCTCACTATTCTCCAACAAGATTAAGATCAAACAAATGATCCAATAGGAGTTAATGAGATCAATAAAATCACTGTGGACCAGTGGAAAAGCTTCATCACCATGAGATTCACCATAGTGTTGAGTCTATGTCTCTAAACAAACAGGCACTGGCCTGATATATTAAAACACGAGCAGATGTCTCCTTTTCACACTATTTCCTTCATCATTTCCTCCACAGGTTGATTGACGACCTATCATATGAAGATGTGAAGAAATGCTACAGGGGTTCGGTGAGTAGCAGGTTTCCTCTCTAATGTATTATAGATCATGTCTGTACCTTATTGATTTTGCATCTTGCCTAACAAAGATAAGCCAATTACAGCCGAGTTGGATGCAGGCCAAGTCAATTGTCGATTTCCTATAAGAGTTAAATGATACACTTTATATTGGTTGACCTTTGTACTGCATATGTACTGCACATTCTGGATTGAAGTTCCTTTGACCTTTTCATGAACAATTCATCTGCACTGAGTGATTTTAAGACCTGTGTGGCAGTGAACCCTGTCATTGTTTGCCTTTAGGAGTGGTCCTTTGAGGAGTTTCCTAGTGTTGAGGGTGACTGAGGGTGACCGAGGCTAAGATACAATTTAAACGAGGCATTGTGATCCTGAAATACAAACATGTATTAGATCTGTCTATAGACTTAGACAGATCAAGGTTTGATAGTAGCCTTGAGACTCTATGAAGTATCCCACCTCACTAATCCAGCCCCAACAACTGATTATCTCCAGCCATTCAGATGTAGTACCGGTGATTTGATTGTGTTCTTCAGGCTCAGAACTCAACGGTTATTCAATAGGTGAGGAGGTTATCCATTAACTCAAACACACTCTCTTTTGGCGAGATCAGCAGGCCATCAGGCCAGATTAAAGGAACTGTACCGTAGCTGAGATTATTATCTCCATGTCTCCCGAAGGGGAATATTAAGTAGAGCTGCTGAGCCCCACAGTCACACCAGCTGGCTGCAGATATTAACAGGGGTGAGAGTTCTGACTGTCTCATGTGCTTGGTGAGAGAGGAGGGAGGGAGGGGGTGGTGCCTGTGGGCAGCAAGCTGTTATTAAGACAAGGATAGGAGGGTAAGGAGGCGGCAGTATGGGTTGGGCTGGCATGGGGTGAGCATAGGGGGGAGTCACTGTGCACTGTCGTGTTGAAACAGCAAGAGCGAGAGAGGCAGCAAGAGAGAGGCAGGAAGGGAGGACTCAGGGTGTCTGTGTCTGTGGCTGAGAAGGGCAGTGTGTGAGAGTGTGTGTGGTCGGGTTTCAGACCAGTGTTGAAGGTGAGGGAAAGGGCTCAGTGATGGTCTGAGGTGCACACTGTCGGACCGGAGTGGTGTGTGTGTGTGTCTGTCTAACGGAGAACTGCCCCCTCAAACCTACACAAAGGACACCGGTTGACATCTGACTAGTTGGAGGACAGTCCGTGTCTTGCAGTGGGGTCCGCCACGCCGTCGATGTGTGTGTGTGTGTGTGCGGCTGTGTGCGCGGCTCCAGCATGCTGAGTCTGGTGCAGCAGAGCTCTCGTCCTCTGAGAGAGAGGGCGGCCGCCGGTTTGCCGGTGCCGGTGGGAGGGAGGCCAGCCAAGGAACTGCTCATGACTCTGCCCTGTCCCTCTGCTCAGACTGTCAGCAAGTACAACTCGCAGTACCACAAACTCTTCCAGTGCGTTCCGAAGGACGAGATCCTAATGAAAGGTACTGTCAACAACAATGCTACATGCTAACATATGTTGTAGTATCTCTGTATGATGTATGTTTATTTAGGTTAACATGTGACTAGTGCTAGCTACAGTCACATGCTAGTGACTGTAGCATGTCTGTAGCTTACTGTCTATATGCTGTGCATTGACTTCAGGCTATCGCCCTATTAGCTCCATATGCTGTGTTTATGTACCGTTGGCTAACTTGCTAGCTATGGTAGCATCTATTTTTTCCCATGGCAAAAATGAAAACAAAAAAGAAACTCACTTAACTCTTCGGTCCTTTAAACACCTGTTGTATGTCAAATATTGTGAGCTACAGATAGAAAATAAATACATGTGACTCTGGATGACATAATGATGTTTGTTTCCAACATTAGGGCTGTTTTCCTAAAGAAGTTAAACCCACTTTGTGTTTTGTTCCCTTACCATGATACTACGAGTATTGCACTACTGGTATTGTCCCAGCCCTAATTCTATTATTGGTAGAAGTACTTTCACTGTCAAATGTTGTTGTCTGTAATATGTATATCGTTTCTTATGTTTCTGTCCCCACATAGTGTATGAGTTTGTCTTTTTTGTTTTTGGAACTCTATTGGCTAATCAGTGTGTTTGAAACCATCTTTCTGAGTTTCTGGTAAGGATTTCTGGTAATGGTTTCTGGTAAGGATTTCTGGTAATGGTTTCTGGTAAGGATTTCTGGTAAGGATTTCTGGTAAGGATTTCTGGTAAGGATTTCTGGTAAGGATTTCTGGTAAGGATTTCTGGTAAGGATTTCTGGTAAGGATTTCTGGTAAGGATTTCTGGTAAGGATTTCTGGTAATGGTTTCTGGGAAGGATTTCTGGGAAGGATTTCTGGGAAGGATTTCTGGTAATGGTTTCTGGTAATGGTTTCTGGTAAGGATTTCTGGTAATGGTTTCTGGTAAGGATTTCTGGTAATTGTTTCTGGTAAGGGTAACCAGTCCTCAGGCCCTGAACAGGAAGTTGTATGGTTTGAGGTCAGGTTATGCATATTAGGTCAGGGTTGGGTTTCCTTAAAGCATCGTTCCACTAAGATCAACTTTCGTCCATTTAGATTCAATGGAATTAAGATGATCGTAGTGCTAAAATGCTTTAGTGAGACACAGCCCTGTTCTATTTGAGACTAGGGGTAAAGTGATGATGGTACATAGTCTTCATCTGTTTAACGGAGATGTACCAGTTACTTTATTCAATGCCTATGAACCTATTTTAGAAGCATCTATAGGCCAAGTCAAAGATACATGAGCTATAATTATATATAATATATGCTGTTTAGCAAAGCCACTTAGTCATGTGTGCATACATTTTTAGTGAGAATCAACAAACAGTGTTAGCAATGTGCTTGTCTTGAGTTAGCAGCTATTTTGAACCTGTTTATGTCTCCTCTCCCTCAGTATACTCCTGCGCTCTGCTCCGAGACATCCTGCTGCAAGGCCGTCTTTATATCTCCAGGAACTGGCTGTGTTTCTATGCCAACCTCTTTGGCAAGGACATCAAGGTAAGTCAAGGCCTGGCAGATAATAGACAGATCGTCAATAATTAATAATATATAACACTTTTATCTGAGTTCATACATCTTAGAATGTGTGACCCCAGCTGGAACAAACCCACAACCCTGACATTGCTAGCACCACACTAATACCAGCTGAGCCACACAGGACCGCAGGACCCTCGATATCTAGATGGACAGACAGAGAGAAGTAGACAGGACCGCAGGACCCTTGATATCTAGATGGACAGACAGAGAGAAGAGAAGTAGACAGGACTGCGATATCTAGATGGACAGACATAGAGAAGTAGACAGGACCACAGGACCCTCGATATCTAGATGGACAGACATAGAGAAGTAGACAGGACCACAGGACCCTCGATATCTAGATGGACAGACATCGAGAAGTAGACAGGACCACAGGACCCTCGATATCTAGATGGACAGACAGAGAGAAGTAGACAGGACCGCAGGACCCTCGATATCTAGATGGACGTACAGAGAGAAGTAGACAGGACTGTGATATCTAGATGGACAGACAGAGAGAAGTAGACAGGACCGCAGGACCCTTGATATCTAGATGGACGGACAGAGAGAAGTAGTCCAAGTCCAACTATGTCACTACTCACCTTCAACCGTGCCCACTTCCAATTAGAACAATGTGCTGGGAGCTGTTAGTCAGGCAGCTGATAGAGCTGTTAGTCAGGCAACTGATGGAGCTGTTAGTCAGGCAACTGATAGAGCTGTTAGTCAGGCAACTGATGGAGCTGTTAGCCAGGCAGCTGATAGAGCTGTTAGTCAGGCAACTGATGGAGCTGTTAGCCAGGCAGCCGACGGAGCTGTTAGTCAGGCAGCTGATAGAGCTGTTAGTCAGGCAACTGATGGAGCTGTTAGCCAGGCAGCTGATAGAGCTGTTAGTCAGGCAACTGATGGAGCTGTTAGCCAGGCAGCCGACGGAGCTGTTAGTCAGGCAGCTGATAGAGCTGTTAGTCAGGCAACTGATGGAGCTGTTAGCCAGGCAGCCGACGGAGCTGTTAGTCAGGCAACTGATGGAGCTGTTAGCCAGGCAGCCGACGGAGCTGTTAGTCAGGCAGCTGATAGAGCTGTTAGTCAGGCAGCTGATAGAGCTGTTAGTCAGGCAGCTGATAGAGCTGTTAGTCAGGCAGCTGATAGAGCTGTTAGTCAGGCAGCCGACGGAGCTGTTAGTCAGGCAGCTGATAGAGCTGTTAGTCAGGCAGCTGATAGAGCTGTTAGTCAGGCAGCTGATAGAGCTGTTAGTCAGGCAGCTGATGGAGCTGTTAGTCAGGCAGCCGACGGAGCTGTTAGTCAGGCAGCTGATAGAGCTGTTAGTCAGGCAACTGATGGAGCTGTTAGCCAGGCAGCTGATAGAGCTGTTAGTCAGGCAACTGATAGAGCTGTTAGCCAGGCAGCTGATAGAGCTGTTAGTCAGGCAACTGATGGAGCTGTTAGCCAGGCAGCTGATAGAGCTGTTAGTCAGGCAGCTGATAGAGCTGTTAGCCAGGCAGCCGACGGAGCTGTTAGTCAGGCAGCTGATAGAGCTGTTAGTCAGGCAGCTGATAGAGCTGTTAGCCAGGCAGCCGACGGAGCTGTTAGTCAGGCAGCTGATAGAGCTGTTAGTCAGGCAACTGATGGAGCTGTTAGCCAGGCAGCTGATAGAGCTGTTAGTCAGGCAACTGATGGAGCTGTTAGCCAGGCAGCCGACGGAGCTGTTAGTCAGGCAGCTGATAGAGCTGTTAGTCAGGCAACTGATGGAGCTGTTAGCCAGGCAGCCGACGGAGCTGTTAGTCAGGCAACTGATGGAGCTGTTAGCCAGGCAGCCGACGGAGCTGTTAGTCAGGCAGCTGATAGAGCTGTTAGTCAGGCAGCTGATAGAGCTGTTAGTCAGGCAGCTGATAGAGCTGTTAGTCAGGCAGCTGATAGAGCTGTTAGTCAGGCAGCTGATAGAGCTGTTAGTCAGGCAGCTGATAGAGCTGTTAGTCAGGCAGCTGATAGAGCTGTTAGTCAGGCAGCTGATAGAGCTGTTAGTCAGGCAGCTGATAGAGCTGTTAGTCAGGCAACTGATGGAGCTGTTAGCCAGGCAGCTGATAGAGCTGTTAGTCAGGCAACTGATGGAGCTGTTAGCCAGGCAGCCGACGGAGCTGTTAGTCAGGCAGCTGATAGAGCTGTTAGTCAGGCAACTGATGGAGCTGTTAGCCAGGCAGCCGACGGAGCTGTTAGTCAGGCAACTGATGGAGCTGTTAGCCAGGCAGCCGACGGAGCTGTTAGTCAGGCAGCTGATAGAGCTGTTAGTCAGGCAGCTGATGGAGCTGTTAGTCAGGCAGCTGATGGAGCTGTTAGTCAGGCAGCTGATAGAGCTGTTAGTCAGGCAGCTGATGGAGCTGTTAGTCAGGCAGCCGACGGAGCTGTTAGTCAGGCAGCTGACGGAGAGGCAGCCGATGGGCTTGATTTGCTCATGGAGAATCAAATCAAAGTGTGTGTGTGTGTGCTTACGCATGCACACGCACGCACACACACACACACTTTGATTTGATTCTCCATGAGCAAATCAAGCCCATCGGCTGCCTCTCCGTCAGCTGCCTGACTAACAGCTCCGTGTGTGTGCAGGTTTTCAGGGAATTTATGTCAATCATGAAGCTCATCTGTAGTGCAGGAAAATTCTCAGCAACAAAAGAGTGATCAAATTAAGACCTGGCACCTGTCTCTCCTGCCTCTGGCCTCTGCAATAAGCTGGTTAGTCAGAGTGCATTCCCAGCATTCTATCTGCAACTAGACACATATCCTCCTTATTCTGCCCCTTCTCTCCAGCATCAGGGGCTTTCCCCTCCTTTATTCTGCCACTTCTCTCCAGCATCAGGGGCTTTACCCTACTTTATTCTGCCCCTTCTCTCCAGCATCAGGGGCTTTCCCCTCCTTTATTCTGCCCCTTCTCTCCTCCAACCAACTGTAATCCAACCCCGCTCTCTCTCTCTCTCCCTCTTTCTCTCTGGCATTCCCCCATCCGTGTCTCCTTCTGTTTAACTTTAAAACCATTTTGTCCCGAACCTGCCTCTCCAGTTAGTCCCCCATGTCTGGTCCAGTTAGTCCCCCGTGTCTGGTCCAGTTAGTCCCCCGTGTCTGGTCCAGTAAGTCCCCCGTGTCTGGTCCAGTATGTCCCCCCGTGTCTGGTCCAGTATGTCCCCCGTGTCTGGTCCAGTATGTCCCCCGTGTCTGGTCCAGTATGTCCCCCGTGTCTGGTCCAGTATGTCCCCCGTGTCTGGTCCAGTTAGTCCCCCGTGTCTGGTCCAGTTAGTCCCCCGTGTCTGGTACAGTATGCCCCCCCATGTCTGGTACAGTATGCCCCCCCGTGTCTGGTCCAGTAAGTCCCCCCCTGTGTCTGGTCCAGTTAGTCCCCCCGTGTCTGGTACAGTAAGCCCCCCCCGTGTCTCGTCCAGCATGCCCCCCTGTGTCTGGTACAGTAAGTCCCCCCGTGTCTGGTCCAGCATGCTCCCCTGTGTCTGCTCCAGTTAGTCCCCCGTGTCTGCTCCAGTTAGTCCCCCGTGTCTGGTACAGTATGTCGCCCCGTGTCTGGTCCAGCATGCCCCCCTGTGGCTGGTACAGTAAGTCCCCCCGTGTCTGGTCCAGCATGCCCCCCTGTGGCTGGTCCAGTAAGTCTCCCCCGTGTCTGGTCCAGTTAGTCCCCCCGTGTCTGGTCCAGTTAGTCCCCCCGTGTCTGGTACAGTTAGTCCCCCCGTGTCTGGTACAATAAGTCCCCCACGTGTCTCGTCCAGCATGCCCCCCTGTGTCTGGTACAGTAAGTCCCCCCGTGTCTGGTCCAGCATGCTCCCCTGTGTCTGCTCCAGTTAGTCCCCTGTGTCTGCTCCAGTTAGTCCCCCGTGTCTGGTCCAGTATGTCCCCCGTGTCTGGTACAGTTAGTCCCCCCGTGTCTGGTACAGTATGTCCCCCCGTGTCTGGTCCAGCATGCCCCCCTGTGGCTGGTACAGTATGCCCCCCTGTGGCTGGTACAGTAAGTCCCCCCGTGTCTGGTCCAGCATGCCCCCTGTGTCTGGTACAGTTAGACCCCCTCTCTGGTACAGTATGTCCCCTGTGTCTGGTCCAGTATGTCCCCCCGTGTCTGATCAAGTATGTCCCCTGTGTCTGGTACAGTTATACCCCCTCTCTACAAGGTATAATATTGTGTCCTCTTTTTTCCCACCTCTTTCCCCCATCATAGGTTGCTATCCCCGTGGTCTCTGTGAGGCTGGTAAAGAAGCACAAAACAGCAGGTCTGGTGCCCAACGGCCTAGCCATCACCACAGATACCAGTCAGAAGGTGAGCGTTAGCCTCTTAGCACCTCTGGGCACAGTGAATGGAAACATGACTAACTGGCATTAGTGCTGCACCACGTTCTTTCCACCAAGCACAGGTAGATGGAAAATAAACAACACCTCATGCAAACATGCTAAGCTAGTGCAAGTCAGCGCATGGTTCGGTAACACTGAAAGGGTGTCAAGGTCACAGTCTATTTTGGTAGTGTCCCTTCTTGGTTCCTCTCCACTGTGTGGGAGATAGAATGGTTCACCTGCCTGCTCCTTTACATTGGAGCAGGTTTCTTATTACTCTGTAATCTTAATGTGTTGTGGAATCTGTTGTATATGTATTGTAATGTTTTATAATTGTATAACTGCCTTAATTTTGCTGGAACCCAGGAAGAGTAGCAGCAAATGGGGATCCATAATAAATACAAATCTTTGATTTCTGATATTTTATGACTGTCTATTGTCTGGTAAGTGATTTAAGGATTCCTACTCTCTCATTGAAAATGAATTATGAAAGAGTGGTGTTTTCAGTAGAGGTACAGTACAGCCACCATGTAAGAGGAATATCACTATTGAAATATCCTCTGTCAGTGTACTAGATTAAGCCTTCATCTGTCAAATATAATCCGTGGTAGATTGAGTTACTGTTCACAATATCTATTTAGAGAAAATTGCATTCCTGGTAATGAGTTGATGTCCTAATGGATCTTATAAATGTTCCTGACATCGGGTTTTATGAGTACATGATGAAATGCTTAATACGTGTTTACATGTGTGCATGCATGAGTGTGAGCATACGTGAGTGTGTATGCTTTCATTCACATTTGAATTGGCTAATGCTCTTTCTCTCCCTTGCTCTCTCCCTCGCTCTCCCTCTCTCTCCCCCTGTCCGTCTGTCCTGCAGTATGTCTTTGTGTCTCTGCTGTCCAGGGACAGTGTGTATGATGTGCTCCGGAGGATCTGCACACACCTTCAGGTCAGAGAACACACTCACCCACACACACACCTTCAGGTCAGAGAACACACTCACCCACACACACACCTTCAGGTCAGAGAACACACTCACCCACACACACACCTTCAGGTCAGAGAACACACTCACCCACACACACACCTTCAGGTCAGAGAACACACTCACCCACACACACACAACCACACACACACATCCAGGTCAGAGAACACACGCACACACTCACCCACACACACACACAACCACACACACACATCCAGGTCAGAGAACACACACACTCATCCACACACACTGGCTACCACTACACACACATCCAGGTCAGAGAACACACAAACTCACTCACCCACACACACAACCACACACACTGGCTACCACTACACACACACACATCCAGGTCAGAGAACACACACACACACACTCACCCACACACACAACCACACACACTGGCTACCACTACACACACAAACATCGAGGTCAGAGAACACACACACACACTCACCCACACACACAACCACACACACTGGCTACCACTACACACACAAACATCGAGGTCAGAGAACACACACACACACTCACCCACACACACAACCACACACACTGGCTACCACTACACACACAAACATCGAGGTCAGAGAACACACACACACACTCACCCACACACACAACCACACACACTGGCTACCACTACACACACAAACATCGAGGTCAGAGAACACACACACACTCACCCACACACACACACACACACACACACACTCACCCACACACACAACCACACACACTGGCTACCACTACACACACAAACATCGAGGTCAGAGAACACACACACTCACCCACACACACAACCACACACACTGGCTACCACTACACACACACACATCCAGGTCAGAGAACACACACACACACTCACCCACACACACATCCAGGTCAGAGAACACACACACACACACACTCACACACACACACACACACACACACACACACACACACACACACACACACACACTCACACTCACACTCACACTCACCCACACACACAACTACACACACTGGCTACCACTACACACACACACATCCAGGTCAGAGAACACACACACACTCACCCACACACACATCCAGGTCAGAGAACACACACACACACACTCACACACACACACACACACACACACACACACACACACACACACACACACACACACACACACACACACACATCTACCACTGAACCAGCTCACTCCCACATCATCAGGTCTATAAGCCTTAAAAGTGTACAGACTGTAAAATAGTGTACTGAATATTTCCCATATCTCATCGTTCCCTCTCCAGGTCAATGGGAAGAGTCTGAGCTTGAAACACTACATGGAGGTTCCCCATACCTTATCTCTGGTAAGTGAGCTTAGAACTCTGGCCCCTCACTCCAGACTGATCCATGTCTCTTATTGGTTAGAATATTGACCAACTCCAGACTGATCCATGTCTCTTATTGGTTAGAGCATTGACCAACTCCAGACTGATCATTGTCTCTTATTGGTTAGAATATTGGTCAACTCCAGACTGATCCCTGTCTCTTATTGGTTAGAATATTGACCAACCATAATGTACAACATTATTATTTTGAATAGTACTGACGTCAAATGGGAGAACCAAGGACACGGGTGGTTCCTAATGTTGTAAGAATCTCGCTAATGTTTACAGAACAACTGGTTCTGCGAGATTAGGATCAGGATTTCCAATTGTAACAGTAAGCATCTGTAACAAAATGGATGACTGCAGTATAGATGTTATTATGAGTACATGTTGCATGAATTGCTAAGGCATAATAATATGAAAGTGTGTATTGTTATTTTAGATGTAGATGTACCTGTCTATTAATGCTATGCATTATATCATTGTATGTAGTTCTATCCTTCAGCTGTAATTGTCTAACAATGTTATGTATTATGTCAACGGGGAGCAACTGCGTCCCTTCATGAGGAATTCAGATTTTATGTGGCCCCCACCCACATCAAAGTTGCCCATCCCTGATCTACTTGATTTCTGGATTTAGTCAATGTATTATTTAATGTCTTAGTTAAGGTCTTAGTTAACGTCTTAGTTTAACGTCTTAGTTAATGGCTTGTGATGAATAACGCAGGAACTACAGTATTTCAAAAGATAACGATATTTTCAGAATCTCCATTATTGGGGTAACGTCTGTGTCATAACCTATAAGACATGTTTGGGGTAATGCCTGTGTCATAAGCTATAAGACATGTTTGGGGTAATGCCTGTGTCATAACCTATAAGACATGTTTGAGGTAACGCCTGTGTCATAACCTATAAGACATATTTGGGGTAACGTCTGTGTCATAACCTATAAGACATGTTTGAGGTAACGCCTGTGTCATAACCTATAAGACATGTTTGGTGTAACATCTGTGTCATAACCTATAAGACATGTTTGGGGTAACGTCTGTCTCATAAGCTATAAGACATGTTTGGTGTAACGTCTGTGTCATAACCTATAAGACATGTTTGGGGTAACGTCTGTCTCATAAGCTATAAGACATTCTGTTTTTCCTTGTGTTGCTGCTCCTCCACTAAACACAGAACCATTAGCAGTGCTGTGCTTTGTGTCAAATTGATTCTCTACTGAAATAACATCTATTAGCCTGTGGTTAAGATAAGAAGTCTGTTGTGGTTAACAAGGAAATGTCTGGTCTGTATATCAAGCTTACTTACAAGCTATAAACCTGTACCATCTACAATCTGAGTCTGTAATTGCAGTCATTCGAATGCAGCTGTTACATTGAAAATAACCAAAACCAAAACAGAAAGGATGTGTGTGTGTCCTACTGCTGTGTTCCACCTGCTGTCCTACTGCTGTGTTCCACCCGCTGTCCTACTGCTGTGTTCCACCCGCTGTCCTACTGCTGTGCCCTACTGCTACCCTATTATAGTCTAAAAAGGATGAATCATAATCATAATAAATAATGAATGTTTTTCTAAAGTCTATGTATTGTATTTGTTATGAATCAATATCCATATGTAACCTTGTCTCTAGATATGTAAGAGTAGGCTGACCCAAGTCTGCCATGGCCATGCCCCTCTGTGACCTTCAACAATGACCTTATCAATGACTTCCTGGGAAAAAATGGAAGTAATCAATATTTGGTCCATTGTCATCTGACTCTTACTCTGTCTCAATGACTATTCTCCTGAGTGGGCCCACACGATGCAGCCATCTTGTATGACAGTTGACCTTCGTAACATCTGAATGTAATGGGTGTAATGGGTATTAATAATGTCTAATTCATATGTCATAGGTTGATTATGGATGGATGGATATAGGTATGTTCAGTACTAGTCAAAAGCTTTAGAACGCCTACTCATTCAAGGGTTTTTCTTTATTTTTACTATTTTCTACATTGTAGAATAATAGTAAAGACATCAAACTATGAAATAACACATGGAATCATGTAGTAACCAAAAAAGTGTTAAATAAATGAAAAATATGTTTTATATTTGAGATTCTTCAAAGTAGCCACCCTTTGCCTTGATGACAGCTTTGCACACTCTTGGCATTCTCTCACCCAGCTTCATGAGGTAGTCACCTGGAATGTATTTCAAATAACAGGTGTGCCTTGCTAAAAGTTCATTTGTGGAATTTCTTTCCTTCTTAATGCGTTTGAGCCAATCAGTTGAGTTGTGAGAAGGTAGGGGTGGTATACAGAAGATCAAGTCCATATTCTGGCAAGAACATCTCAAATAATCAGAGAGGAAGACAGTCCATCATTACTTTAAGACATGAAGGTCAGTCAATCTGGAAAATTTCAAGAACTTTGAATGTTTCTTCAAGTGCAGTCGCAAAAACCATCAAGCGCTATGATGAAACTGGCTCTCATGAGGACCGCCACAGGAAAGGAAGACCCAGAGTTACCTCTGCTGCAGAGGATAAGTTCATTAATTACCAGCCTCAGAAATCAGCAATTAACTGCACCTCAGATTGCACCTCACAGAGTTCAAGTAGCAGACGCATCTCAACATCAGCTGTTCAGAGGTGACTGTGTCAATCAGGCCTTCATGGTCAAATTGCTGCAAAGAAACCACTACTAAAGGACACCAATAAGAAGAAGAGACTTGCTTGGGCCAAGAAACATGAGCAATTGACATTAGACCGGTGGAAATCTGTCATTTGGTCTGATGAGTCCAAATTTGCGATTTTTGGTTCCAACCGCCGTGTCTTTGTGAGACGCAGGTGAACGGTGAACGGAGGTGTGATGGTGCTTTGCTGGTGACACTGGTGAGTTATTTAGAATTCAAAGCACACTTAACCAGCATGGCTATCACAGCATTCTGCAATGATACGCCATCCCATCTGGTTTGCGCTTAGGGGGAATGTCATTTGTTTTTCAACAGGACAATATCCTGACACACCTCCAGGCTGAACAAGAGCTATTTGACCAAGAAAAAGAGCGATGGAGTGCTGCATCAGATGACCTCGCCTCTACAATCACCCGACTTCAACACAATTGAGATGGTTTGGGATGAGTTGGACCGCAGATTGAAGGAAAAGCAGCCAACAAGTGCTTAGCATATGTGGGAACTCCCTCAAGACTGTTGGAAAAGCATTCCAGGTGACTACCTCATGAAGCTGGTTGAGAGAATGCAAAGCTGCCATTAAGGCAAAGGGTGACTACTTTGACGAATCTAAAATATATTTGGATTTTTTTAAAGCATTTTATTTTGTTGCTACATGTGCATTTGATAGTTTTGATGTCTTCACTATTATTCTAAAATGTAGAAAATAATAAAAATAAATAAATAAAATAAAAAACCTTGAATGACCAGGTGTGTCCAAACTTTTGACTGTTACTGTAGATAAACTGTATAGCATTGAGAGAGTGGAACACTTTCTTTCCTGAAGATTTGGTCCATTCAGATCAATAATGCCTCGCACATCTCTGATTCAGAGGGGTTGGATTAAATGTGGAGGACACATTTCAGTTGAGTGGATTCAGTTGGACAACTGACTAGGTATCCTCCTTTCCTTTCTATACCTCCAGGATGAGTTCCCGGTGGTGGATGAGTTCCCGGGGGCGGATGAGTATCCTCCGGTGCTGAAGTGGAGGAGAAAACCCTCTGTGGTGTCCGTGTCCTCGTCCCTCCCTGACCTCCTGGGTAGCTCAACCGGTAGTCTGACTGCGGTGGACTCCTCCTTCCAGCCAGACCAGCCTCTGGAAGGTGAGAAGGGAGGACAACCTGGACCAACATTGGTTTACCCTGTATTATAGCCAACTCTTGTTTGGCATGAGAATGACCGTAGGGGTTTGGTAAGACGACAAAAGCAGATCTGGGACCAGGCTAGGGACAACCTGTTTTTCGTGTATTTAATTTCACAAAGGATGACAAACTGACAGATACAATGGCGAACACAGCATTTCTCATGAATTGCATAATATCATAATAGCCATGTCTATTGAGGCTATGCCACATGAGGTGAGCGCTGCGTTTTTTCTGGTGCATTAAGAGATTGGAGGTGTTCAGCTTTGTCCACTTCTGGCCGGAGTTATCCATTGATGTTAGCCGGCGGGGGCTGAGCCATCACATGTTTGCGGAATGTTCAAATCCCTGATTATGTGTAGGAGGGGAACTGGGAAGGGAGTTGTGTTTGGATGGGCACAACCCTCTGATGCAGTACAGGATTAAACACCAAATGGAGATTTTAGCATGTGGGGACTTGTTCTGCCCAACTACTGTGTCCTGCTACTGTAACCTACAACTGTACCCTACTACTGTATCCTACTACTGTGCCCCATTGAACCCTACTACTGTGCCCTACTGAACCCTACTACTGTGCCCTACTGAACCCTACTACTGTACCCTACTACTGTGCCCTATTGTACCCTACTACTGTACCTTACAAACTGTACCCTACAAACGGTGCCCTACTGCTGTACCCTACAAACTGTACCCTACTACTGTGCCCTACTAAACCCTACTACTGTGCCCTACTGAACCCATACACTGTGCCCTACTGAACCCTACTACTGTACCTTACAAACTACCCTACTGCTGTACCCTACAAACAGTGCCCTACTGCTGTACCCTACTACTGTACCTTACAAACTGTACCCTACTGCTGTGCCCTACAAACTGTACCCTACTGCTGGACCCTACTGCTGTACCCTACAAACTGTACCCTACTGCTGTACCCTACTGCTGTACCCTACTACTGTACCCTACTACTGTACCCTACTACTGTACCCTACTGCTGGCTACATTTAGATGATCTGAAAGAGACTTGGATAAACTGCCCAGTTATGTATACACTACATAACACTACTATTGTCTCATAATTGTGACGTCTGTATGCAGGCTTTACTATGACATAAATCACCTCCAAGTGATTTTAATTTGGGACATCTGTTCCAATGTATTCCCACGCATTATAGAGATTTATTATATAAACTAATTTAAGCAAGGTTTGAAATGATTATATTTTAGTCTAATATTATATCTGTTTGGTCTTCTTGGGGTCAATTTGCAGTCTACAAATGATTAGTCATTATGTTCCAGCCCCCTGACCATCCGCTGAAGAAGAAATGGTCCCGCGGCTAAATGTAGTTGATGATCCCTGATATAGGACAGTCTGCCTCTACCTCTCCTCTAGTGGACTGTTTAAGATGTGTTTACTATGTGGTTACTATGACGTAACTGTCTGGGGTTGCATAAGAGTTGGAAAACCTGAGTGTAATAAACACTTTGACCCACTTGCATACATACAATACTTTTGCACAGCCAGATGTGGTCAAATATATATTAGCTTCCTTGCACTTTACAATGAGGTGTAATGGAGCAGAATGTGGCACCTGCAACTTACCACAATATATTGATGGCATCTGTAAGCAACAATACACTATCTACTATGTAGTCTATTAGATGGCTATATTAATGTGTGTGTGTGCGTGTGTTGTAGACCGGGGCTTAGAGACAGAGAAGATCCTACTAACAGAGCCTGTTCCAGAGCTGGGCCCGATGGAATATCAGCTTCTCAAGTTCTTCATCATACTGTAACTATTTCCATGCCCCACAACTGGCTTCGAACACCTTGTGTTGTTGAATAAATATACATTCATTGGCAGCATTATGCTCAACATTTTTTTGCCCGATTTTTATCTGTGAAATCAAATCTGAACAAGGCCTAATTTAATATTATAAAATGGATATGATCACATAAAAAATCCAGTTATACCTCCACCTAGTGTAAACACACACTTGGTACATCCAATAAACCTTATTGTCCATTACTTCAGAATCATCCTCCTCATCCTGTCTTCCTGTTACCTGGCCTTCCGTGTCTGCAGCCTGGAGCACCAGCTGTCCTTCCTCAACAACCCAACACGCCCCCCCCGAGAGAGGTGAGATGGGGCCAGACTTAACTTTAGCCAAGTGTGTGTGTAACTTTTGATTTAACTGTTTTGTCATTCTGTTTCATACTACTGCTAATAATAATAGTAATAATAATAATGATAAACTGTTAAGTTTATTAAATTAGGATTCCACCCTCAGAAAATCCTGTTCATAACTGTTATTCAAATGTCACATTTTTGGAGGGAAAGCTATTTTACTGACAATTCTATTGTCTGGTCTCTTCCTCCTAGGTAAGTGCTGCTCTGTACTGTGATCCAATACCACTTGACCGTCTCCCTTTACGGACACATTCCTCTCTGTGACCACCTCCAGACTATGCAAACAGACTATTTATTTTTCAGGATTTTACTTCACTGTAGACTAGAAGAGGGCAAACCCCCAACTCCACCATTTTGTTGTAGGTCAAAGACAATGGCAGGTGAAAGACAATGGGCAGGCCGATTGAAGAGCCAGAAAACTACACTCAAACCAATTGTGGATGGACTGAAAAGCCCGGGATTGGTGGAAATGGTTGGGAGTCAGGACTGGGAAGGACTCTGATTGGTGGAGGGATTGGTCTGATGGTTTTTATTGAAGATTTCTGGACATGTTCACCAACATTAGAGTCAACTGTGTTTTTTCCCTCCTGTCAACTTAACCAGGAATGAACTACAGGACTTCAGAGAAAAGTGTGTGTGTGTGTTACTTTCAAGGAAAGGATTTGGATGCATTAACACACTGACAGTGGAAGAAGCCAATATCGTTGGCTTTACAGATTTTTTTTTTTTAAATGAACTTATGAGGATCAGTCTACTATTTCAAATGTTCATCATCATCAATGAAGTCTAACTATGTTGCCATTCTAACAGGCATGTTATTCCTGGTAAACAGTGCAATACAATTATGCAAAGTATCCAGCCTAGACTCACTTTTTAAATGTTGAAATATTGTCCTTTAACTCTGTTTGTGTTATCATGACACCACAGGTATATGTTTACCAAAATGGGTAGGATGGTACTCTTTCATGTCTGAAAAATATTGTTTGGTATAACATCTTGTCTTTTGTTTTAATTTGTATAAATGCCAGTTGTCAGCTTTGTATTGTAAGCTACCTTTAGCCAGACACAATGTGTCACAGTGAGTGATCAGTCTCCTATCTAAATACTGGACACAGTCGTCTGAATGAGTAAACAATGAAGACATTGACTGAAGTGAAAAATAAGAAGAGTATGTTTTCTTTATTACACTAAACTTTAAAGTTAAATCTGCATTTCAGTCGGGAAGAAAACTAGCCAAAGATTTATAGTCCTTTTACTCAGAATGTCTGAACAGATGCATTAGGAACAAACACCCCACATTGACTATTACAGTAATATTGTTGAGGAAACAGAACTCCAGTATGTAGGGTATACTTTACTACTATTACCATTAGTATGTCTTATCTGGTCTGTTTTTACGTCTAAACACATCTGCAGCTATGTAATAGTGGTCACTGATCTTCAGTCAATGGTGAAAGAACAAACTGTCCCTGTAGGCTCTGAGTACAGATGAACACTGTAGCACCCCTGAACAACCCATTACAAGACTAACACTGTACAACATAACTGTGAAGGTTACTAATAAACAGCCATTTGATCTTGAGATGGTGTCACCTGTCTTCACCGACAGGGGCCAGCAGCATTACCACCCTGCATCCCACTGCTGGCTTGCCTCTGAAGCTAAACAGGGTTGGTCCTGGTTGGTCCCTGGATGGGAGAACAGATGCTGCTGGAAGTGGTGTTGGAGGGCCAGTAGCAGGTTCTCTTTTCTCTGGTCTAAAAAAATGTCCCAATGCCTCAGGGCAGTGATTGGGGACATTGCCCTGTGTAGGGTGCTGTTTTTCGGATGGGATGTTAAACCGGTTTCCTGACTCTGGTCACTAAAGATTCCACAGCCCATATTGTAAGAATAGGGGTGTTAACCCCAGTGTCCTGGCTAAATTCCCAATCTGACCTTCATACCATCATGGACACCTAATCATCCCCAGCTTCCAATTGGCTCATTCATCTCCCCTGTCATTTTCCCCAGGTCGTTGCTATTATCTGTGCATAGTCACTTTACCCTTACCTACACTTCCGTTCAAAGGTGTGGGGTCACTTAGAAATGTCCTTGTTTTTGAAAGAAAAGCCCATTTTTGGGCCATTAACATAACATTGATCAGAAATACAGTGTAGACATTGTGAATGTTGTAAATGACTATTGTAGCTGGAAACGGCAGATTCGTTTTTAATGGAATATCTACGTAGGCGTACAGAGGCCCATTATCAGTAACCATCACTCCTGTGTTCCAATGGCATGTTGTGTTAGCTAATCCAAGTTTATACATTTAAAAGGCTATTTGATCATTAGAAAACCCTAATGCAGTTATGTTAGCACAGTTGAAAATTGTTGTTCTGATTAAAGAAGCAAAAATCCTGGACTTCTTTAGACTCGTTGAGTATCTGGAGCATCAGCATTTGTGGGTTCGATTACAGGCTTAAAATGTCCAGAAACAAAGACCTTTCTTTTGAAACTTGTCAGTCTATTCTTGTTCTAAGAAATGAAGGCTATTCCATGTGAGAAATTGGCAAGAAACTGAAGATCTCGTACAACGCTGTGTACTACTCCCTTCACAGAGCAGCGCAAACTGGCTCTAGCCAGAATAGAAAGAGGAGTGGGAGGCCCCGGTGCACAACTGAGCAAGAGGACAAGTAAATTAGAGTGTCTAGTTTGAGAAACAGACTCCTCACAAGTCCTCAACTGGCAGCTTCATTAAATAGTATCCGCAAAACACCAGTCTCAACATCAACAGTGAGGAGGCGACTCCGGGATGCTGGCCTCCTAGGGAGAGTTGTAAAGAAGAAGCCATATCTCAGACTGGCCAATAAAAAGAAAAGAGTAAGATGAGCAAAGAACACAAACACTGGACAGAGGAACTTTTGACGTTATTTTAATGGACAATTATTATTTTTTTCTTTCAAAAACAAGAACAATTCTAAGTGACCCCAAACCTTTGAAAGGTAGTGTACATGTACAAATGACCTCGACTAACCTGTACCCCCGCACATTGACTCAGTACCTGTACCCCTTGTATGTAGTAGCATCATTATTGTTATTTTATTGTGTAATTTTTTTTAATTAGTTTATTATTTCGTATATATTTCCTTAACTCCACAGTCGTGGCCAAAAGTTTTGAGAATGACACAAATATTAATTTTCACAAAGTTAGTTTTATGATGGCAATTTGCATATACTCCAGAATGTTATGAAGAGTGATCAGATGAATTGCAATTAATTGCAAAGTCCCTCTTTGCCATGCAAATGAACTTAATCCCCCCAAAACAGTTCCACTGCATTTCAGCCCTGCCACAAAAGGAACAGCTGACATCATGTCAGTGATTCTCTCGTTAACACAGGTGTGAGTGTTGACAAGGCTGGAGATCACTCTGTCATGCTGATTGAGTTCGAATAACAGACTGGAAGCTTCAAAAGGAGGGTGGTGCTTGGAATCATTGTTCTTCCTCTGTCAACCATGGTTACCTGGAAGGAAACACGTGCTGTCATCATTGCTTTGCACAAAAGGGCTTCACAGGCAAGGATATTGCTGCCAGTAAGATTGCACCTAAATCAACCATTTATCGGATCATCAAGAACTTCAAGGAGAGCGGTTCAATTGTTGTGAAGAAGGCTTCATGGCGCCCAAGAAAGTTCAGCAAGCGCCAGGACCGTCTCCTAAAGTTGATTCAGCTGCGGGATCGGGGCACCACCAGTCCAAAGCTTGCTCAGGAATGGCAGCAGGCAGGTGTGAGTGCATCTGCATGCACAGTGAGGCGAAGACTTTTGGAGGATGGCCTGGTGTCCAGAAGGGCAGCAAAGAAGCCACTTCTCTCCAGGAAAAACATCAGGGACATACTGATATACTGCAAAAGGTACAGGGATTGGACTGCTGAGGACTGGGGTAAAGTAATTTTCTCTGATGAATCCCCCTTTCCGATTGTTTGGGGCATCCGGAAAAAAGCTTGTCCGGAGAAGACAAGGTGAGCGCTACCATCAGTCCTGTGTCATGCCAACAGTAAAGCATCCTGAGACCATTCATGTGTGGGGTTGCTTCTCAGCCAAGGGAGTGGGCTCACTCACAATTTTGCCTAAGAACACAGCCATGAATAAAGAATGGTACCAACACATTCTCCGAGAGCAACTTCTCCCAACCATCCAGGAACAGTTTGGTGATGAACAATGCCTTTTCCAGCATGATGGAGCACCTTGCCATAAGGCAAAAGTGATAACTAAGTGGCTCGGGGAACAAAACATACATTTTTTGGGTCCATGGCCAGGAAACTCCCCAGACCTTAATCCCATTGAGAACTTGTGGTCAATCTTCAAGAGGCGAGTGGACAAACAAAAACCCACAAATTCTGACAAACTCCATGCATTGATTATGCAATAATGGGCTGCCATCAGTCAGGATGTGACCCAGAAGTTAATTGACAGCATGCCAGGGTGGATTGCAGAGGTCTTGAAAAAGAAGGGTCAACACTGCAAATATTGGCATCAACTTCATGTAATTGTCAATAAAAGCCTTTGACACTTATGAAATGCTTGTAATTATACTTCAGTATTCCATAGTAACATCTGACAAAAATATCTAAAGACACTGAAGCAGCAAACTTTCTGAAAATGAATATGCACACACAACATTCTATAATACAATTGCATTATTTGACGTGTCAAATTAAAAGCTTATTTAACACGTCAAATAGTGTTATATGACATTGTATCTTTTTTGAAACGCAACGACCCAAACATTCAATGTGCCTCACCCTAATAATTTGGTCTATTTTCACCTCTTAATTTCGTCTACTGTTGTAGGTGAAATTAAGAGGTGAAAATAACTCTAACAAGTTAAATAACTCTAACTTGGTGGTGCACAAATAGTCTATAACCTGTTTTAGAGAAATGTCATCATTGAACATTGTAAGAGCTGTTATTGTCTGTTTATGTGCCCCCTTTAGTTATCCTATGTTTCTGACTTGTACAGGGAGAATACTGTAAGAACAGCCCATGTTCTGAGTTCTGTTGCTGTACATTTCTAAAGTGCTGAACAAATAGTTCTATGGACAACGTCTGTCGTCGCTGGCTCATTAATGTCTTAATCGAAATTACGGATTGCCTTTCATCAGCTTGTCGTCCCATTATGCCATAATTTGTACATCTCGATTGTCAGTAGAAACCACATTTGTTTAAGCAAGTCAGCCATATCAGCTATGTTATTTTTTAAATGCAGTAAATGAGGCTGCATTAATGAACTGTTTCGCTGCCAGACAAGACTCTGCTGAATGCCAGGTTTTGCAGTGGTAAGGTGTTGTTGGGACTCTGCTGTTGGGACAGCTTTATGTCGGCCCTAACAGTTTGTGGGCACCGTTTGTCACCATTATAGTGCAATTAATGTATTGTTTAGTGTTGTGTTGTGTAGCGGCTTTGCTGGCATGCATCCCACTTTGTTTGTTTGCCCCACCAAGATTGACATGCTAAAATCACCACTGGTTATACTGTACCAATGGTGAGCAATAATTTTGTCTCAAGGGTCACATCGGGATTTCGAAATTCAGCAGAGTTATTTGAAAATGTCCATTATTATTTATACATACATTATATCAAGTTTTAGACGTTCAAACTGCAATTTCAAGCAAATATTACTACCGTGTTGCATCTAATTTGATTCAATGCAATTTCATCTTGGAAGTCTGCAACCATAGAAATACTTGGTATTTATGCCAATAATAAGCCATTGTCAACTTCCTATCTATGGTTATTTTGGTCACCGCTCACTGTCACACTATGTTGACATATTATTGATTTAGTACAGAAAAAAAATCTAAGCAACTGGGGCCATGTAAATAATTGTTAGATTACTCATTTGGAATCCACCTTTGGCACCTGTGTGTCCATAAAAGGCTGTGTGCAACCTGGCACACTTGAAAGGGCACTGCCCCTACACCTTTAGGCCCTTCACATGTTCCTAGCCTTCAACATAGAAATGTAACTACCATGGTCATTTGGAATGACCAGTCAATTAGCATTATGATTCATGTAGTCGTCATTCTACAGATTCCAAATTGGCCTACAAACGTAAATAAACAAAAATACAAAACACAGTGGTTTAAAAAGTGGATGACGACGCGCAAAATTGTATGAATAGACCCTCCCGCAGCTGAGAGGTTTACGGTATTATAATACATGCAACCTAGATCATTTAGAGTTTAGAATGGTTCGATCTTGAAATTATCCTATAAACATTATACTTTTAAACTAAAAGCCTATCTTCCCGTGTCTAATGTCACAACTATAGGAAACGTTTGGATCAATGTTGTTATATCTATAGGAAACGTTTGGATCCAGAAATGACTGTAGATTTATGCTGAAAATGAGCGCAAACTAAACCATAATGGTACAAAGCATTATCTGACTTGACGGTTGATGATTGAATGTGTCACTGTTTTCAATAAATATATTGTTTTAATGTATTTATTTATTAGGGACATATACAATTATTAAAACGTTTTAATTATATATATTACTAACATATGTAGGCTATTATTTGTATTATCTCAAATATATTATTAACTCTATCGCCAAAAACTCTTACAGCCTAAAAAACCTATCTACTAATATAAAGTCGTAACAGTTTTAGTTAAAAGCCCATCTTTTATTTAAGCAGACTTTAACACCTCTACACTACCAGGGGTCGGGAGGGAGAACCCGGAGGGGGCAGATAGGTCAGGTAGGTTCTACCCGTCCTATCTAACGCCTCCTGCGACCTCCTCTCCTGCGACGACGTCGGGACACCCTGGCGCGGCGGCGCCTGCGGACAGGTCGGCTGGAGGATCTGCGTCTTCTGGGCATTGTGATTGATGGATAAACATTTTAGACAGGCGGTGGTCCCTTTTATAGGGCTGGAGGGGAGCTGGTGTGATGTCATTATGGGATAAATGATGATGCAATAAGTATTAAAGACAGTTTAAATTGAGAAAACATCTGAATTCTGTGACGTCATAGTAGCAGTGGCAGGATGATGTAATAATGATATTTTTATTTTGTCATTTTAAATAGTGATTTGTGTGTGAATGTTAAATGACGAGAGAAGCATTGATGCGAGTAACCAGTCTTGTTCAGTACATCACAATTACATCCGGGTATCTCAAGCACACTGGTAAAACACATGAGTTGCAGTAATGAACATTTACCAACAGATGGCAGCACTGTGCCATTTTACACCCATAACAATCTGTTTCTTTGGCCAACACAATGAACCATGGTAGAAATAATCAACCAGGTCTTTATTTCATGGTGATTTGGAATGTTGTAGGAGGAGATCCTACTGCAGCATAGAATGCTTAGCATATTATAATACAGATAGGCTATCAGTAAAACACATCTTCAGTTGATTATGCCAAAATAGAACAGAGGATTTAAGTCTATTTAATCATCCATTTCCTGCAGTCAAATAACCTAGTAGCCTCATGGGTGGATTGACATTAATATGATTCATCATTTCATAATTAGCATTATTTTTAAAAAGCTGCCGAAAATCCGGTGTTTCTATGTCAAACGGTTTTGTTATATTTCAGTCTTCTCTGATGTATATAAAGCGTAATATTGGGATGCAAACTCAGAATGTAATACATGTCAACTCTATATCTGACATGGTACACGGTGTCTTCTGTATACACATCACGCCCATAACCATGTGTGCGAGGTGTATACGTTTGTTTCAAAGTAGTTTTAAGACTACCTAGAAACACTGTGTGACCCTGATTCAGCCCAATGCAGTAATTATTAATGACCTCTACTATTACCCTTGACATGTCAGCCATGTCATCCATTAGAAATTCTGAAACTGCTGAATATGTTTATTACAACCAATCTCTAAACTACCGAGTAGGCGCTCTCATTAAATCTATTATCATGTGATTTCTCAGGAGTCAATTGAATCAGCTTCTTTCAGCTAAACTATTCAGAATGTGTGTGTAACTACTGCAACCAGCCTCTCAGAATCAGATTGTTGTGATGTCACTGAAACTGCATTGTGATTTAATGACACCACAACTAGTTGCGCATAAAGCAAGTCATATTATGCTCATCAAATGCTGCTACCTTTTTTTAATTTTATTTATTTCACCTTTATTTAACCAGGTAGGCTAGTTGAGAACACCTTTATTTAACCAGGTAGGCTAGTTGAGAACAGTAGATCTACACAGTAGATTGTTATCAGAATGGGATATAATATAAAAGTCATTTCCCAAAGAATAAACTCAGTCAAACATTTCATCCTCTACATATTTTATTTCATCTCATATAGAGAGAATGCTCTCTAAAATGGTGGATCTTCAGGAGCCCACTCCACCTGGATACCATGACAACCCTCAAGTGATTGACACTTTTTTATTTGACCTTTATTTAACCAGGTAGGCAAGGTGAGAACAAGTTCTCATTTACAACTGCGACCTGGCCAAGATAAAGCACAGCAGTTCGACACATACAACAACACAGAGTTACACATGGAATAAACAGACATACAGTCAATAATACAGTAGAAAAAAGAAAAATCTATATACAGTGTGTGCAAATGAGGTAAGATAAGAGAGGTAAGGCAATACATATGCCATGGTGGTAAAGTAATTACAATATAGAAATTAGACACTGGAATGGTAGATGTGCAGAAGATTAATGTGCAAGTAGAGATACTGGGGTGCAAAGGTAAATAAATACAGTATGGGAATGAGGTAGTTGGATGGGCTGTTTACAGGTGGGCTATGTACAGGTGCAGTGATCTGTGAGCTGCTCTGACAGCTGGTGCTTAAAGCTAGTGAGGGAGATATGGGTCTCCAGGTTCAGTGATTTCTGCAGTTCGTTCCAGTCATTGGCAGCAGAGAATGTTGACAGGTTAGTTCCCACAGCCTGGTGGGCGGGACCAGAGGGACACCTGGTTCAGAGGTTCAAGAGGCCCTACTCTGACTCTCTCCTAGCGATGCCAGGAATTCCCCTAGCTAATTACCTAGGGAAGCTAGACACTGAACACACAGGCTTTAAGGTTGATAGGCCAGGCTAAACAAACCACACTGGAGCTAAGTGGCTCTGTTCGTGTAGAGACCCAACTCTCTAAATATTCACATTTCTCTATCTAAATAAATTGGGCACAGACATCAGATTACCTTAGCAATAGATTTAGTTGTTTTTGTTCAATGCATAACCTCTTGTTGATCCTATAGGCATACCTCCATTCCCTTACTGATGTAGGTCTCCATAACAAAGTAATCTTCATACAAAGAAAAGAGACAGAATGGACACTGTTTGAAATCCACAAGATCCACATTCCATGATTTCAGTACACTTGATTAAAAATAAACAAATCCAATGTTGCATAATGTAGAACCCAAATTCTGAGAGGGGGCTGTATTGGGCTGGAGAGAGGCAGAGGTCAGGCTGAAGCAGATGACCAGACACACTACAGCCGAGACCATTCCTCTTGGGACATACTGTCTACTAGTGAATGTTAAATCTGCATTTCAGCCAGGAAGAAAACTAGCAAAAGATTTCTAGTTCTTTTACTCAGAATGTCTGAACAGAGGCATTAGGGGAAAAAAACACCCCACTGATTATCAAATCAAATTGATTTATTAAGCCCTTCTTATATCAGCTGATATCTCAAAGTGCTGTACAGAAACCCAGCCTAAAACCCCAAACAGCAAGCAATGCTGGTGTAGAAGCACGGTGGCTAGGAAAAACTCCCTAGATAGGCCAAAACCTAGGAAGAAACCTAGAGAGGAACCAGGCTATGAGGGGTGGCCAGTCCTCTTCTGGCTGTACCAGGTGGAGATTATAACAGAACATGGCCAAGATGTTCAAATGTTCATAAATGACCAGCATGGTCAAATAATAATAATCACAGTAGTTGTCGAGGGTGCAACAAGTCAGCACCTCAGGAGTAAATGTCAGTTGGCTTTTCATAACCGATCATTGAGAGTATCTCTACCGCCCCTGCTGTCTCTAGAGAGTTGAAAACAGCAAGTCTGGGACAGGTAGCACGTCTGGTGAACAGGTCAGCGTTCCATAGCCGCAGGCAGAACAGGTGAAACTGGAGCAGCAGCACGGCCAGGTGGACTGGGGACAGCAAGGAGTCATCAGGCCATGTAGTCCTGAGGCATGGTCCTAGGGCTCAGGTCCTCTGAGAGAAAGAAAGAATTAGGGAGAGCATACTTAAATTCACACAGGATACCGGATAAGACAGGAGAAATACTCCAGATATAACAGACCGCCAACCCAGACAGGAAGATCACGTCAGTGACTCAACCCACTCAAGTGACACACCCCTCCTAGGGACGGCATGGAAAAGCACCAGTACGCCAGTGACTAAGCCACCGTAATAGTGGTCACTGATCTTCAGTCAATGGTGAAAGAACAAACTGTCCCTGTAGACTCTGAGAACAGATGAACCCTGTACACCCCTGAACAACCCATTACAAGACTAACACTGTACAACATAACTGTGAAGGTTACTAATAAACAGGGAATAACAAATAAAAATAACGAGTAAGAATCACATGGCTAAATACAGGAAGTAGAAACTAACATGGCTATATTTAGGAAGTAGAAACTAACATGGCTATATTTAGGAAGTAGAAACTAACACGGCTATATTTAGGAAGTAGAAACTAACACTGCTATATATAGGAAGTAGAAACTAACATGGCTATATTTAGGAAGTAGAAACTAACATGGCTATATTTAGGAAGTAGAAACTAACATGGC
Organism: Oncorhynchus kisutch; assembly: GCF_002021735.2. Classification (NCBI taxonomy): domain Eukaryota; kingdom Metazoa; phylum Chordata; class Actinopteri; order Salmoniformes; family Salmonidae; genus Oncorhynchus; species Oncorhynchus kisutch. The sequence goes on along the minus strand of NW_022261980.1, from coordinate 7,421,563 downwards.
TATATTTAGGAAGTAGAAACTAACATGGCTATATTTAGGAAGTAGAAACTAACACTGCTATATTTAGGAAGTAGAAACTAACATGGCTATATTTAGGAAGTAGAAACTAACATGGCTATATTTAGGAAGTAGAAACTAACATGACTATATATAGGGAGTAGAAACTAACATGACTATATATAGGAAGTAGAAACTAACATGGCTATATTTAGGAAGTAGAAACTAACATGACTATATATAGGAAGTAGAAACTAACACGGCTATATTTAGGAAGTAGAAACTAACACAGCTATATTTAGGAAGTAGAAACTAACATGACTATATATAGGGAGTAGAAACTAACATGGCTTTATACAGGGGGTACCAGTACCGAGTCAATGTGCAGGGGTTCGAGGTAATTGAGGTAGGTAGCTATGTACTGTACATATAGGTAGGGGTAAAGTGACTAGGCAACAGGATCAGTGGCGATTTTAGCATTTAAATCTTAGTGGGGCAAACTCAACAACATTTGTTTTTGATGCATGCCAGCAAAGACACTACACAACAAAACCCTAAACAAAATATTAATTTCACTATAACGGTGACAAATGTTGCCCACAAACTGTTAGGGTCTACATAAAGCTGTACCAACAGCAGAGCTTTCTTTTCAGCACCATGGAGTGAATCCTTACCACCGCTACACCTGGCTATCAGTGGAGCCTTGTCTGGCAGCAAAACAATTAATTCAGCCTTGTTTACTGCCTTTTTACAAAACATAGCTGATATGGTTGACTTGCTTAAACAAATGTGTTTTCTACAGACAATTGAGATGTACAAACTATGGCATAAGGGAATGATGAGCGCATAAGAGGAATTTCATAATTTCGATGAAGACATTAATGACCGAACGACGACGGATGTAGTCAATATAACTATGTGTTCAGCACTTTTGAAATGTATAGCGACAGTAGGCTGCTCTTACAGTATTTTCCCTGTACACCAAGTCAGAACCATTGGATAAATAAAGGGGGCATATAAGCAGACAATGAAACCTCTTACAATATTAGATGATGACATTTCTCAAAAACAGGTTACAGGCTACAAGTGCAGCACCACCGAGTCAGAACAATAACATTAGGCAAAATTACAGTTGATTTTACAATTGCTAGAACCCATTTCTCAATACATAGGTCACTATTTCAAAAGTCTTCACACTATGAACACAACAGCAGTCTATGTGGGCAACACTGTGTCTCCTTTTTCATTGTTTTGGCACAAAATGCATTCAATGACTACATCTTTCAAATTTCATGAATTATTTTCTCACTCAGACACAACCACCACTAAAACTCAATGTACCTACAGGCCAATTTTCATGTTTACATACAGTTGAAGTCGGAAGTTTACATACACCTTAGCCAAATACATTTAAACTCAGTTTTTCACAATTCCTGACATTTTAATCCTAGTAAAAAATTCCATGTCTTAGGTCAGTTAAGATCACCACGTTATTTTAAGAATGTGAAATGTCCGAATAATAGTGGAGAGAATGATTTACTTCAGCTTTTATTTATTTCATCACATTCCCAGTGGGTCAGAAGTTTACATACACTCAATTAGTATTTGGTAGCATTGCCTTTAAATTGTTTAACTTGGGTCAAATGTTTCGGGTAGCCTTCCACAAGCTTCCCACAATAAGTTGGGTGAATTTTGGCCCATTCCTCCTGATAGAGCTGGTGTAACTGAGTCAGGTTTGTAGGCCTCCTTGCTCGCACACACTTTTTCAGTTCTGCCCACACATTTTATATAGGATTGAGGTCAGGGCTTTGTGATGGCCACTCCAATACCTTGACTTTGTTGTCCTTAAGCCATTTTGCCACAACTTTGGAAGTATGCTTGGGGTCATTGTCCATTTGGAAGACCCGTTTGCGACCAAGCTTTAACTTTAGTAGATGTCCCAACCGACTTGCCAAAACTATAGTTTCTTATAATGCCATAATGTGCAGTCAACAGAAGTCAGAAATAACATTATAAATATTCCCTTACCTTTGATGATCTTCATCATAATGCACTCCCAGGAATCCAAGTTCCACAATAAATGTTTGTTGTTCAATAATGTCCATCATTTATGTCCAAATAGCTACTTTTGTAAGCGCGTTTTGTAAACAAATCCAAAGTCACAAACCGCGTTCACTAGGAGCAGACGAAATGTCAAAAAGTTCAGTTACAGTCCGTACAGAATCAATCAATTACAGAATGTATAGAATCAATCTTTAGGATGTTTTTAACATAAATCTTCAATAATGTTCCAACCGGAGAATTCTTTTGTCTTCAGAAATACAATGGAACGGGAGCTACCTCTCACGTGAACGAGCGTCACGAGTTTGTGGCACTCTGCCAGACCACTGACTCAAAGAGCCCTTATTTACAGTAGAAGCCTCAAACAAGTTTCTAGAGAAGTTTGACATCTAGTGGAAGCCTTAGGAAGTGCAACATGACCAATATCCCACTGTATCTTCAATAGGGAATGAGTTGAAAATCGACCAACCTCAGATTTCCCACTTCCTGGTTGGATATTTTCTCATGTTTCTGCCTGCCATATGAGTTCTGTTATACTCACAGACATCATTCAAACAGTTTTTAGAAACTCCAGAGTGTTTTGTATCCAAATATACTAATACTATGCATATATTAGCAACTGGGACTTAGTAGCAGGCAGTTTACTCTGGGAACCTCTGGGCATCGTATTCATCCAAGCTACTCAATAGTGCCCCCAGCCATAAGAAATTAAGAAGAAATTTGTGGAGTGGTTGAAAAACGAGTTTGAATGACTCTAAGCTAAGTGTATGTAAACTTCTGACTTCAACTGTATTATTTTCAAAACTGTTAAACTTAAGTTCAAAACATAACACAACATTGAATAAGACAGCAATTTGCTACATTTCTACAGTAATACCGTATTGAAATATATTTCAAATCTAAAAAAAAAAAGAAATACCATCAAAACAATTAGACCAACCACAGCTGATTCCCATTGTAGCTGAACACCTACCCAGGTGTTACGTCTTTCAATTTCATTACCATCTATACAAAAAGGGACATCTTAGGAATAATGCTGAACTGTAATGTAAACATGGATCCAGCCAGAGATATAGAAGTGGCTGACAGGAAGAAGAGTGGCTGGGAGAGGGAGAGGAGTACGTATATGTGTGGTGGTTGAAGACAGAGGAAAATCAAGAGCTGTAGTCTCAGATGACATTAGAGCTACTATAATTGATTATGTAATAAATCCTGTTCTATCAATGAGAGGCTGGTGCAGCCAAATCTGCAACGCTCAACAGTGGCATCTATTGTGAGAAATGTCCGGCTAAACAACAGGTAAGATGTGCATTTGACTGAACTGCACATTACAGATGTCAATTGAGCAAAGCCTCCAAACCCACTTGTGTGCAATTGTTGTTGTTTTTCTGCTTAGGACCCAACGGTTACCTCCCACAGGCGGGAGAGGTAGGATTTTCACTGCTGTGCAGGGAACTGCAATCGTTGATATGGTCATCAGAAACAATGGCATAAAACTCACAGAGATTTGGCAGACAACATTACATTTGGAAATATTCACAATGTAAGCATAACAACTATTTCTAGAGTCCTGAAACATCAAGTCAGAATGAAGCAGTTGTACACTGTCCCCTTTGAGAGGAACTCTGAACGAGTCAAACAACTCAGGAACCAATATGTCCAGGTAAAATGATCATAAAATACAGAACTGGTTTTGAACAAAACCAAACAGGGCAGAGGCACATAATGGCATGTTGTTTAGGTATGATGTAAACTACCGTAATAGCCTAACTCTTATGTTGCCTTGTGGATGTATTTTAGAGAGTCATGGAGGTTGAAGCCAAGCAAACACCCCACATATTCATCCTTGTAGATGAGGCTGGTTTCAACTTGGCCAAAACACAGAGGTGAGGAAGGAATGTGATTGGGAAAAGAGCCACAGTGGATGTCCAGGACCAGAGGGGTAGATGTCCCGGACCAGAGGGGTGGATGTCCCGGACCAGAGGGGGGGGATGTCCCGGACCAGAGGGGTGGATGTCCCGGACCAGAGGGGTGGATGTCCCGGGCCAGAGGGGGGGATGTCCCGGACCAGAGGGGTGGATGTCCCGGACCAGAAGGGTGGATGTCCCGGACCAGAGGGGTGGATGTCCCGGACCAGAGGGGTGGATGTCCCGGACCAGAGGGGTGGATGTCCCGGGCCAGAGGGGTGGATTACATTCCTGGATGACCTCTCTGGAAGGGTTGTGCCATACAACACTGAGCGTCTCATTACATTCCTGGATGACCTCTCTGGAAGAGTTGTGCCAGGTGAGGAAAGGGTTGCAGTGAGGCGAAATCAGCCAACGTTTGACATTATAATGGACACCGTGGCATTTCACCAGTCCAGTCACAGAGTGGTTTGCAGCTCATCCCAGGACGGCGTCACGTTTCCTCCCACCTTGTTATTATTTCCTCATGGAGATGGAAGGTTTATGACCTCCATCCACATCCTGGACACAATGAATGCTGGATGCCTGGACATACAGTACTTTGCAAAAGTCTTAGGCAGGTGTGAAAAAATGCTGTAAAGTAAGAATGCTTTCAAAAATAGACATGTTAATAGATTATATTTATCAATTAACAAAATGCAAAGCGAGTAAAACAAAGAAAAATCTACATCAAATAAATGTTTGGTGTGACCACCCTTCAAAACAGCATCAATTCAAAACAGCATCGATTCTCCTAGGTACATTTGCACACAGTTTTTGAAGGAACTCAGCAGGTAGGTTGGCCCAAACATTTTGGAGAACTAACCACAGTTCTTCTGTGGATTTAGGCAGCCTCAGGTGCTTATCTCTGTTCATGTAATCCCAGACAGACTCGATGATGTTGAGATCAGGGCTCTGTGGGGGCCGTACCATCACTTCCAGGACTCGTTATTCTTCTTTACACTGAAGATAGTTCTGAATGACTTTCGCTGTATGTTTTGGGTCATTGTCATGCTGCAGAATAAATTTGGGGCCAATCAGATGCCTCCCTGATGGTATTGTATGATGGATAAGTATCTGCCTGTCTTTCTTAGCATTGAGGAGACCATTAATTCTAACCAAATCCCCAACTCCATTTGCAGAAATGCAGCCCCAAACTTGCAAGGAACCTCCACCATGCTTCACTGTTTCCGGCAGACACTCATTCGTGTTCCGCTCTCCAGCCCTTCGTGTACCGCTCTCCAGCCCTTCGTGTACCGCTCTCCAACCCTTCGTGTACCGCTCTCCAGCCCTTCGTGTTCCGCTCTCCAGCCCTTCGTGTTCCGCTCTCCAGCCCTTCGTGTTCCGCTCTCCAGCCCTTCGTGTACCGCTCTCCAGCCCTTCGTGTTCCGCTCTCCAGCCCTTCGTGTTCTGCTCTCCAGCCCTTCGTGTACCGCTCTCCAGCCCTTCGTGTACCGCTCTCCAGCCCTTCGTGTTCCGCTCTCCAGCCCTTCGTGTTCCGCTCTCCAACCCTTCGTGTACCGCTCTCCAGCCCTTCATGTACCGCTCTCCAGCCCTTCGTGTTCCGCTCTCCAGCCCTTCGTGTACCGCTCTCCAGCCCTTCGTGTACCGCTCTCCAACCCTTCGTGTTCCGCTCTCCAGCCCTTCGTGTTCCGCTCTCCAACCCTTCGTATTCCGCTCTCCAGCCCTTCGGCGAACAAACTGCCTTCTGTTACAGCCAAATATTTCAAATTTTGACTCATCAGCCGAGAGCACCTGCTGCCATTTTTCTGCGCCCCAGTTCCTGTGTTTCGTTCATAGTTGAGTCGCTTGGCTTTGTTTCCAGGTTGGAGGTATGGCTTTTTAGCTGCAAGTCTTACATGAAGGCCACTTCAGACCAGACTTCTCCGGACAGTCGATGGGTGTTCGGGGAAAGTAAGCATGAAGTAAGCATGATGTGTCTTTCATCTGCTGCAGTAAGTTTCCTTGGCCGACCACTGTGTCTACGGTCCTCAACGTTGCCCGTTTCTTTGTGCTTCTTCAAAAGAGCTTGGACATCTGGAAACCCCTGTCTGCCTTGACATGTCTGCCTGGGAGAGACGCCTTGACATTTCTGCCTGGGAGAGACCTTACTGATACAGTATAACTACCCTGTGTCTTGTTGCTGTGCTCAGTCTTGACATGTCTGCCTGGAAGAAATCAAATCAAATCAAATTGTATTTGTCACATACACATACTGATGCAGTATAACTACCTTGTGTCTTGTTGCTGTGCTCAGTCTTGACATGTCTGCCTGGGAGAGACCTTACTGATACAGTACCTTGTGTCTTGTTGCTGTGCTCAGTCTTGACATGTCTGCCTGGGAGAGACCTTACTGATACAGTATAACTACCTTGTGTCTTGTTGCTGTGCTCAGTCTTGACATGTCTGCCTGGGAGAGACCTTACTGATGCAGTATAAACTGCCTTGTGTCTTGTTGCTGTGCTCAGTCTTGACATGTCTGCCTGGGAGAGACCTTGCTGATACAGTATAAACTACCTTGTGTCTTGTTGCTGTGCTCAGTCTTGACATGTCTGCCTGGGAGAGACCTTACTGATACAGTATAACTACCTTGTGTCTTGTTGCTGTGCTCAGTCTTGACATGTCTGCCTGGGAGAGACCTTACTGATGCAGAATAAACTACCGTGTGTCTTGTTGCTGTGCTCAGTCTTGACATGTCTGCCTGGGAGAGACCTTGCTGATACAGTATAAACTACCTTGTGTCTTGTTGCTGTGCTCAGTCTTGACATGTCTGCCTGGGAGAGACCTTACTGATACAGTATAACTACCCTGTGTCTTGTTGCTGTGCTCAGTCTTGACATGTCTGCCTGGGAGAGACCTTGCTGATACAGTATAAACTACCTTGTGTCTTGTTGCTGTGCTCAGTCTTGACATTGTGTATGACTTTTGACTGTAAACTGTCTTCAGTAACCTCACCTTGTCAGCTGAGTTTGTCTGTTTCTCACCCAGTTTTATTCTTCCTACACAGCTGTTTCTGTTTCAATTAATGATTGTGCTTCAACCTACATATTGAATTGATGATCATTAGCACCTGTTTGGTATGATTGTTTCATCATACACCTGACTATATACCTACTAATCATACACCTGACTATATACCTACTAATCATACACCTGACTATATACCTACTAATCATACACCTGACTATATACCTACTAATCATACACCTGACTATATACCTACAACATCCCTGACTTTGTGCAAGTGTACCTAGAAGAATTGATGCTGTTTTGAAGCCAAAGGGTGGTCACCAAATATAGATTTGATTTAGATTTTTCTTCTGTTCACTCACTTTGCATTTAGTTAATTGATAAATATAATCTATTAACATGTCTATTTTTGATAGCATTCTTACTTTACAGCATTTTTCACACCTGCCTAAAACTTTTGCGCAGTAATGTATCTGCAGAAGATTGCCAGGGATGGACCAGGCATGCCAAAAGATGATTTCCTAGGTGTATTGCCCAAGATGACATCAGTTGTGACGTGGATGAGAACCTGTGGCCAAATGCAGAAGACAGGGTTGACAAGCATTGATACTGTATCTGTATCGGTAGATGGTGTATATACAAATTATTGTATTTTGGAATCACTCAATGCCCAAAACAATGACATAAAACCTATTGAAGCATATTGCATCATGTCTGAATCATTCCTGGAACATACCCTGCAGTGAATTCTAAACAGTAGAGGTGCCATTATTGTTTTGTAAATACATTGCATAATGCTACCTGTTTAGTGTTTTTTAGGTCATTGTTTTATGAGTGACAAAGTGTGCTTGTTAGGTGACAACCTTTGCTAGTGTTATGGAAGAATGAGTTTATTTGAGACATGTATGAAGAGTTTTGGTAGTTTTAGTGCATTTTGGATGTGAAATTAAAAGCTGTGCCAAGCTGAAAGTTGGTTAGGAGAACTGTGTGAAGAGTTTTTAAAATGTGACCTAACTAAGTATTGGGAAATACTGTAAAAAACAAAAACTGTAAGATGTGAAAATAGACCAAATTATTAGGGTGAGGCACATGGGCTTACTAACAGTTTACTACACAACATACACTTAGTATTACTTTCTTAGCTACAGTAGACATATCTCCCTTGCATATTTCATATTACATCATTTATGCAGCAGCATACAAGACATTTTTGGACTCACCTTGGCTTTTGATGTGCTCACTTAACATGAAGGTGGCGCGGCATTCTCTGGATTTATGGTGGGAACTCAGAAAAACCACACAGCCACTCCATTGAATAGCAGGCTACTGGTTGCTTTGCACTGCTTGCAGTTTGCCACCGATTCCCTCCAAATGACTCATTGTTAAATTTGCGATTTCCAATTTGGTGTAATCTTTATGTACAATGGCCGATGAGCACCGATATACGTTTTATCTGTCATTTATCTCCATTATTTCTCTTCATATGACAAGGATTAAAAAGGATTTGCCAGTAGATTGTCGACTTAATTCATGATGATGACTGCTAGCTAAGAGTTTGAAAGTTAGACGTTGACATGATCAGTCCAATCAAAGCTACTGTAGATATAACGTGATTTGACTTCATTTTATCTGTGGCCAATAACCTAGAGCCTTCTTGGAAGGGCACTTCTAATATAGCGCTATGGCAGGACCCAAAGGGCTGACATTTTGGATGTTTTACTAAGGACATAAACTTTGCGATGACATCGTGTCAGAACACTGAGCCAATCACGGCGCAATGCTCCTATTTTTTTGCTGGCTCGCCCCACAACCACCGAAAGCACTGAGCTAGGCTGAAACACCTACCTTTTGAACAGGATAGATAATAGACAGTAGAAGAAGTGTGTGTGTGTGTGTGTGTGTGTGTGTGTGTGTGTGTGTGTGTGTGTGTGTGGCGTCAGAATGCATGTGTGTGTAGCCTGTACGTAGTGTGTGTGTGTGTGTGTGCTCCAGACTTGGTACCGCTTGCCTTGCGGTAGTGGAGAGAATAGCCTGTGGTTTGGGTGGCTGGAGTCTTTGACAATTTTATAAAATAGGTTCAACCATATATTGATTTGAGGTTTCCTCTTTTTTTTACCGCATAAAGTGTGATTAAAGAAAGCAGCGCAATAAAGCGACAACAGCACAAAATGTAGAATCCACAATTCCACTTTCTGCCTGGAAAAAGCTGCAATTATTTTTCTGATCACAAGATGGAAGCACAGACCTGAAACCCAACCATTTGTCATTTCCAAATTGTTCCTTTTCCCCATGGGTTGTTATACTGTACCCATGGTGAGCTATAATTTTGTCTCGGGCCACATCGGGATCTCAAAATTCAGCATTTTTTACATTCAGCGGAGGGACAAAAATACACAAATAAAAATACAGAACATCGTAGTTTATAAAGTGGTCAGTGGCATGTAACTGGAGAGGACGCTTCTTTTGGTCCTAAAACGAAGAAAATCGGCGCAAAATTGTAGGAATAGACCCTCCCCCCGTTGGAGAGGCTTACGGTATTATAATACAGCCTAGAACATTTACCGTTTAGAATGGTTCCATCTTGAAATTATCCTATAATCGGTATAAATACGTTTAAACTAATAAGCCTATCTAATAATGTATATTCTCGTGTTTATTCGGTTCCTTAGTTGTCTGTCTGTCAATGTTGTGCAATGATAGCAATAGGAAACGCTTAAGATGAATGATTTGCCGTTTATAAAGCTTGGAATCTAACCATTGGATCATTAAATAGCTGTAGATTTATGCTGCAAATGAACGCAACTTGAACCATAATAGTGCAATGCATCATCTGACTTGACGGTTGATAAGACTGCATTTATCAATACTGTTTTAAATAAAAGCTTTGTTTGAAATATGTTTTAAATAAAAACATTGTTTGAATGTATTTATTTATTCATTTGTTAGGGACAGACACAGTTATTCAAATATCTATGATTAACTCTACTGCCTAAAACGTATGGCCAAAAAGAACACCATCTTATAATATAAAGAAAGTCGTAACAGTTTTAGTTAAAAGCCCATCTTTTATTTAAGCAGACTTTAACACCTCTACACTACCAGGGGTCGGGAGGGAGAACCCGGAGGGGGCAGATAGGTCAGGTAGGTTCTACCCGTCCTATCTAACGCCTCCTGCGGCCTCCTCTCCTGCGACGACGTCGGGACACCCTGGGGCGGCGGCGCCTGCGGACAGGTCGTCTGGAGGATCTGCGTCTTCTGGGCATTGTGATTGATGGATAAGACTTTTACACGGGCCGTGCTCCCTTTTATAGGGCTGGAGGGGAGCTGGAGTGATGTCATTATGGGATAAATGATGATGCAATAATGATTAAAGACAGTTTAAATTGAGAAAACTTGTGAACTCTGTGACGTCATAGTAGCAATGGCAGTATGGCGCAATAGTGATATTTTATATGTTGTAAATCGTTATCTGTGTCTTTGGCCAACGCAATGAACTCTAGTAAAATAAAAGGTCTTTATTAAATGGTTATTTGGAATATTGTAGGAGGGGATCCTACCGCACCATAGAATGCTTATTAGCATGTTATAATACAGATAGATATGCTACCTTACTACACAGTAAAACATCTTCCATAGGTTTTGCCAAACTAGAACAGAGGATTTAAGGAAATTCTCTGTTTAATGACCTCCACTATTAACCTTGACATGTCAGGCATTTAATCAATTAGAAAGTCTGAAACTACTGAATATGTTCATTACAACCAACCTCTCTACTACTGAGTAGGCTCTCTCATTAAATCTCTTATCCATTTAATAATGGATATCAGTGGTCAGTTGAATCAGCTTCTTTCAGCTAAACTGTTCAGAATGTCTGTGTAACTACACTCTTAGAAAAGGTGCTATCTAGAACCTAAAAGGGTCCTTTGGCTGTTCCCATGGGAGAACCCTGTGAAGTTCCCTTTCTGGTTCCATGTAGAGAACCTTTTTGATTCCAAGTATAACCATTTTGGGTTCCATGTAGAACCCTTTCCAAAGAGGACTCTTCATGGAATTCAAAAGGATTCTACCTGGAACCAAAAAGGGTTTTTACCTGGAACCAAAAAGGGTTCTTCTATGGGGACAGCTGAAACCCTTTTTCTTGAGTGTACTGAAACTAACCTCTCAGAGTCAGATTGTTGTGATGACTTTGTAGTTCCATTGTGACACAATAGAGTACCAAACAAAGTATGTCATAATACCCATAAAACCTAGAGGTCAAACAAAATGAAATGCTAATTAGCTGCTAATGTGGCTATCGAGACTGACGAATCAAATCAAACTTTATTTGTCACATGCGCCGAAGTGTAGACCTTACCGTGAAATGCTTACTTACAAGCCCTTCACCAACAGTGCAGTTCAAGAAGAGTTAAGAAAAGATTTACCAAATAAACTAAAGTAAAAAATTATGAAAGTAACACAATGCAATCCAGTGGCCATTTGATTAATTGTTCAGCAGTCTTATGGCTTGGGAGGGCCTTTTGGTTCTAGACTTGGCGCTCCGGTACCTCTTTTTCCACATTTTGTTATGTTACATCCTTATTCTAAAACTGATTAACCTGTTTTTTTCTCCCCTCAGTAATCTACACATAATATCCCATAAAGACAAAGCAAAAACTGGTAAAAAATAAATAATTGATCACGTTTCCATAAGTATTCAGACCCTTTACTCAGCACTTTGTTGAAACACCTTTGTCAGCGATTACAGCCTTGAGTCTTCTTGGGTATGACACCACAAGCTTTGCACACCTGTAAATGGGGAGTTTCTCCCATTTTTCTCTGCAGATCCCCTCAAGCTCTGTCAGGTTGGATGGGGAGCGTCGTTGCACAGCTATTTTCAGGTCTCTCCAGAGATGTTCCATCGGGTTAAAGTCCGGGCTCTGGCAGGGTCACTCAAGGACATTCAGAGATTTGTCCCGAAGCCACTCCTGCATTGTCTTGGCTGTGTGCTTAGGGTCATTGTCCTGTTGGAAGGTGAACCTTCGCCCCCAGTCTGAAGTCCTGAGCGCTCTGGAGCAGGTTTTCATCAAGGATTTTTATGTACTTTGCTCTGTTCTCCTTTCCCTCGATTTTGACTAGTCTCCCAGTCTCTGCAGTTGAAAAACATCCCTACAGCATGATGCTGCCACCACCATGCATCACCGTAGGGATGGTGCCAGGTTTCCTCCAGACGTGACGCTTGGCATTCAGGCAAAACAATTCCATCTTGGTTTCATCAGACCAATGAATCTTGTTTCTCATGGTCTGAGTGTCCTTTAGGTGCCTTTTGGCAAACTCCAAGTGGGCTGTAATGTGTCTTTTACTGAGGAGTGGCTTCCGTCTGGCCACTTTACTATAAAGGCCTGATTGGTGGAGTGCTGCAGAGATGGTTGTCTTTCTGCAAGGTTCTCCCATCTCCACAGTGGAACTCTGGAGCTCTGTCAGAGCGACCATCGGGTTCTTGGTCAACTTCCTGACCAAGGCCCTTCTCCCCCGATTGCTCGGTTTAGCCGGGCAGCCAGCTCTAGGAAGAGTCTTGGTGGTTCCAAACTTCTTCCATTTAAGAAGGATGGAGGCCTTTTAAGAAAGATGTGTACTTGGGGAACTTCAATGCTGTACCCTTCGCCAGATCTGTGCCTCGACAAAATCCTGTCTCGGATCTCTACAGACAATGCCTTCAACCTCATCGCTTGGTTTTTGCTCTGACATGCACTGTCAACTGTGGGACCTTATGTTGACAGGTGTGTACCTTTCCAAATCATGTCCAGTCAATTGAATTTACCATAGGTGGATTCCAATCAAGTTGTAGAAACATCTCAAGGATGATCAATGGAAAGGATATACCAGAGTTCAATTTCAAGTGTCATAGCAAAGGGTCTGAATACTTATGTAAATCTGGTATTTCAGTTTTTTATTTGTAAACATTAGCAAACATTTCTAAAAAACAGTTTTTTACTAGTTTTTGCTTTGTCATTATGTGGTATTGTGTGTAGATGAGGGAATAATGTAATCCACTTTAAAATAAGGTTGTAACGTAACAAAATGTGGAAAAAGTCAAGAGGTCTGAATTCTTTCTGAATGCACTGTACATGGTTATCAAAACACCACGCCAGGGTAAGCCTAAACGAAACACAGACCTTATCTTTGGTGTTTCTAAAACCCTGCATGGAAAAAATGAATGGTGGAAAAACGATTGGAACCATTTTCCTGTTTAACCGCTAGGTTTTATGGGTATTATCACGCCTTCACTGTGGGGCTCCCAGAGAGTACATTTCTCAAAGAATAAACTCAGTCAAACATTTCATCCACTATATCTTTTACTGATATCATAGAGCGAGAATGCTCTCTAAAATGATAGATCTTCAGGAGCCCACTCCACCTGGATACCATGACAACCCTCAAGTGATTGACACTTGACAGGTTAGTTCCCAGAGCCTGGTGGGCGGGACCAGAAGGACACCTGGTTCAGAGGTTCAAGAGGCCCGACTCTGACTCTCTCCTAGAGATGCCAGGAATTCCCCTAGCTAATTACCTAGGGAAGCTAGACACTGAACACACAGGCTTTAAGGTTGATAGGCCAGGCTAAACAAACCACACTGGAGCTAAGTGGCTCTGTTCGTGTATAGACCCAACTCTCTAAATATTCACATTTCTCTATCTAAATAAATTGGGCACAGACATCAGATTACCTTAGCAATAGATTTTGTTGTTTTTGTTCAATGCATAATCTCTTGTTGATCCAATAGGCATACCTCCATTCCCTTACTGATGTAGGTCTCCATAACAAAGTAATCTTCATACAAAGAAAAGAGACAGAATGGACACAGTTCGAAATCCACAAGATCCACATTCCTAGATTTCAGTACACTTGATTAAAAATAAACAAATCCAATGTTGCATAATGTAGAACCCAAATTCTGAGAGTGAGTTGTATTGGGCTGGAGAGAGGCAGAGGTCAGGCTGAAACAGATGGCCAGACACACTACAGCCGAGACCATTCCTCTTGGGAGCCATACTGTCTGTACTGGAATGTTCCTCAGGGGACCCTTACTTACTCTTGTTGTGTCAATGTGCGCAAGCTGCCTGCAAAGATACAGTAACAGTCCAGCTTTATGTTTTATACTGCATTGCGATACGACATGACACCAGTTCTTGTTTGTGTTTGCTATGCAAAGGCCAAACAAATGGGTTCATAAAGACGTTCATCTTAGATTTTGCTGAAGCAATAAGTGTATTTTTTTCTCGTTGAGGTGGCAATGACATCAGCATTGTTTGCTATCCAAGCTAGTCACATTGAGAGAGTAAGTTTTGCATGCTAGGCCTGTGACATACAGACTGGATCCCCTGATGTGGTAGGCCGTCATTGTAAATAAGAATTTGTTCTTAACTGACTTGCCTAGTTAAATAAAGGTTTAATAATATTAAAATATATACGGTAGCGATCCTCGCTATGTGAGCCACGTCACAATTCCCACCAAGTGGGTTAACCCTATTGGCACGATGCGTAGGGTGTTTGCCTATCACGCAGAGACACAGGTTTGCTTCCCTGGACCGCCATTGTCGACATTGGTGTCAGAAGTGGGATGGCGGTGTCATGGCCCGGACGTGTGAGGGGGCTGAGGTTAGTCGAAGCATGGGGATGTGCCTTCCCATTCAGAGGGGGCAGTGTAGCGATCCTCGCTATGTCAGCCACATAACCATTTCTACCAAGTGGAAACCCTATTGGTGTGATGCATAGGGTGTTTGCCTTTCACGGCAGAGATTGGGGTTGCTTCCCTGCCCCTCTGTTGATAATGAATAAATGAACATATTATAATCCTTGATACAGATGCATTCAAATAGAACCAATAACCATTCATCTAGCTCTCACCCATTATGAAGTGTAACCTGTAAACATTTCAGTATTTCACCCTGTTCCCTGTGATGTTGAAAGTAGGCCATATTGTGAGCCGTGAGATGTCATGACCTTGAGGTGGTGAGTGTCCAGGGGAGATTTCCATGGCTGACAGATGAAGAGGTTGTCCTTGGGTCTGAGTCCCTCCAGATTTCTCTCTGGCAGTCTGGACCCCCTGATGTGGAAGGGAAATGGGAGCTCTATCTCGTTCTTCACAGCTGGATTAACGTTTCCTCTACTAACCCTCTCTCTCTCTCTCTCACTCTCTCTCTCTCTCTCTCTCTCTCTCGTCCTCTCTCTCGTCCTCTCTCTCTCTCTCTCTCTCTCTCTCTCGCTCTCTCTCTCTCTCTCTCTCTCTCTCTCTCTCTCTCTCGCCCTCTCTCTCTCTCTCTCTGTCTCTCTCTCTGTCTCTCTCTCTCTCTCTCGTCCCCTCTCTCTCTCTCTCTCTCTCATCCTCTCTCTCTCTCTCTCGTCCTCTCTCTCTCTCTCTCTCTCGCCCTCTCTCTCTCTGTCTCTCTCTCTGTCTCTCTCTCTGTCTCTCTCTCTCGCCCTCTCTCTCTCTCTCTCTCTCTGTCTCTCCCTCTCCCTCTCTCTCTCTCTCTCTCTCTCTCTCTCGCTCATTTATATTGTCATTTGAATTAAACTTTTACAATTCACAGAAACACCTCAATATAATTCCCTAGCATCCTTTCCTCTCTAAAACATTAAACTTAGAATGATAAAAATCCCTGGAACGTCGTGTCCTCTTCCCTTCGACTACAACAACCAGTTGTCCCTTCCTAAACCTGCCTCTGTACTACTGAGAGCAGATCCAGACCAATACCTAGAGAAGGAGGGACATCCAATCTTCCAAAATGTGCTAATTCTATGTTCTCCCTGATGCTAACGGCGATACTAGTGAGTGTTTACAGGGAAAGAGCATTTAAGGTGGGTGTTCATTCTCCAGAACACTGACTGACTGACTGGCCTACCCAACACTATGCTGTCAGACCCAGAAGGACTGGTACTGGATAGTCCATACTCACTCTCAGCGCATTTCCATACAGGCTTTACCTCAGTGTTTTACCCAAAAGGCTCATACTTTTCTGTTTCCATCTACCGTACACAGGCTGGCACCCGTGGCTCTGGAAGACCTTCTTTCACTTGGGGCCAAAGTCGGTCAACTGGTACCTTTCAGCTTTAACACCTCACAAAGCAACTGTTTTGATGATGCAGAGGTTGTTGATTCTGCTCTTCACAAGTTCTCACTGTCAACCCTAGCTATGGAAACACAATTTCCCTAGTGTAACATAAGGGTGTACGCACTAGTGTAACATAAGGGTGTACGCACTAGTGTAACATAAGGGTGTATACACTAGTGTAACATAATGGTGAATACACTAGTGTAACATAAGGGTGTATACACTAGTGTAACATAAGGGTGTATACACTAGTGTAACATAAGGGTGTATACACTAGTGTAACATAAGGGTGGATACACTAGTGTAACATAATGGTGAATACACTAGTGTAACATAATGGTGTATACACTAGTGTAACATAAGGGTGGATACACTAGTGTAACATAAGGGTGTATACACTAGTATAACACTGGTGTTACAGTTGAAAAGCAGCATGTGTCTTCATAGCTGTCTAGAATGACACAGACAGCTTGTTGATGTCTAGACTGTGACTCTGTGTCAAACAGCCAGCTGGTGTGTGTATGTTCTCTCTGTAACAGTATGATATGACCAACAGTCCCATACTATGACACACCACCACTGTGCTAACGGAGAGACAGTGTCCTCCGACAGGTTAAATATAGAGATGAAGGGTGTCACACCCTGACCTTAGAGAGCCTTTTTATTTCTCTATTTGGTTAGGTCTGGGTGTGATTTGGGTGGGCATTCTAGTTTTTCTATTTCTTTGTTGGCCGGGTATGGTTCCCAATCAGAGGCAGCTGTCCATCGTTGTCTCTGATTGGGGATCATACTTAGGCAGCCTTTTTTCCACCTTTAGTTGTGGGATCTTGTTTGTATGTAGTTGCAATCTGCACTGCATATAGTGTCACGTTCGGTTGTAGTTTGTTAATTTTGTTTCGTGTTCATCTAATAAAATTATGTATGCTTACCACGCTGCACCTTGGTCCAATCCGTCTCTAAACGATCGTGACAAAGGGTCTAGTTGTTGTATACCTTGCAGAATCTCTCTTTGCAAAATGTCATAACGTAAATATGTACGTTGAGGATAAAGAGAATAAACATCTCAATGGATTATTATAAACTAATTTGAAATGTAAAAACGTTGTCTTGCTTGAACTGTAGATGTGGGACCAACTTCAGAAATAACAGAACACACCTGGCCACTTTCATTTTCTGAATGTTTTCATGCACAGGAAAGGATGGCGCTTGTTCTCAATTAAAGTCACACATTTTGTTGAAAATGGGTCTAAAATGGTTTCATGTTGTTGTAGTTGGTTTCAGATGTGTGTGTGTGAGTGCATGCATACCTACGTGTGTGTGCGTGCAGTTAACTCTGTTTGGAGTCCATCCTGAAAGACCTCTAAAAACAGATCATGTGAAACACCTGAGATGCTACAGGGAATCTCAGCTCCTAGGAAGAACTCCCCAACAGCCATGATAACAGACAGCGCTGATCAACAGACCAGATCCATTAACCCTGTAAACGGAACAGCGTGTGTGTGGGGGGAGGTTTAACATCTCACATGAGTGTTTGTTGTCTGTACAAAGCCTTAGTCGTAGCAGAGAGGCAGGCTTGGTACCGTCTGGTGAGCGTTCTCATGATGAGGGTGTTGACGAGCTCCCTGCAGGGCAGATTCAACCCTGGCTCATGAACACACCACTCACAGCCAGGTCTACAGAACTGTATCATTTTGAATGGGAAAACATCTGCCCGTGTGTTTTATCTTGGCATTCTCCACAGCCAACATGCACTCGATGCCATGACAGAGGGCATTGCCCATGTAATGCTGGCACCATGTCTCTAAACATCTGCCCGTGTGTTTTATCATGGCATTCTCCATAGCCAACATGTACTCGATGCCATGACAGAGGGCATTGCCCATGTAATGCTGGCACCATGTCTCTAAACATCTGCCCGTGTGTTTTATCTTGGCATTCTCCACAGCCAACATGCACTCGATGCCATGACAGAGGGCATTGCCCATGTAATGCTGGCACCATGTCTCTAAACATCTGCCCGTGTGTTTTATCTTGGCATTCTCCACAGCCAACATGCACTCGATGCCATGACAGAGGGCATTGACCATGTAATGCTGGTACCATGTCTCTAAACATCTGCCCGTGTGTTTTATCTTGGCATTCTCCACAGCCAACATGTACTCGATGCCATGACAGAGGGCATTGCCCATGTAATGCTGGCACCATGCCTCTAAACATCTGCCCGTGTGTTTTATCTTGGCATTCTCCACAGCCAACATGCACTCGATGCCATGACAGAGGGCATTGCCCATGTAATGCTGGCACCATGTCTCTGTCCTGTTTTCAACTGTCCTGTTTTCTTTCAGATGGGTACTTTCACTGTTTTAGGAGAATGAATGTGTGGTTAAAATCCCTCATTCATTCACAGGTCAGATCTGCTCTCCTTTATTGTGTGTTACTCTGCAGAGCTCAGAGAGGAGAGGGGGAGATATTTCTCTAATAGAGTTTGCCTGCCAAGGTGGCGAGTGGTCCCAGTCTTGTGTGGTTTATGGGGACAGTTGTAAACCTTAATGGGATTGTCTGTCCAGGCAGCTAGGCACTCCTGGTGAAATATGACCGTCTGGTGTGAACGGTCACATGATGCCAGAGGCACGAGACAGTCTCCATGGTGGCACTGCGCCAAGCGGAGTAACTCTCAGAGCAACGGGGCCCTCGGCCAACGGTACCCGTCTCTCTCGCCCATTCTCAAGTGCATGGCACAACAGACAGTGGTCTTAACAGTTCGGCTGCCTCTCAAATGACACCCTATTCCCTATACAGTAAACCCTATTCCCTATACAGTACACCCTATTCCCTATACAGTACACCCTATTCCCTATACAGTACACCATGTTCCCTATACAGTACACCCTGTTCCCTATACAGTACACCCTATTCCATAAACAGTCCACCCTATTCCCTATACAGTACACCCTATTCCATAAACAGTACACCCTATTCCCTATACAGTACACCCTATTCCCTATTCAGTACACCCTATTCCCTATACAGTACACCCTATTCCCTATTCAGTACACCCTATTCCCTATACAGTACACCCTATTCCTTATTCGTCTCTGGTTACAGGTACAGTATAGTGCACTAGAGGGAATAGCTTTTTGTCAGAATTAGCTCACTATATAGGGAATATGGTGTAATTAAGTATGCGGTCCCAGTACGTGCATTGATTATAGAGAACCAATAAGGATTATCAACAACATCCAGTAAGTGGAATCTACCAGAGTGAAAAGAGCTCTACATTATGATGTCACCATTGAAAAGCCCATTTGGAGCTGCTGAGTGTTGGATTGTCCTATAAACTGGGTGGTTCGACCGTATGACAAAACGTACAATTTTACTTCCTTAATTATGTTGGTAACCAGTTTATAATAGCAATACGACACCTCTGGGTTTTGTGGTATATGGCCAATATACCACGGCTAAGGGCTGTATCCAGGCACTCCGCTTTGCGTCGTGCTTTACCACACCCCCTGGGGTTTTATTGCTTAACTATACAATGCCTTCATAAAGACTTCATACCCTTTGATTTATTTCACATTTTGTTGTATTACAGCCTGAATTCAAAAATTATTAAATAGATTTTTTTCTCCCCCATCTACACAAAATACCCCATAATGACAGTGAAAACATGTTTTTAGAAATGTTAGAACAGTCAATAAATGTTAGAATCACCTTTGGCAGCGATTACAACTGTCAGTCTTTCTGGGTAAGACTCTAAGGGCTTTGCACACCTGGATTGTACAATATTTGCACATTATTATTTTTTTTATTCTTCAAGCTCTGTCAAATTGGTTGTTGATCATTACTAGACAATCCTGATTGGTTCCCGAGTGGTGCAGCGGTCTAAGGCCCTGCATCTCAGTACAAGAGGTGTCACTGCAGTCCCTGGTTTGAATCCAGGCTGCATCTCATCCAGCCGTGATTGGGAATCCCATAGGGCGGCGCACTATTGGGCCGGGTAGGCCGTCATTGTAAATAGAAATTAGTTCTTAACTCACTTGCCTTCTTAAATAAAAATGTAATAAATAAAAAAGACAGCCATTTTCAAGTCTTGCTTGATTTAAGTCAAAACTGTAACTAGGCCACCCAGGTACTGTACATTCTATATCGTCTTGGTAAGCAACTCCAGTGTATATTTGGCTGTGTGTTTTAGGTTATTGTCCTGCTGAAAGGTGAATTTGTTTCCCAGTGTCTGTTGGAAAGCAGACTGAACCAGGTTTTCCTCTAGGATTTTGCCTGTGCTTAGCTTTATTCCGTTAATTTTTATCCCCCCAAAAATCCCTAGTCCTTGGCGATGACAAGCATACCCATAACATGATGCAGCCACAACCATGCTTTAAAATATGAAGAGTGACATTGTGCAGGATTTGCCCCAAACATAACGCTTTGTATTCAAGACATAAAGTACATTTCTTTGCCACATTTGTTTTGCAGATTACTTTTGCACGTTATTGCAAACAGGACGCATATTTTGGGGGGATTTTTTATTCTCTACAGGCTTCCTTCTTTTCACTCTGTCATTTAGGTTAGTATTGTGGAGTAACTACAATCTTATTGATCCATCCTCAGTTTTCTCCTATCACAGTAACTGTTTTAAGGTCACCATTTTAAGGTCACCATTGGCTTCATGGTGAAATCCCTGAGCGGTTTCCTTCCTCAACAGCAACTGAGTTAGGAAGGACGCCTATATCTTTGTATTGACTCTCTGTATTGATACACCATACAAAGTGTAATAAATAACTTCTCCATGCTCAAAGAAATATTCAAAGTGCTGTTTTTTTGCTGTTAGGTTTTTTTACTGCTGTTTTTTTTACCAATAGATGCACTTCTTTGCGAGTCATTGAAAAATCTCCCTTGTCTTTGTGGTTGAATCTGTTTGAAATTCACTGCTCCAATGAGGGACCTTACAGATAATTGTATGTGTGGGGTCCAGAGATGAGGTAGTCATTAAAAAAATAATGTTAAGCACTATTATTGCACACAGTGAGTCCATGCAACTTATGTGACTTGTTAAGCAAATGTTTACTCCTGAATTGATTTAGGCTTGTCATAACAAAGGGGGTTGAATACTTATTGACATTTCAGCTTTTCATGTTGTATTCATTTGTAACAATTGTGTAAAACATCATTCCACTTTGACATTATGGGGTATTGTGTGTAGGCCAGTGACACATCTCAAGGAGTGTGAACACTTTCTGAAAGCACTGTATATGGTACTGCATAACGGCATAGCTGTGACGACCGTGATCTAGAGCCTTCATAGGTTGATAGGAGTATTAGGACGTATTATGACGTGTGAGGCGTCTGTGGAATGCCATGTGCACTCCACCACAAGCCTGCAGTGGATCATCTCTGGGCTATCTGCATCATGGCCGTCCCCGCTGACAAGCTAAGCCTGTCTAAAAGTCTAAAACTGATACCACCTATAAATATGGATGGTTCAGATTCTACCGCCGACTGATACATTTGTGGAAAAGAAAAGCCGGTTCTTATCCTGACTGTTTCCCATAGCCTTGGGATTTAAAATACAATCTGTGTTGACTGAGTGAAGTCTTTCAGAATGAGATGGAGGTCAGGAATGATCACTATAGGCACCCATTCTCAACGCTGTAGATTAATTCTGCCTGTCGGGAAGTTTATGTATTGTATCCCCAGATGGATATAGTCTGAGGAGTTGTGTAATAATACTGTTTGTGATGACTGGCTGCCCATTGGGAGGGAAATCTAGATCTTCCCAGAAACAACCCCCTACTTCATCCTAAGCACCTGTGTAGATCAGAGGGCAAGTTGAAGCATGCATGTTTATGTTTCTATCTATCCAATTCATTCAGACCTACATGAAGTGTGAAGAGGGTAAGGGGACAGGCCTATTTCCAGTCAGAACGCCAAATGTCAGGCAACAGTCCTTTAATTACACTATAATTACACTACAAACAGTCCTTTCAATTACACTACAATTACACTATACTACAGTAATTTTAATTACACTACACTAGAAACAGTAATTTTAATTACACTACTATTACACTACACTAAAAAGAGTCATTTTAATTACACTACTATTACAATACACAAAAAGTATTTATAATTAAACAACTATTACACTACACCAAAAACAGTCATTTTAATTACACTACTATTACACTACACTAGAAACAGTCTTTTTAATTACACTACTACTACAATACACTACAAAAAGTCTTTATAATTAAACTACTATTGCACTACACTAAAAACAGTCATTTTAATTACACTACTATTACACTAGAAACAGTCTTTTTAATTACACTTCTATTGCCTGACATTTGGCGTTCTGACTGGAAATCGTCTCGATCGGAAATGACCTGTAACGCTTCAGCGATACAGACTGAATAGAGCCTTAAACGGGACTAATGAAGGAATGGAATTACCGGGACCTTGTGATTCATTCCAGGATCGAATGGGTTTTCTATTCTTCAGGTGTTCATCATTGCCTCAGCCAGTAATGAATAAATAAATAATTGATATGTCATTACTACATTAGTACTTCAATTCATTATTCATACTCTTGTTGATTTTGAATCATGTATTTGGTTGCATGCTACTGACACAAAGTGGAACCAAATTGGGCTGCTTATTGATATCAGATTCATTCCTTTATTATCATCCAAAATACTGTACCAATTTCAACATTAAATTAATTTCTCTCATTTATATGCATATAATCTCATATATAAGATATGGCACTTTCATGTTCCTTGCTTGGTTTATTGGAAGTGTATCATGGAGATACTGTGTAAATGTTAATGGTTTACTGAGGACTAGGTTTTATTTGTAGGTTTAGTAAACGGAGAGGATCGTGGAACTGGTGCCACCACACAACCATCATTTGACCATGATCAACAGGTAGAATTGCATCCAAACATTTCTTCCTTGTGAGGTTACTGTATATTTAACATTCTAAGATATATTCTTCATATCAATTCTAATTTATTTACAGCAAACCTGAGCAAAAATCATTGTAAACAATTTAAACATTTTCTTACAAGATCAAATGAAATACAGTGAAGAGAAAACGTGTCGTTCTTTTCAAGATGTCCATTTCTCCTGTGTTTATTATTATTTTTATACCTGACCTAGTGTTGTTTATGTGCTTTTTGTAAGATCCTATTCTGGACTTTCTATTTCCTACCTCTGATATTGAACTCTGTTGAGGAAACATTTAGCTGGATGGTTTACGCCTGTTGTATTCTGTCATGCGACAAATAAACGTTGATTTGTAACCCGCTCCTTGTGCTGAATATGATACATAGAAAATAAATTAAACATATTGTATAGGCATGCAGGTGCAGTGTTCACATGTGTTGTTCTGGCTTTATAAGGAGTAAATATGACAGCAATTGTTGTATGAAGCCTGAAATATTGGAACAAGGCTTCAATCTTTTACTTTCAAAGGCAATATCTTTGTGATTGTGAATGTAGATCCAGTGCATTCCTTCATTGACCTTAAAACTCCTGAAGGCTCTCCTCTTCTGAGTACATTGAGGACACGCTTAGTGCTGAGGAGGAGGAGAACATAGCTCCCCAGGTCAATCTCTGTCCAGTCTCTGGATCAGTCTGCACCACTCTAACCTCTTCTGAGTGATGTAGGCCGGGGTGATGGTCTGGACAGGGAGGCGAGGCGAGCCCTCCACTCTGGCCCTCTCACACAAGGCCTCTGCGTTACAGATCACATACATGCCGCAGTCATAGCTGTTCTGCTGCACAGGACAGGGCTCCTCCACAAAGGGCACTTTCCTCCCCGACCCCAGGAAGGGCTCCAGCTTTGTGGCGATCCGCCGGGCGTGAAGCGAGTTGCCACCACTCTGCGAGTCGTAGTGGGCAAAATGGCCGCCGTCGCGCAAGAACAGCAGCAGGCTCCAGTGAGATCCGCCGGCAGTCTGGATGGAGTTGTCGTTGACAGCCAGGAAGACCCAGCGCCGGGAAGCTAGCCCCAGCGGCTCCAGAAACAGGGCTAGTTCCTCCGGGCAGGCAGCACACTTGATGAACTGGGTGACCTCGGGGCTGATGAAGATGGCCGCTTCGCCAAGGCCCTTGAAGAGCTCAGCAGCAAAGTACTCGAAGGCAAAGCCGATGACCTGGTCGTTGAGCCAGTGAGGGCCCTCCAGTAAGGCCACATCAGAGCGCCGCAGGAGGCTGTCCTGGTAGCTCAACACAACGGGATCCATTCTCTCCAAGGCAGGGTGGGGGCGGACAGGTAGACAGGGTCAGTCTGGAAAACATGGAGGAACCGGTTTTGGGGAGATTAAGTGAAAGATGAAGCAACACTACTCTACACAATCACAAACTGTCATCTTGTCAGATTTTTCAGGAATGAGCGTTAGCTAATTCAGTAGTTGAGTGTATGAGCCACAAAAATGAGGTTTTCTACTAGTTAGCTATAGCCTAGGTGCTGAAAGTACTTTCCAGATAGCTAACCAACCGTAGCTATGTTGGCAGGCTGATTAGCTATGGATAAATAAATAAAACTTCTACTGGATATAATCTTCAATCTCACAATTAGTACTATAGCTATAAAGCCTATCTAACAACACACTAAGTTAGCTAGTTATAGCTAAAACATTTTTATTTTGGTCAAAGTTGGCAGGGTTGCTGGCGCTGCATTGCGTTTTAATATGCTAGCTAGTGTTAACTCCCAGGCCAATGGGTTTGGCATGCGCAGTTGGTTTTACGATGTACGAAATTAATAAACAAACGAACATTTTATTTCACATACCTTACCAGACACATTCACTAAAAAGGTCCATCAAAAAATGCAAACTTCCTTCCTCGTTGCAGTAAGAAACGTAAACGAGTACAAACTGCTCCACTACTGTAAACATTTTGCGACAGTACTGCGGGGCAAGTGGGCTTTCCGAGACCCGCTCTGTCCATGCGGGTGATTCGCTGAATGAGTCGGTACATCCAATCCCCTCGAACCTCTCTGGGAAACCCTCCCTCCCTCCCTGATTATTTCACCCCGCCTATCAAGTAGCGTGAGCGCGCACTGTTTAGCAAAGGGAAAAGGCAGCAGAGGTTTCATCGAACGTCACCTGGGATAGGAAGGGCTGCTTTTAATACATTTTAAGAAGAGAAGAAAATAGGACAAATATTCGTCACTGTTCGGGACTGATCTGAATTTTGAATAATTTTCGGGGGAAGTTATTTGGAGAGAAGAACGAAGGCGCAGTTGTTTAAGGAAACCCAGGGAATTAAAAATCAGATTTGAGAGTTGCATTTGTGTGCTAATTCCCCTGTCCCAAACGAGAAGGCTTCCGCGCACAACAGATTTGGATTAACGTTCATTGATGTAGTAAGGTAAGAAGTGTTGTTACTGTCCAAAACGAGGCTGTTCATGTGTGTATAAATATATATGTATGTACCAATCACTGGGGTATGGTACCAATACGCAAGGTTTTGCTATTGACGATATGATTTTTGGAATTCCATTCATCGCGCGATGAACTACCCTTCCCACTGAGCCACAGGGAGTTTATTGCGTGTAGTTACCATTACTTGAAACGCTGTGTTAATTTATTGACTGGATTAAAGCTTGACCACTTTGTGCGTGTATTAAAGAAACCACATCTTTGCATACAAAATTAGTTATTTTGACTACTGTCAGTAGTGGGACACCCATTATTACAAAAGTCTATTGCTTTCGAGTAGTAAGTTATTGTCATGAGCTGTTAGATAACTGATGTTGTAGTTTATGTCAAGGGAACCGGAAGTTTAGAACCTAACGCACTATAGTTTTTAAACCAAATTAATTCAAGTCAAATCAAGACAGTATCTGTCAACGTCCATGCAGATGCATTGTATCCCATCAAATGTATCAAGCAAAATAGGAAGGTTACAATGTCCCGCCAACTTCAAGTGATCTCAGACCACCCTCTTTTGACACAAAGTAATCGAACAACAATTGAGAGCAATAGCAGAGGTGTGTTGTCTCTCTCTGTCTGGGGCGGGGAAATGTTTGCATGTATTATTTAGTGGAGGTCAGCCAGAATAGCTGATAATGCAGTGGATGCAGTACAGACTGCAAAGCAGTGGATTGTAGAGGAGGTCTAACGTGGTGAATAAGCTGCTGAATCATGGGGCCTGCCCAGAGCAGCACTCCTTAGCCCATAACATTTGTTCCATAGCCTTATCCACTACTTATCCCTCAACCTCACCTATCCTCATACTGAGTTGATTGAGAATGTTTAGATGATCTTTGTAGAATGTTATTGTTTGTAATGCCAGTGTAGAGGCTATAGCCTGTATTCTATACATGTCTTCTGTAGCTTGGATATTGTTTAGCCTCTGGAGTCTGATATGGGTATGATGGGAAGCGATTACTCAATGCTGAGCAACAACAAGACATTTTGAAATGACTAAAATATAACGAATGTTTAGTCACTAACTTTTATTTCTTATTGTTGTTGCATTGTCGAGCCTGCAAGTAACCACTTCATTGGACTGTGTATACCATGTGTATCCAGTACATATGTCTAATAAAGCTCCCAGGTACTACAACTATATTCTCCATAAAGCTTGTTACTTTGGCCCATTCTCTGCACAGGTGATCAGAGTGGGTCTGGAGGAATGCATTGGGACTGAGAAGACACAGCTGCATGCTGGGAAAGCACCATAGAGTTAACTCTATGGTTAACATCCAATGAATAGTCATGATATGATGTTCTGGGGAGTGTCCATGGCTGGAGCTTGTATACCTGAAACGTGTAATAGCCTGGGTCAGGACTAGGCTACAGGATATTTCTGATCACAACTGGATACATTGTGACGTTTGGGTTAATCTTGTTGAACTAAAGGCTTACAGGATGATATGGAAAGCAAGCCATCAGAGATGAAGGCTTGAGAAAAACCACATTGTGCTGATATTAACCTAGAGGTTCAAAAGTGGGAGTGATAGTTAGCGCAGCAGAGTAGCTACAGCAGCTGTTGTAGCCAGAGATCTAACACCTGATGCAGTAGAAGCAGTGCTGATGCAGTAGAAGCAGTGCTGATGCAGTAGAAGCAGTGCTGATGCAGTAGAAGCAGTGCTGATGCAGTAGAAGCAGTGCTGATGCAGTAGAAGCAGTGCTGATGCAGTAGAAGCAGTGCTGATGCAGTAGAAGCAGTGCAGGTGCAGTAGAAGCAGTGCAGGTGCAGTAGAAGCAGTGCAGGTGCAGTAGAAGCAGTGCAGGTGCAGTGCAGTAGAAGCAGTGCAGGTGCAGTGCAGTAGAAGCAGTGCAGGTGCAGTAGAAGCCGTGCGGATGCAGTGGAAGCCGTGCGGATGCAGTGGAAGCAGTGCGGATGCAGTGGAAGCAGTGCGGATGCAGTGGAAGTAGATGCTGTGGAAGCAGTGCAGATGCAGTAGAAGCAGTGCAGATGCAGTACACTGGGGCTCTGGAAATTGTTCTTGTATGTTCTTAGGTGGGGTATGCTGTGGTATACTTTAGAAACCGATTATCTTTGAGGTGGACCAGTGAAATCAATGTGAATGGCCATTTGGCTGCACATTATTTAGTCATTGTACACTACTCTGTAGACGCTCCAAAGTCTGAGCTGTGGGGTGCTGCTTTCACAGCAGTAGCAGAGCTCTTCCAATGTTTTGATGGCTAGCCTCCATGATGGAAAAGACCATTGCAGAAATCTACAACTATTGCATCACCCTAAAGCTATCGCTCCCCAACCACAGAGACTGTAGCCAACATGTAGACTGTGTCAGTTCTATCCAGATTGTTTTGGTCACTGGTGGACCGAGGCGACAAACTGCTCCTCTGACCATGCTATGCTTTTCCCATATAGGCCTACACAATGCCTTTGAGGATTCTAAAACCCAACATGACCTCAAATGAGTGACCTCATTGCCACATGCTTCTGTGGGGTGGGGTGGTAGGTCACGTGCTGAGTCACTTGGTCAGCCGCACATGAAAAGTGTTGTGCGGCCGCATGGCCGGATTGTATGGCGTAAGTGATTGGCACGCACATGAAGTGAAGTCATTAAAGTGGAACATGCCTGTTGCCCCTGAACAAAGCTCCCCATTCTCTGTGGTCATTACAGAAGGAGGCTATGGAACCTCAAAGGCTTGGCTTCCCCCATGGCTTTGTATTTCCCCTCGTTAACAACTCATGGTGCTCAGACTGGTCAGAATGAGAGTTTCTACTTTTAATGTCACATGCACAAGTACAGTGAAATGCCTTTCTTGCAAACTCTAAACCTAACAATGCAATGATTAATAACAATGTATTACTAGAAAACCCCCCACAAGAATAAGAAATATAAAATACACATTAAGTAAGTAAGCATACTAAATATAGGACATTTTTAATAAGTAAGTTCCAATACCATATTTACAAATGCAGGGATATTGGAGTAATGGAGGTAGATATGTACAGGGGTAAGGAGACTAGGCAACAGGATATAAGATAAACAGAGTAGCAGCAGCTTGTATGTGAGCGGCTGTGTAGAGTCAGTATAAATGTATGCGCATATTATGTGTGAGTGACCTAATGATGGAGTGTGTGTGTGTAACAGTATAACTTTAGACCGTCCCCTTGCCCATACCCGGGTGTGAACCAGGGACCCTCTGCACACATCAACAACAGTCACCCACGAAGCATCGTTACCCATCGCTCCACAAAAGCCGCAGCCCTTGCAGAGCAAGGGGAACCACTACTTCAAGGTCTCAGAGCAAGTGACGTCACCGATTGAAACGCTATTTAGCGCGAACACCGCTAACTAAGGTAGACGTTTCACATCTGTTACATAGGGCCCTGTGAGTGTGCATAGAGACAGTGCAAAGATTGAAATAAAAGGTCAATTAAAGGTTAACTCAGTCTGTGTAGCTATTTTGTTAGCTATTTATCAGTCGTATTGCTTGGGGATAGAAGCTGTTCAAGAGCCTGATGGTGTCAGACTTGATGCACTGGTACCTCTTGCCGTGCGGCACCAGAGAAAATAGTCTATGGCTTGAGTGGTTGGAGTCTTTGATTTTCCAGGCGTTCCTTTCACACCGCCAGCTGTAGAGGTCCTGGATGGCAGGGAGCTCGTCCCCAGGGATATACTAGGCTGTCCGCACAACCCTCTGTAGCGCCATGCAATCGAGGGTGGAGCTATTGCCATAACAAGCAGTGATGAAGCCAGAGGATTTTAGGGCCCATGCAAAACTTTTTCAACCTCGTGAGGGAGAAGAGGCACTGTTGCACCTTCTTCACGACTGTGCGTGTGTTTGGACTATTTGAAGTATTTAGTGATTTGCACACAGAGGAACTTGAAGCTGTCTACCTGCTGCCCCCCCGTTTCCTGTCATCCACGGTCAGCTCCTTGGTCTTGCCGATGTTGAGGGAGAGGTTGTTGCTCCGGCACCACACTGCCAGGTTACTGACCTCCCTGTAGGCTGACTCATCGTCGCCGGTGTTCAGGCCTACCACCACTGTGTCATCAGCAAACTTGAAAATGATGTTTGAGTTGTTCATGGCCACACAGTTGTGGGTGAACAGGGAGTACAGGAGGGGACTAAGCACACACCCCTGTGGGGCCCCTGTGTTAAGGGTCAGCGTGGCTGAGGTGATGTACCCGGGGTCGTACTATCAGGAAGTCCAGGATCCAGTTGCAGAGGGAGGTGTTCATACCCAAAGTCATACGCTTGGTTACGAGCTTGGAGTAGACAATGGTGTTGAACGCTGAGCTGTAGTCAATGAACATCATTCTCACATAGGTATTCTGCTTATCAAGAGTGATAGAAAACAAGGAATTGTTTTTATTTTCCTAACATTACCGGGTGTGTTCTGTTTTCACCAAATTGAGTTTAAATGCAGGTCAGGCCTATGATTTGGCTACTAGCCTACTTGGTCACTAGACTACTTGTTACTTGGTCACTAGACTACTTGTTACTTGGTCACTAGCCTACTTGGTCACTAGCCTACTTGGTCACTAGCCTACTTGGTCACTAGACTACTTGTTACTTGGTCACTAGACTACTTGTTACTTGGTCACTAGCCTACTTGGTCACTAGCCTACTTGGTCACTAGCCTACTTGTTACTAGCCTTGGTCACTAGCCTACTCATTATTTGGTTATTAGTGTCCCTTTAAAAGTACGGAGTTCGCTCCTACTGTAGTTCTCCTCTAAAAAGGAGTGTCTCTTGTGGAGAGAGGACGGGGCCAAATCTTTGTTTAATTCATCTCTATTGAGAAATCCCTGTTGACATTTAGTTAATATGCTAGAACAATCACAGGAAACTTGAAGGTCATGTAGCGAAAGTTGCTTCTGGAAGAAATCCCTTGGTTAATTTTACTTACTGCTTCATCACTCTTAGCAAATGAGGTCTAAGGTATTTCATAATTTAAGCGATAGATATTATTTAGCTTAAATGGTTACGTCAACTAAATGATTAGGCCAAGATGGAATTACCGTTTAACCTCACTTCTTGGACATACCAGAGCCTTGGATATGCAGTTTTAGAAACAGTTCTTTGTCCTGTAAGCCTTTCATGGCAATGCAGGAATTTTGATAGCGCACACTGCACAGGGCTGCAGGCCAGAAGGTTGTGGGTTCACAGACCACCATGGACAAGAGTAGGAGTGGAAAGTTCTCCTTTATAGTAAAAGCATTGCATGAATCTATCATCATATTTACAGACCCAAGAAAATATTGCCTTTTATAAACATTTCATTAAACTCTACATAATTTTAAACATTAGCAGAATATTTTTTTTTAATACCACACAAATTACCAAAATTATAGGATAAGAATGGACACCGACGGGCCTCCCGAGTGGTGTAGTGGTCTAAGCCACTGCATCGCACTAGAGATCCTGGTTCGAGTCCAGGCTCTGTCGTAGACGGCCACGCCTGGGAGACCGATGAGAGGGCGCACAATTGGCCTAGTGTCCTCCGGGTTAGGGGAGGGTTTGGCCAGCAGGGATGTTCTTTTCCCGTCGCACACTAGTGACTCCTGTGGTGGGCGCAATACACGCTGACACGGTCGCCAGGTGTACGGTGTTTCCTCCGACACGTTGGTGCGGCTGGCTTACGGGTTAAGCGGGCATTGTGTCAAGAAGCAGTGCAGCTTGGCTGGGTTGGTGTTTCGGAGGGTGCACGGCTCTCGAAATTTGCCTCTCCCGAGTCCGTACGGGAGTTGCAGCGATGGGACAAGACTGTAACTACCCAATTGGATATCACAAAATTGGGGAGAAAAAGGGGTAATATAATAAAAAATGTAATAAAATGGACACAGAGATATGTGTTCATCTTATCATATTTCTCCAAAAATGTTACATTTAACTTCTGGCTATTCTTCTTCCGTGGCTAATCCCAAGTGTTTCGCTAAAAGCTGTCTGAGGTTAAACATCTTCTATTGTACAGAAAGTGAATAGCTTAATCAAATGGTAGTGAAATAATTAGATTACTTCCCAAGCAAAGTGTATTTTTTGTCTCCTCTGCTATAGAAGGTTGTAGCTCAGCCTCTGAATGTCAAATAAATGAAACCATGATATCCCCATATGTGTCGGGAGTCACTTCATTCCCAGGCTTCTACACCTGCATTGCTTGCTGTTTGAGGTTTTAGGCTGGGTTTCTGTACAGCACTTTGTGACATCATATTTATTAAGTAAGAAGGGCTTTATAAATAAATAAATCTGATATTTTCCATCTACTGCTGTTATAGATCACTTTATATAATCAGACCTGTTTTATTTTCTTTCAAATAACCTTTATCTGGCCATTTTCACTCCATTATGGAACTATAAGGGTTTATGACATAGTCCCTCTAGTAATTGAATTCATTGGTTGCATGTTGCGTGACAATATGTTTTGGAATGTTTGTGTTAGGACTGATGCCCAACTGAGCGTTCTGCTCAATACATCCTTATTAGGTGCTGATGAATATTTGTTCTAAAGTGCATTACTGTGGTTTGAAAACACAATGATATTTCTTAAGAAGGCAAATCATTATTAGGAAAACCTTTTTTATTATTTTGATGTCACCAGATTGACTTTAGATGCAGTATTACTTTAACTAGGTAGCTAAGATTGAGGTGAGACCTCCAGATTATAGCGAGCTAACGTTAGCATTGCCAGCTATTTTTTGATGAACTTTGCAATTAATGTCATTGCCATCTGTCCTAATGTAAATTTGACAACATGATGTTGATGATGGCAAAGTTGTTTCCTACTATTTTATGAAATAAGCCCAAATCCTAAAAACATTATACCAACCTATAGAGTTTACAATTGCATTGATGAACCCCCCCCCCCCCCCCTGCCCTCCCTTACTATATAATTGGCAAAGGTCCCGAATGCATATTGTCATTTATCGGCGTAGTAACAAACCCTAACCTAGCAACCCATGTGACCCCAAACTGTTCACACCCCTCTTGTTGGCAAAGAGAGAATTCTGCAGTTTTCAAAGCTTATTTCCTGCAATTCTACACATTTTGCAATGTCTTATGTGTGTTCATATTATACAAGGGGTCCGACTGAGTTAAAACATTTACCTTTTTTTATTTGGTTCTACTTTTTTTATTAGTCGGGACCCTTTATTAGTTCTGGGTCCAGATTCGAACCATGGTCTGCCTATTGAGTATGGGGGCCTGAGATATTACCCTTCATCTGCCAGCAATAGGCTACTGGCTAATTTTACAAAAAAAAGATGAACATTTCCTACAGCTGGATCTTGTTTTCTTGAATATAAGGATGACTTTTGGGGGCGGGTGTGTAAACAACAAGCACTCTTTGATATTCTATCACAATAGATGTACATTTGAAGGTTATTTAGAACTTTCTCAAAATGGTCTTATTGTCAGTTTATTCTGGCTGTAGGAGTAAAAGCTAGGCCTGTTTTATGCTAACTTTCCAGTCAGACCTTATCTGGTGTTCCATGGTCTTTTTCCACCTCTCATTCCTTTGTTCACTCACTGCGCGCCCATTTAGCACGGAAAATGCTTCCCCTGGTCATGTCACACAACTCCAGGCGAGCTGTGAAAGTTACAGGCACGGAGGCTAACATTCGCTAACAGAGGCTAACAGTGTTTCTGGAGGGGGGGCCAATGTAAATCTGGGAAAATGGACTCTCAATAGGATCACTGGACTGCTGTGACCATCTTATTCAAGGCAGCACGCTATTGTTCAGAGAAAAAAACCACCTGAGCTGTCACTATTTTGGATGATAAGTCCCTTTTGGAAGACGTATTAGATCCCTTCCTGAAACAAGTTCCTGGCTAATTGGTCAAGATGCTAGTTGAATTAATCAATGTGAAACTGGCTGAGCTTCGATTCAGTATAATAGTGACTTATGGACAGATTCTTACACTAAATCTATACTTTGCTTTGGGGGGAAAAAACATATTTGTGTAAAATTACAAAGGTAATGTTTGATGTGGCCTCTGTAATACCTAGGACTGTCACAAGAATTGTGAAGCTCAAAAGTTCTCAAGGTTCTTTCCATACGTTCATCTCAAACAAAGCATGGATCAATGTGGCCACTGTTTCAGATTTCTGCGTCCCTCCATCCACTGCTGCTCCGACTGCACCATTCGTCTCATATTTCAAAGAGCGTCGTCTGGCTGCAGACTGACAGCGATCAGTCAGGCCCGTCGTCATGTTGAAGAGTCTGTGAGAGCCTTCTGAACACTGAACCTATAGTTAGAGGTCATGTTGTATCTAATGCACTAAGCAGATGTGCTTAACATTCAGCCCTGCAGTTAATGACATAGCCTTCCCATTGTACTGTATATGATGAATATTGCATTAGTGCCATCATGGCTGCCAATGCATAAGCTATACCGTTTGTTATACATGGGAAACCAATGGTCATCCCAAAACATGCTTTTAGGTTGTGCTTTCAAATCTCTGATAACCGTTGCTGGTATTAGAGTCGTTGACGGTTGCAACAGTGCAGCAAACAAACCAAATGAATTGTTAGTTTGAATGATAAAAAGCATTATGTGCTTTGCTCATGTTCAGTTCGTAGAAAATCCATCATAAAGTCATTAGAGTGGACCCACTACCTAGCATATATTACACTTTGCATTATTCCATCGCCAAAGTACACAAGCTAGCTTGTCAAAGCCAGTCAGGCCAAGTGAATGTCCTTTGTCATCGGTTAGGCTAGTATAGAAATGCCTTTGAAAGGGAATAACAAGCCTGGAAAGATTGGTTTGGTGTCTGGAACCTCATACAGCAGTGTATACTGGTATGTTAGCTAGCTACCTAACATCACGTTAGTTGGCTACTAATACATAGAACTTGCCAGTATATTAACTATATGCTATCTAACTAACTACCCAACATTTTTTGACATGATTATTCACGTCATTCTTAGCTAAGTGGTATAGTCTTTGTGGGGTGGCAGGTAGCCTAGTGGTTAGAGCGTTGGACTAGTAACCAAAACTGCTGCTGGCTCGCTTGCTCTTCGCTAATGATGCGAGTGTGTGTTCAGTCTTCGGTCTATTGCTTGTAAAATATCCTAACCTATTAATTGATGATAGGCCCTGCTTTACTGAAGTTGCAAGACATTGCAAGCCAAGAAATTGCGAAATACAGCATTCCATTGCAAGATACAGTTTTTGATTGCTGATAAATAGGCCTAGTGCCTTCTGACTCCTGTCTGCCTGGTGGCCAACGTGCCTGGTCATGTCTAGAAGGGATACATACATCTTTTGTCAAATTTGTGTAAAAAGTATATATTTTTTTGCATTTCAGCTAACTCCTCCTAACCTTTATCAAATGATCCGAACCTGCTACGTTAATTCTCCTCATTTGCTGCATAATTTCCATAATCCTACGAAAAGTAAAATTTGACCAAGTGTATGCCTTCTAGACAAAACCGACCTGCCTGTAATGTGCTCCTCTCCTCTCTTTGTCCCTCGCTAGCTCTATATGAAAGATGCGAGTGTTCTTGGAAGTATTGGAAACTAAATCAGTCTACTCCTTTCCAAAATCTTAAGAGTCGCTTCCTAGCAAAAGATGTCTTCTTTCTACTAAATGTCTTGATTTAAATCACAGTATTTAACAAACAGGCAGGCTGCGCGCAGGTAGAATGAGATTATTTGATTGACAGTTCTGGTTGCCTAGTGATGGACGGTAGTCACTCCCCAGAAGCTGCATTCCTTTACAGACAAGTAAAATACCCGTCCAGAGAAGGTTTTGTGTCCGCATTTTAAAAAGCCTTAGTGTACCTTTACAGACAGACAAACAAACATGCCGTAGCTGGGTGCTTTCAAGGGGTATATGACTGTGGTACAGAACTTCATTGCTTGGCTCTTGCGGTCATATAATACGAGCATTATTCTGCATTTAAAAATTTACGTCGAATTTTATGATTTTTCTTATCGTTTTTAATGAATGGAAAACTGATTTTAAAAAGGCTGTTTTTAAATGTTTACTTTAGATGTGTGTAGTCTTTCTTTTTACGATAAGAAAAATAATACAATTCCACCTCAAGTTACAATGCAGAATAATGGTCGTATTATATGACCGCAAGAGCCAGGCAATGAAGTTCTCTACCACAGTCATATACCCATTGAAAGCACCCAGCTACGGCATGTTTGTTTGTCTGTAAAGGTACACTGTCTTTTTTTAAACGTTAAGCAAAATTGTCCTTTTGTAATTTGTCCATAGTATGGGATACAGTTATGAATCAAGACATCACAAGTGACAACTGCAGTGTGGTTATGTAATTAATGCCTCACAAAGGAATCATCCCGCAGATAATTCGATCAACATCAACACAGTTAATTGACTGTGATGGTTAGTTTGATTCAGATCTTCATACCCTGCAGGTCTAAAGACTGTTTGTGTTCAGTTGGTTGCATGGCCACATCATTCCAACGACTGATGGAGGCATCGAGCAGGAAACAGACCATTTATCAGTTCAGATCTGTTGGCACTGAATATTCAAGGCAGGTTGTATCTCTGGCACTGTAATGGGAGCAGAAGTCCTCAGCAGACAGCTGTGAAACAGGACATGAGTTCTGGTGTTTGCTCAGTCAGTCTGTCTCTCGAACTTGCATTGTTCATATCTTGCATTACTCATCTCATATGTGTATATATAGTATTCTATACTATTCTACTGTATCTTAGTCCGTTACGCTCTGACATCGCTCGTCCGTATGTATATAGTCTTAATTCATTCCTACTTAGATTTGTGTGTATTGGGTATATGTTGTGTAATTCGTTATATATTACTGCTTTGTCGGAGCTTGAAGCACAAGCATTTCGCTACACCCGCTGATCACGTGTATGAGATCAATAACATTTTATTTGAATGTGTGTGCTTGCGTGTTAGTGAGAACGGTTGATGCAATAGTTTTTTATTTGATAATCTGATTTAATATAGTAGTTTGATTAAAACATTTACAGTGTCTTGCTAAAGTATTCACCCCCCTTGGATATTTTCCTATTTTGTTGCCTTACAACCTGGAATTAAAATGGATTTTTGGGGGGGGGGGTTGTTGTATCATTTGATTCCTACAATATGCCTACCACTTTGAAGATGCAAAATATTTTTTCTTGTGAAACAAGCAAGAAATAAGACCAAAAAAATGAAAACTTGAGCGTGCATAACTGTTCACCACCCCAAAGTCAATACTTTGTAGAGCCACCTTTTGCAGTAATTACAGCTGCAAGTCTCTTGGGGTATGTCTCTATAAGCTTGGCACATCTAGGCACTGGGAGTTTTGCCCATTCTTCAAGGCAAAACTGCTCTAGCTCCTTCAAGTTGGATGGGTTCTGCTGGTGTACAGCAATCTTTAAGTCATTCCACAGATTCTCAATTGGATTGAGGTTTGGGCTTTGACAAGGCAATTCCAATACATTTAAATGTTTCCCCTTAAACCACTCAAGTGTTGCTTTAGCTGCTGGAAGGTGAACCTCCGTCCCAGTCTCAAATCTCTTGGAAGACTGAAACAGGTTTTCCTCAAGAATTTCCCTGTATTTAGCGCCATCCATCATCTCTTCAATTCTGAA
Source organism: Oncorhynchus kisutch (assembly GCF_002021735.2). Lineage (NCBI taxonomy): Eukaryota > Metazoa > Chordata > Actinopteri > Salmoniformes > Salmonidae > Oncorhynchus > Oncorhynchus kisutch. The sequence continues at coordinate 7,384,488 of NW_022261980.1, read as the reverse complement.
CAGTTTCCCAGTCCCTGCCGATGAAAAACATACCCACAGCATGATGCTGCCACCACCATGCGTCACTGTGGGGATGTTGTTCTCAGGGTTATGAGGTGTTGGGTTTGCGCAAGACATAGTGTTTTCCTTGATGGCCAAAAAGCTCAGTTTTAGTCTCATCTAACCAGAGTACCTTCTTCCATATGTTTGGGGAGTTTCCCATAAGCCTTTGGGTGAACACCAAATGTGTTTGCTTTATTTTTTTCTTTAAGTAATGGCTTTTTTTCTGGCCACTCTTCTGTAAAGCCCAGCTCTGTGGCGTGTACAGCTTAAAGTGGTCCTATGGACAGACACTCTTCTGTAAAGCCCAGCTCTGTGGCGTGTACAGCTTAAAGTGGTCCTATGGACAGACACTCTTCTGTAAAGCCCAGCTCTGTGGAGTGTACAGCTTAAAGTGGTCCTATGGACAGACACTCTTCTGTAAAGCCCAGCTCTGTGGAGTGTACAGCTTAAAGTGGTCCTATGGACAGACACTCTTCTGTAAAGCCCAGCTCTGTGGAGTGTACAGCTTAAAGTGGTCCTATGGACAGACACTCTTCTGTAAAGCCCAGCTCTGTGGAGTGTACAGCTTAAAGTGGTCCTATGGACAGATACTCTTCTGTAAAGCCCAGCTCTGTGGCGTGTACAGCTTAAAGTGGTCCTATGGACAGACACTCTTCTGTAAAGCCCAGCTCTGTGGAGTGTACAGCTTAAAGTGGTCCTATGGACAGACACTCTTCTGTAAAGCCCAGCTCTGTGGAGTGTACAGCTTAAAGTGGTCCTATGGACAGATACTCTTCTGTAAAGCCCAGCTCTGTGGAGTGTACAGCTTAAAGTGGTCCTATGGACAGATACTCTTCTGTAAAGCCCAGCTCTGTGGAGTGTACAGCTTAAAGTGGTCCTATGGACAGACACTCTTCTGTAAAGCCCAGCTCTGTGGCGTGTACAGCTTAAAGTGGTCCAATGGACAGACACTCTTCTGTAAAGCCCAGCTCTGTGGAGTGTACAGCTTAAAGTGGTCCTATGGACAGACACTCTTCTGTAAAGCCCAGCTCTGTGGCGTGTACAGCTTAAAGTGGTCCTATGGACAGACACTCTTCTGTAAAGCCCAGCTCTGTGGAGTGTACAGCTTAAAGTGGTCCTATGGACAGACACTCTTCTGTAAAGCCCAGCTCTGTGGAGTGTACAGCTTAAAGTGGTCCTATGGACAGACACTCTTCTGTAAAGCCCAGCTCTGTGGCGTGTACAGCTTAAAGTGGTCCTATGGACAGACACTCTTCTGTAAAGCCCAGCTCTGTGGCGTGTACAGCTTAAAGTGGTCCTATGGACAGACACTCTTCTGTAAAGCCCAGCTCTGTGGAGTGTACAGCTTAAAGTGGTCCTATGGACAGACACTCTTCTGTAAAGCCCAGCTCTGTGGAGTGTACAGCTTAAAGTGGTCCTATGGACAGACACTCTTCTGTAAAGCCCAGCTCTGTGGAGTGTACAGCTTAAAGTGGTCCTATGGACAGACACTCTTCTGTAAAGCCCAGCTCTGTGGAGTGTACAGCTTAAAGTGGTCCTATGGACAGACACTCTTCTGTAAAGCCCAGCTCTGTGGAGTGTACAGCTTAAAGTGGTCCTATGGACAGACACTCTTCTGTAAAGCCCAGCTCTGTGGAGTGTACAGCTTAAAGTGGTCCTATGGACAGACACTCTTCTGTAAAGCCCAGCTCTGTGGAGTGTACAGCTTAAAGTGGTCCTATGGACAGACACTCTTCTGTAAAGCCCAGCTCTGTGGAGTGTACAGCTTAAAGTGGTCCTATGGACAGACACTCTTCTGTAAAGCCCAGCTCTGTGGAGTGTACAGCTTAAAGTGGTCCTATGGACAGACACTCTTCTGTAAAGCCCAGCTCTGTGGAGTGTACAGCTTAAAGTGGTCCTATGGACAGACACTCTTCTGTAAAGCCCAGCTCTGTGGCGTGTACAGCTTAAAGTGGTCCTATGGACAGACACTCTTCTGTAAAGCCCAGCTCTGTGGAGTGTACAGCTTAAAGTGGTCCTATGGACAGACACTCTTCTGTAAAGCCCAGCTCTGTGGAGTGTACAGCTTAAAGTGGTCCTATGGACAGACACTCTTCTGTAAAGCCCAGCTCTGTGGAGTGTACAGCTTAAAGTGGTCCTATGGACAGATACTCCAATCTCTACTGTGGAGATTTGCAGCTCCTTCAGGGTTATCTTTGGTCTCTTTGTTGCTTCTGATTAATGCCCTCCATGCCTGGTCTGTGAGTTTTGGTGGGCGGCCCTCTCTTGGCAGGTTTGTTGTAATGCCATATTCTTTCCATTTTTTTAATAATGGATTTAATGGTGCTCCGTGGGATGTTCAAAGTTTCTGATATTTTTTTGTAACCCAACCCTGATCTGTACTTCTCCACAACTTTGTCCCTGACCTGTTTGGAGAGCTCCTTGGTCTTCATGGTGCCGCTTGCTTAGTGGTGTTGCAGACACTGGGGCCTTTCAGAACAGATATATATATATATATATATATATATATATATACTGAGATCATGTGACACTTGCACACAGGTGGACTTTATTGAACTAATTTTGTGACCTCATGAAGGTAATGGGTTGTACGATATCTTAATTAGGGGCTTCATAGCAAAGGGGGTGAGTATATATATACACGCACCACTTTTCCAATTGTTTTATTTGATCCCCTTTACCAATTTGGATTATTTTGTGTATGTCCATTACATGAAATCCAAATTTAAAAAAACATTTTTAAATTACAGGTTGTAATGGAACAAAATAGGAAAAATGCCACGGGAGGTGAATACTTTTGCAAGGCACTGTGCATGCTTTCTAAGAAGAACGATTTCCCTAATAATAATCCTGTTTCCATGGAGCCATCTGAAATCAGGCTACCTGATGGCACTCTGATAAATGCAGAAAATCACCAATCAAAATAAACATTCTACCACAGCGACCATGTTATTTCTGGGAAGTATATTTGTTTATGAGTTCGGACATATAATGTTTGTATGTGAACTATTTTTAAGATTCATTTCTCAGAAAACCATGTGTTTTTAATCGTAGAGTAAGGTGTTTACATGACTATTGCATAATCTGTCTACTGCCATAATCAGTTAAATAGCAAATTATTACTGTGCATATAAATGTACTCGGTGTGAGCATGTGTATTTACCAGCCACTGTGTCTGGAGGAGTCCACCCGCTGGTGCCCAGCTCCTCCTCCTCTTGCCTTGAAGCTGCCTTGCCCCAGGCCAGGACCTGCTGAGCTGAACCAGGCCGTGGCCTAATGGCTACCATTCTTATAGGGTAATGGAGTGTGTGTAATCCAGGTCACTGATACCTCCTACAGTAACCTCCCTGTGTCTTCTTCTTCACCCTCCTCTCCACTCCCTCTCTGCTGCTTTTTCTCCCTCTGACCAACCCCAGCTGCTTGCTTTCAACACCGGCGGAGTGGATGCTCTGACATCACCCCACTCACTCCTCTAGAGTCGAGTGGTTCCTAACTTTCCCAGTAGAGGCTGTTTGCATCAGGATTGGGGCCAATTCCATTTCAATTCAAGAAGTACACTGAAGTTCTCTTTTAGAGTACATTTTCCTCATTGAAGGGAAATGGAATAGGTTTTACTTTCTGAATTGAAATGGAATTGACCCCGACCCTGCTTGGCATCATACAGTCATTTGCCATGTAACTCGCCACCAGACAGATTTGTGCTTGAGGTGATACCTTTCTAGTGGTTAGACTTTGCAAACTTCTAAAGAGGTGTACAATCCAGCTACACATGAGCTCAAGGGTGTTCTTTATTCCGTTGCTGTGGGCTTCCTGCCACACACACACTGAACTTCTTTCCAGTATGAATTGATGAGCGGCTTTACCAGGAAATGTTTTTAAACAAATCTGTGTGATGACTATATATTCCATGCCAGCTAGTTCCCCCATGTCTTTATTTGTTATAAAATGTGTTGGCAAAGAAATCCACAACTGTCTGGAGATTAGAGAATGGCCAATTTGTTTTATTTTTATACTTTGTTTTTATTGTAGGAACACAAAGAAAGTACAACTAAAGTCAAATAAAAGAACAAAAAAAGATCTGTCAGTTACGGTGCACTTCATACCTTCATCATCATATTAGTTACATTGACATCTTTGAATTAGACCTTTTCCAAGTACGAAACCCATTTTTCCCAGTATTCTTGACCTCTCTCCTGTTGAGTTCTTAAAGCAAAGGTCATACGCTGTATTTATTCTACAATGTCTATCCATCGTGTCTCTGTGGGAGGGTCTTTTTGTATCCATTTCCTAGTGACAGCCTTTTACTGGCTGCCAGTAGGACCTTTAAGAGGTACCTTTCTCTATTGTTATCAGGTATTTCACTCATGTACAAAGAAATGAATGTTTGTTCTATGTCAAATCCCATTAGTTTTCCAATGTTAGATCTTATTTCTCCCCAGTAAGTTTCGATTGCGGGGCAAGTCCAAAAGATATGAGAGTGGTCCGCCCTCAATAGACCACATTCTCTCCAACAAGGGTGTTGTGAGCCAGTCTGTTTTGATTTCAGTTTAGGTTATGATGAAACGTATAACATTCTTCCAACAGAATTCTCTCCATGACCTTGAGTTGGTGGAGATTTGTTGACTCTCTAATATGTTCAACCATGTTTCATCAGTTATTTCAATGTTCAGTTCCTCCTCCCATTTCTTTTTAATACAGTTTCAGTTTAGAATGTTTCTTTTGAGGATTGAATATCCAAGTAGAGATTTGAAATAGTTTTTTTGTTACTCCCCAAGTTGTATGCGTTAGTGAATACTTGGATTAATTTTGGAGGTGCTCGAGGGTCGGTCACTTTTATCTCCCTTAAGAAAAAGTGTCGAACTTGTAGGTATCTGTAAAAATCTTGTTTATCCAGGCCATGTTTTTTACTTAGGTCCTGGAAGTTATCTAGGTTCACATTCCTTATAATTGTACTGAATGATGTGATGCCTTTCTGCGTCCATTGTTTAAACCTGCTGTCCTGAGTTGCAGGGTTGAAGCTGGGGTCGTATGCAGGCCAACTCAGCAGTTTGATCTCTCTGTCTAAATAATTTTGCTTAACTACCCTAAACCATGTCTTCAGAGAGAAATGAATCCACTGATTTTGTCTATTGTATATTTATTTGACCATGTCCTTATTTCCCAGTACTGACTGTATAGGTATCTCTGTCAAAGTAGTCTCAATGTCTTTCTATTTGGATTCGTATTCTGAATTGCACCAACACACCAGAGGTCTCAATTGGGCTGACACATAATAATCTTTTAGGTTTGGTAAGGCCATACCCCCACAGGTTTTTGGTAACTGTAATATTGTATATCTAGTTCTTGGTCTCTTACTGTTCCAGATAAACCTTGATATCCGTTTATCCCATTCCTAAACTGTTTAGACAGGATTTCTATGGGCAGTGTTTGGAACAAATACAGTAACCTTGGCAGGATGTTCATTTTGATTGTTTCAATTGTACTACTAAGATCTAAGGGAAGTGAATTCCACCTGTCTCGGTCATCAAATATTTTCTTGTTAATGTGATCGTAATTCATGCAATAAAGTTTGGGTGTATCTTTTGGTACATTTACTCCCAGATATTTAATGGATGAGGAGGTCCAGGTGAAGTTATACCTACTCTTCAGCTCTTCCTGTGGGGTATAATTATATACTAGGGCTTGGGTCTTGTGTACGTTAAGCACATACCCTGAATATGTTCCAAATGTTTGTAAAACATCCATCAATCTGGGTACACTTGAGCCTGGGTCTGTAAGGAATAACAGAACGGCATCAGCATACATGCATATCTTATGTTCACTGCCTCTTATTGTTATTCCCTCTAAGGTTGGGTCCTGTCTTATTGCCTGTGCTAATGGTTCGAGGTACAAGGAGAAGAGCGTGGGTGAAAGAAAGCCTTGTCTTGCCCCTCGCTCTAATTTTATCGTTCGTGTCAAATGTCCATTTATCTTTATTCTAGCGGTCAGACATGAATACAGTGTTTTGATGCACTGTATCACTTCTTTGTTGAAACCAAATCTTTCCATAACTTGGAATAGGTAATCCCATCCCACTGAATCAAATGCTTTTTCTGCATCTAGGCTGATTAGTATTGCACTTGTCTTATTCTGAGTAATGTGGTCCATGACATGTAGTGTTCTCCTTATATTGTCCTGTGTCTGCCTATTTTGTATGAAACCAGTTTGATCTCCGTCAATCAATTCTGGGATTCTGTTCTCCATTGATGGCCTCTCCATGACGGTGGGAGACCCCCCTCCCTCAGAGTCCAGTTAAAACAGGCCTTAAGTAGAGATGCTAATTGTTCTCTGAAGGTCTTGAATCATTCTGAAGGGAAGCCATCAGGGCCTGGAGACTTATGGACCTTTTGTTGAGATATTGCTTTATTAATTTCTTCGGTGGATATTTCTAAAGTTAGTCTATCATTTTGCTCTGTCCCAATTGAGGGGAGATCAAGTGAGTTCAAAAAGTACTCTATTGTCTGTGCATCTGCCTTCTCTGGTTGCTTGTACAGATTTGTGTAATATGATTCAAATGCATTCTGTATTTCATGTAATTTGCATATGATCTTTTTTGTTTTGGGGTCTTTACTTTGAAAATGGTTTTCTGTGCTTGTTGTTTCCGGAGTCTCCATGCTAGTAATTTGGTTGCCTTTGAGCCTGCTTCATAATATCGTTGTTTCAGGAACCTAAGCTTTTTCTCTGCTTCTTCTCTATAAATCTGGTCAATTTCCTGTTTTACCTTTTTTGAATCTCTTGTAATATAAGAGGGTCTTTGTATTGACTATGAGATCGTTCTAAGTTTCTTAGGGTTTCCTGTCATTTCAGCAGTTTCTGTGCTTTAATCTTTTTCTTGAGAGATGATGTGGCTATGATCTTCCCTCTAATAACAGCCATAGCTGCATCCCATAATATAGCAGGAGATACTTCCCCGTTATCATTATTCTCCAGATAATGTTCAATTCTGTCTTTTATTGATTCCTTGAATGCTGGATCATTCAGCATGCTTGTATTAAGTCTCCATATAGTATTTCTTGGTTTGCTATCAAGGTGTAGAGTAAGGTAAACTCCATTATGATCTGATAAGTCGCTCTGCCCGATCCTACAATCCTCAAGCCTGTGTCTATCTGCACGGTACATAAAACAGTAGTCTAACCTGGAGTATTCAGTGTGGCGGGCTGAGTAAAAAGTATATTCCTTCTCGGTCTTGTGGGTGTCACGCCATACATCGAGCAGTCCTAGATCCTGCAGTATCTTATTGATCTTTTTGACAACTAGGCTCATTTTCCTATTTTGGTTTGTGCTGTCCAATTTTGAGTTTAGAATTGTGTTGAAGTCTCCTCCACAGATAAGAGTGCCAGTTGTTTCTGTAGCAATTTAAATGAAACACCTTCCCGTAGAAGACCGTGTCACTCCCTGGGGGTGAGTATACATTAAATAATGTAACTTCCTTGTTATCCAGTTTACATTTAACAAGTATAAATCTACCCTCCTAGTCCTATTTCGTTGCTTATACACATCGGTTAATTACAAGTGAAAACTATATCGGTCATGCTTGCATATCATGAATCCTCCCCTTGATACGCCCTTCTGTCGCCCCGTTGTCAATGTGTCATTGATCCTTAGCTAATATATATGTTATTAACGTGACGCTACTTAGTGTGTTCGTAAAGAACACATGCTTTTGGCTACTCACCCTTCTTCAGCATTGGGGGAAAATAGGGGAGATATTTTACCTATTGCAATGTCAACCATAACAACCCAAAGTCTTAACAGCTCGCGGTAACTATTCTGTTAAATCCGATTCAGAGACTTACATCTTCCCGTTGGAAATGAGTCTCTCTCAGATGTGAACGTTCTCTCTCCGAGATGGTTTCCCTCTTTCTCCATGACCCTGCTTGTCAACAATGATCCATGGGAGAGCCTGCTCGAGTCTTTCCACTGGTGATGTCACCTTTCTCCTGGCGGTATACTCCACTGGGAAGAGTCTTGACTTCAGGTCCTCAGCCGCCTCGTTTGCATGCTCGTATGTAACCGGGACATTTTCCAGAAATACCCGCATTTTTGCCGGTTATGGTGTTTGGAAGCGAATACCCTTCTCTTTAAGTGCTTTATTAATGGGTGTGTATTCTTTCCTTTTCAGTATCTCTCCCTCGTAGTCATGATCAAAGAACACACTCGTTGGCCTTGGAAGTTAACAGGCTTTTTCCAGGTTGCATGTAAGACTTTCTCTTTGACTGAGACTTTTAGGAACCGTACTACTATGGATCTTGGTGGGGTGCCGCTGGGGGGTTTTGAGGCCAGAGCTCGGTGTGCTCTCTCGAGTCCCAGGTCGGTGTCATCTTCAAGTATGCCCTTGAATAGACCCTCCACGAAGTTGGGCAGAGTCTTTTTCTGCGCCCTCTACTACGTTATAAAGTCTAATGTTGTTTCGACGTGAGAAACCTTCGAGTTCTGTCACTTTTGCCTGTAGTGCGTGTTGGCTTTTCAGTGACTGTTCAAGTATTTCCTTGACTGCTGAGTTCCATGTGTCCATTTCCCCAATACGCTGTTCTGAGTCCCCCATTCTTGTAGATATGCTGTGAAGTTCTCATTTGTTTTCTTCCAGTTTCTGGTTAATGTCCTTCTTGAACTAATTTAGTTATTTTCTTACATCTTCTCGAAGTTCCTCTCGTAAGCCTGTGAGCGCCTCGCGCAATTCCTCCATCACCTCACGAAATGAGTTTTTTTTTTGCTGCTGTTATCTTATTTGCGCTAGCATTAGCTATTTTGGGTTAATCTACGATTATATCTTCTGCTGTCTTGTTACGGGCTGTAGCTCCGTGACCTTTTCCTATTTCCCCTTTTCCATTTTGCGTAAGTTATTATAATGCTCAGAGTAAATACTTGAATTTAGGGGGGGAAATACCCAGCCGATGTGCAGTACGAAAAACTAGGCCGCCATTTCCTAAGTTGCGTCACCGGACCGAGAATGGCAATTTTGACAGATTTCTCTTTCCTGAGAAAGGAACATCATACTCCTCCCCTATACTAATGTTAAAGTATGTTAATATCCCAGTGTAGCAGATTCATGCTGTTAATGATTAAGTTCCATTTGTAAACACAGATGTTGTTCTTGCCAAGTCTTCATCCAGATGATACTGATATCTCTGACACCATGGCTGCGTTTACACAGGTATCCCAATTCTGCATTTGTTTCACTAATTGGTCTTTTGACCAGTCAGATCAGCTCTGAAAAATATCTGATGTGAAAAGATCTGATGTGATTGGTCAAAATATCAGAATTGGACTGCCTGTGTAAACGCAGCCCATTTGGATCAGGCTACCTCATACTTATTTGGTTGTATGGTATGATTGGCATCCTTTTAATGGTTTACTGTTGGAATGCCCTCTATCATCACCTCTTACTGTGTCTAGTTCTGAATGATTTCACATGGACACTATATAACTAACTATAGAACTCTCACCTTTTAGCTGTGACAGAGACACAATCAGAGAGGGGGAGATGGACAGAGAGGGGGAGATGGACAGAGAGGGGGAGATGGACAGAGAGGGGGAGATGGACAGAGAGGGGGAGATGGACAGAGAGGGGGAGATGGACAGAGAGGGGGAGATGGACAGAGAGGGGGACGGAGTGAGAGACTGAGTGGGAGACTGATGGTGTGGGAGAGCGCAACTGGACGACAGTGAGAACCAGCGAGAGAGGTTTGGAAAGGGTAAGAATTCTGTTATGTGTTGTGTTCTTCTGGGTTAGGGTTAGAGAGTGGAGTTTTGTCGAGAGAGGTTTGGAAAAGGCCAGATCTGTGTGTTATTCTCCCAAGTTCCTGACAGGTGTCTGTAGCCCTATCTACGGCCTTCGCCGATGCTCTGTCTGCGGCCAGTCAGAGGAGCGTGGGAATGGTGAGAGTCCTCCAGAAAAAGCTCACATGCTGTCTGACCCACGGACCTGTTTGGCAGTCTGTCCAGCCGTACAATTTTCTAGGTAGTGTCTGTTGTCAGGAAGCTCTGGCAGTCTCCTTACAGTTGGCTGTCTGCTGTGAGAATCCTTCTCCGGTTGGGATGTCCTGTTTGATCATGTTCCTGTCTGTTGTAGTTCAGAGGCACACATCAATGTTTTATTTCATCTTTTGTCATAGTATTTTGTGTAATCTTCTCTTTTCTGACTTAAAGGGCAGGGAATTTAACAGACCCTGTTGGCTACGATTTTGTAGCTAGATGTTAAACGTTGACATACGGCATCAATTTGACCCCCAAAGAGTTAAAGTTCCTCAAACTGGGAACATTGTAGCATCAAACAAGACACTTAAAAGTTCATAAGGGGGTTCATGCGTTGCTATCAGTAGAAAGTGGAAAGGGAGCTGTAACAATGTCACAGTGTTGTTGTTGTGGAGAAGCCCCCTGAAACATGCTTCCTGCTTCGCCCATGCCGGGGTCATTGTCCTGGGAGTGGATGAAGGAAGTAGGCCTCGCCATTGCGACCACGCAGGGGTGGTCCTGTTTACTCTCCCTGTCTCCAGTGCTCTTTTCCATGCAAACCCCTTCAGTGGTATTAATAGCAGTTCCTTTCAGGAACCTGCCTTTGAGTTCACTGGCATGACAGTCTATTGGATTGTTTGGCCCAGAGTGACTAGTATTTTCTGAAAGGCCCATGAACCATCCCCTTACTGTATGTAGAGAGGGGACAGCATTGCCCATTGAAGGCTGGCCATGTTGATAGAGTTACAAAGATTTGCTCATTAGAGAACGCTATTATGGTGGCCATCTTTGATTTAGGTTAAGCTGCCTTATTTTTCAAAGTTGGAGTCTTTGTGACCAGTGGACTACTAGTTTACATTGACATTTAACTGCTGAAATGAAATGGTGTCCTTTCATTATAAAGTAAACATTAAGAAATCAATGAACATGGCTATACACATGACAACGGGTGTAGTAATTCTTGGCTAAGTAGTGACATGCTCTCCCTGCTACAGACTTCGTTTGTCCTGGCTTGTCACTGGCCAGGCCCGGATGTCTCTCTTCAAGAGTTGCGAGTTTTACAAGGCTATAAAAAAGCTATTTAGGCTTGACATTTCTTTCCACCTTTACATTTAACGACAGGCCGTTTATTTCTATACATATTTTATTGTAATCTCATAATTCTGTTTTCTTTTTTGAATGTGGCATTAGAGCAATTTTGAACAGGATCAGCACAGTCTAGCATCCGATCATTCCTAGTACATCTTCCCCCTTTGTCTAGCGAGCGAGCGCTCCTTGTTCTGTGACCACACACTGTGCAAACTGTACTCTGGCCATGCTGGTTCTATTATTAGTACAATCTCAGCTCTTATTTTAGCAGTGACACATGGCACTGTCACCCTGACCAACCAAACAAGATCCTCCGGGCCTCCTCAGCGAGACGACTTCATATTTGTGTACGAGTGCAAATTCACAGTTGTGCCACCACCACACACCTGTCGGCGCTTAGCGTAAGGGGTGGTCCTGTTCCTATTGTAGCAGGCATGTGGAGGGAGTTAGCATGGCAGTTGTATTTAATTTAGAATACCCATTATTATCTCTGTGCTGTGTCGTGCACACAGGCCCAGGGAACCTTTGGTCAGCTGTAATTACAGTGAGAACGGTGAAGTTTGGAAGGTATGTGTCAGTTGGGTTAGCCACATGCTAGCATGCTACCCTGCTAGGTTAACAGGTTAGCGTTATTGCACTTTGTGTAAGCCCAAACTCTGCTTGACTTTATTTCTCAATATCTATGCCTAGGCCTGTCTCTTTTAGACATTGTGATTGAATTACTAAGGTATTTGTGATATCTTATCTATGAAGTTGTAAACAGGGCACCAATATTTAGTGAGGAAGGAACTTCAATTAGGCATAGGTGAAGGTTTGACATACAGGCACCAATCTCATCCGGTTTCCCCTTCATCAAAGAGTTAACCTCTTGGCCAAGTCGGGGAGGCTGAAGGATCTCTGCTCCCACTCAGAGGAGGAGCCGGTGACGGCGCGGCCCTTTAAGTGACTTGGCACAGTGGCAGTGTTTCTGTTGGCTTTGAAGGCGTGGGGCAGCCATGTTTCCTCTCCTCTCGCTGACCCTGGCCTGCTGACTCAGGTGTCTCCTTCCAGCTCACAGTTCATACGCTGTACACAAATAGTTTATGACAAGCCATGTGTTAAGGTCCTGGCAGTGAATCAGAGAGACTGCATCAAAGTAGAGCTACTATAACTGTTTCATCTCTCTTTGGCTCTTCTCACATAATTCCTGGCTGTCGTTTGATCAAGAGCTTTTGATAGTGTGTTTATATCAGAGCATCAGTTGACGTCTGAACAAAGTTCTGAGAGGCCATGGTTGTGTTGTTTTCTCTGTGGCTGTAAGGAGTCCACATGTTTATTCACTGTCGATGTCCGACACTTTCCTTACATCGTCAAAGTCTGGAGAACCTGCCTTTTCAACCCAGAAGTTGAATACAACCTGCACCTTTCCAGCCCAGCATGAGTGTGCCTGAATTATGGATCATTTCTTTGTTTTCCACTGCTTATCTGTTTTATTCACTTAACACATTTGATTGAATAAGGCCCTTGCTGGAAGAGGCAATATCCTGCTAGCCCACCAAGTATGCTACATTTTCAACCTTTAACATTGTAAAATGGATTATCTGGCAGCAAACAATGACATAAACATCTTTAAAACAAGGTCATGGAACAAAAAACATTTAGGTACGAGCAAAAATGACTTGATGTCTTGATGCGTGTTTATCTCTTCCCGTGTTGAATTGGTTAGCTGTGAGTTTCACCTCAGAGAGCTGTGTTTTTAGAGCCTGCTATTGGATTTACTAAGGGTGTTTTAGAAGAGTTGCCAGCGCACCACATCAGAAGTGTACTACTAGCAGGACGTCTGTTCTCCCCTTGAGACCCTCTCTTAACTCAAATCTGCTTGGATTCACTAACGAGCTACTAGCAGTTGTCTGTTCACGTAGTTGACTTTGATCTTGTACATCTTGTAGGTCAAACACTTCACAGCTTAAACTTGACGATTTCAACTTCAATTGCAGTAATGGTTCTGGCAATGCGTTTAGACTGTTACAAACATTGAAAGACTTGTGTTCGTGTGACATTGATTTGAAGTATGGAGCACAAGGTTGAGTGAAAACGGCCACATATAAAGGGTTGTCTTACATTTAGCTAGGGAGCAATAGATGGAGCTAGGCAGAGACCGTGTTTGAATTAGACGTGGTGTGGAGATTCAGGAGCCTCATGTCTTGGTTGTGGGGATATTATCCCACAAAAGCACCCACTACTGGTCTCACTGTGCCCACTACCACAGAGGACTATTTGCTCTGCAAACAGAGCATCTACCTGATCTGCTAGCCAAAAGGAACACCTATGTGAGAATGCTATTCATTGACTACAGCTCAGCGTTGAACACCATAGTACCCTCAAAGCTCATCACTAAGCTAAGGATCCTGGGACTAAACACCTACCTCTGCAACTGGATCCTGGACTTCCTGACGGGCCGCCTCCAGGTGGTGAGGGTAGGTAACAACACATCTGCCACGCTGATCCTCAACACTGGAGCCCGTCAGGGATGCGTGCTCAGTCCCCTCCGGTACTCCCTGTTCACCCATGACTGCGTGGCCAGGTACGACTCCAACACCATCATTAAGTTTGAAGACGACACAACAGTGGTAGGCCTAATCACGACAACGACGAGACAGCCTATAGGGAGGAGGTCAGAGACCTGGCCGGGTGGTGCTAGAATAAAAACCTATCCCTCAACGTAACCAAGACCTAGGAGATGATTGTGGACTACAGGAAAAGGAGGACCGAGCACGCCCCCATTCTCATCGACAGGGCTGTAGTGGAGCAGGTTAAGAGCTTCAAGTTCCTTGGTGTCCACATCACCAACCAACTAGAATGGTCCAAACACACCAAGACCGTCGTAAAGAGAGCACGACAAAGCCTATTCCCCCTCAGGAAACTAAAAACATTTGGGAATGGTCCTCAGATCCTCAAAAGGTTCTACAGCTGCAACGTTGAGAGCATCCTGACTGGTTGCATCACTGCCTGGTATGGAAATTGCTCGGCCTCCAACCGCAAGGCACTACGGAGGGTAGTGCGTACGGCCCAGTACATCACTGGGGCTAACCTGCCTGCCATCCAGGACCTCTATACCAGGAGGTGTCAAGAGGAAGGCCCTGTCAAAGACCCACCCACCCCAGTCATAGATTGTTCTCTCTGCTACCGCATGGCAAGCGGTACCGGTGTGCCAAGTCTAGGACCAAAATGCTTCTCAACAGCTTTTACCCCCACGTCATAAGACTCCTGAACAGGTAATCAAATCAAATGGCTACCCTGTGTGTGTCCCATCCCCTCTTTTATGCTGCTGCTGCTACTCTGTTTATCATATATACATAGTCCAATATAGATTCATGTACATACTACCTAAATTAGCCCGACTAACCGGTGCCCCCGCACATTGACTACCTGGACTATCTGCATTGTTTCCCACCACCCACCAACCCCTCTTTTACACGACTTTGTTTATCATATATGCATTGACACTTTAACCATACCTACATGTACAGTTGAAGTTGGAAGTTTCCATACACTTAGGTTGGAATCATTAAAACTTCACAAATGTCTTGTTCACAAAATATAGTAATTTTTCCAACAATTCCAGTGGGTCAGATGTTTACATACGCTAAATTGACTGTGCCTTTAAACAGCTTGGAAAATTCCAGAAAATGATGTCATGGCTTTAGAAGCTTCTGATAGGCTAATTGACATTGTTTGAGTTAATTGGAGGTGTACCTGTGGATGTATTTCAAGGCCTACCTTCAAACTCAGTGCCTCTTTGCTTGACATCATGGGAAAATCAAAAGAAATCAGCCAAGACCTCAGAAAAAAAATGGTGGGCCTCCACAAGTCTGGTTCATCCTTGGGAGCAATTTCCAAACGCCTGAAGGTACCACGCTCATCTGTACAAACAATAGTACTCAATTATAAACACCATGGGACCATGCAGCAGTCATACCGATCAGGAAGGAGACACGTTCTGTCTCATAGAGATGAACGTACTTTGGTGCGAAAAGTGCAATCAATCCCAGAACAACAGCAAAGGAACTTGTGAAGATGATGGAGGAAACAGGTACAAAAGTATCTATATCCACAGTAAAATGAGTCCTATATTGACATAACCTGATAGGCTGCTCAGCAAGGAAGAAGCCATTGCTCTGAAACCGCTATAAAGAAGCCAGACTACTGTTTGCAACTGCACATGGGGATAAAGATCGTAATTTTTTGAGAAATGGACTGGTGCGGAGGAGGGACTGGTGCACTTCGTAAAATAGAATCATGAGGGAGGAAAATTATTGGGATTTTTTTTGAAGCAACATCTCAAGACATCAGTCAGGAAGTTAAAGCTTGGTCGCAAATGGGTCTTCCAAATGGACAATGACCCCAATCAAACTTCCAAAGTTGTTGCAAAATGGCTAAAGGACAACAATGTCAAGGTATTGGAGTGGCCATCACAAAGCCCTGACCTCAATCCTATAGAAAATGTGTGGGCAGAACTGAAAAAGTGTGTTTGAGCAAAGAGGCCTACAAACCTGACTCGGTTACACCAGCTCTGTAAGGAGGAATGGGCCAAAATTCCCACAAACTTATTGTGGGAAGCTTGTGGAAGGCTATCTGAAACGTTTGACCCAAGTTAAACAATTTAAAGGGAATGCTACCAAATGCTAATACTCTACTACTAATACGCTACGACTGTAAATAATCTACAAACTGACCTAGGACAGGGAATTTATACTAGAATTAAATATCAGGAATTGTGAAAAACTGAGTTTTTAAATGTATTTGGCTAAGGTGTATGTAAACTTCCGACTTCAACTGTACATACTACCTCAATTATCCCGACTAACCGGTACCTGTATATAGCCTCGCTACTGTTATTATTCATGGTCTTTTTACTGTTGTGTTTTTATTTCCTTATCTATTGTTCACCTAATACCTATTTTGTACTTAAAAATGGCACTGTTGGTTAGGACCTGTAAGTAAGCGTTTCACTGTCAGGTCTGTTGTATTCGGCGCACGTGACAAACTTTGATTTGATTTGAGCTCTCATTTCAGGGGAAGAAAGAGAAGAAGGCAAAGGGAATAAAACATAGTAAAGGATTGGATTGAAGACGAGCTGAGAGGATATAGACCGGCAAGGACAAAGAAGAGCGGGCGAAGGAGAGCACATGCTTACTGCCCACTATATAGGGCTGTGGTGCGTTTTGACAGGCTGCTGACAGACTATGGGCAGGTTCTGTTATCTCTCCGTCTCTCTTTCTCACACACACAGACACACACTTCCTTGTCATGAGGCCAGAATAAGGGCTGTGGGGGAGACAGTCACAACACATACACACAGCACACATATGGTCAGTGTGACTCAAAACGTTTGTGGCAGACTCCTTCCCGGTATGGAATGTCTGGAGGTGTGAGTGCACTGCTGCACTTGTGGAGATCTGCTAGCCAGCTGAAGCACTACTCTACTATTCACTACAGAGACACACTCAACATACTGGAAGATTGGTTGAACACCAACTCTCTGTTTTAAAAGACCTGAAAGAGCTACACTTAGCAACAACATGACTGCTTATACTGAGAACTGTCTTAAAACCAAACTTTTCTTCTTTTACTTTGAGGGACTCAGTGGCTTAATGCCACCTACTCATAACATTGATGATGTCTGGTATGTACTGTATATTGGTTGGGTTCAGAGACACTTCAGTTTGCTTCAGTAGTTGGGGCACACGTCCATGCTTGCTTTTCCTCTTCAAGTCAAAAGAGGAGGGCATTTGAATGTTTGGTATGTCCTTGAAACTCTGGGGAGAAGGCGTTCAAGCGCAATGTTGTAGCCGATACTGGGATATGTGCTGTGAACTTTAGGTTCTATGTCCCACCTCAGTGTTTTGTTCTGGAGTTGGAATGAACAATGTATGAAAAGAGATATTTGAAATGTCGACCTTTTGAGGGAACACGAGGTCTTGGAAAATGATGAGACCACATTCTACGTGTTGGCACACTGTTGCTTGTGTATTGTTTATAATTATTTGCATAATAAGTAACTGCCGGTGAGATTAGACTGTAGGAGTTGGAGACTGAAGAGGAGGTTGCACGGCTGACTTGTAACAGAATCATTGGCAGCAGCTGCACATTTTCTTTCCCGTCAGGTCAAGCAAGACAAAAGGGAAAACATCCCCCTGATGACTATGCAGTCAACCAATTGGTTAGAAACGAGTGGTTGAATTAAGTCACTATTGTATTTTGGCAAAGTTTTGCTTTGCAATGTCCCGGGCCGACAAGACGGGCCCTCCTGTAGAAGTGGCCGACAAGACGGGCCCTCCTGTAGAAGTGGCCTACAAGACGGGCCCTCCTGTAGAAGTGGCCTACAAGACGGGCCCTCCTGTAGAAGTGGCCTACAAGACGGGCCCTCCTGTAGAAGTGGCCTACAAGACGGGCCCTCCTGTAGAAGTGGCCTACAAGACGGGCCCTCCTGTAGAAGTGGCCTACAAGACGGGCCCTCCTGTAGAAGTGGCCTACAAGACGGGCCCTCCTGTAGAAGTGGCCTACAAGACGGGCCCTCCTGTAGAAGTGGCCTACAAGACGGGCCCTCCTGTAGAAGTGGCCTACAAGACGGGCCCTCCCTCCTGTAGAAGTGGCCTACAAGACGGGCCCTCCCTCCTGTAGAAGTGGCCTACAAGACGGGCCCTCCCTCCTGTAGAAGTGGCCTACAAGACGGGCCCTCCCTCCTGTAGAAGTGGCCTACAAGACTGGCCCTCCCTCCTGTAGAAGTGGCCGACAAGAAGGGCCCTCCCTCTTGTAGAAGTGGCCTATAAGACGGGCCCTCCCTCTTGTAGAAGTGGCTCAAATCCAGTAGTCTTTGACTCCGTGCTTGGCTCAATAACACTGCTTCACTAATACTCTCTTAACAGTAGAACTGTGAAGTCATTGACTTCATGCTGAATTGTAGCATCCCTGTTGACAAGGTCATAACTAGTGCCGCTGAGTCACAATGGTGCCGCTGAGTCACAAGGGAAAAGGTTTTGGGGCCCCTTGTGCGCACACGCACACACACACACACACACACACACACACACACACACACACACACACACACACACACACACACACAGCAGTCCTGTGTTATGTCACTCCTCTTCAACTGTCTTTTCCCATCAAATACCACACTCATTACTGTGCTCTTGTGACCAGATCTTGCCCTGCTTACTGTACCCCCTCTCACTCAGCCAGATATCCCATGATCCTCTCTGCCTCCGCTGGATGAATGCCCAGGACTGCCAGCAATAGAACCCCCCCCCCGTAATTTTGGAAATGAATTGAGTCGCTTGGTTAAGTAAGACCTCTCCCCTCTGACTGTATTCTATCAGAATCCATAATGCCAAACATAAGGAGCTTTAATTTAAGGCTTGCTATTGGCTGCTCAGAGTTTTTGCCAGTTATGACAAACCAAAGCACTTAGCACATTGAGCTTAGTCGACTGTTCTGTTCTGTGTTTCATGCCTGTTTTTCACAAGCCATGTTCTCTGCATTTGTCTTTATGGCTGTATGAATGTACTGTTGTAATGTGTTTTGTGTCCAAAGTGCAATTTCCTTTCTCTGACTTGTTAAGTGTTTGGTGGCTTTTTCCCCACATCTCTGGAGCCCTTGTAGAGGGACATGACCAGTATAGATATTATGGAGGAGTCTGGCTCTCCTTTAGGTTCTAATGCAGTACTATAGGTGATGCATGGTCCAGAACATATATGCTATGCCATGTAAATGCATACATACACACATTCTTAATAAACTGGTACAGGAGAGGAAACAATGCCCGTTGTCTGACATGGTCAGCTGTCGGTGTGTTTGCGGTTGATGACACACAGCTTCTCAAAACCATGATGTAATAACTTAAACCGACCCATCCTCCACTTCTCTCACAACGGCAGCCATTTAATCAGTCAGCACTAATACATTCTACCCTCCTCCGAGTGGGTGACCCCTTTCCCATTGTTTCCCTGTTAGTGAGTCAGTTCTTCTTACTGAGGGAACTTGGAAAGGGACACACACACACTGCGGGACATTGTTGTCCCTGTGGGTTCAGTGTGCTGTGTCTCACTGAACCCACCAATAGAAAAGGTCCACCACGGGACCTCTATTAGTCCCCACAAACAGCAGCAGCTCTCACTGTCCTCAGGCACCATTACATCATGGCTTAGACATTCTCTCTCTATCTATCTGTATATCTCTCCTCTCCCCTCTCTTCTCTCTGTTTCAGGACATTTGCTT
This sequence comes from Oncorhynchus kisutch, assembly GCF_002021735.2. Taxonomy (NCBI): domain Eukaryota; kingdom Metazoa; phylum Chordata; class Actinopteri; order Salmoniformes; family Salmonidae; genus Oncorhynchus; species Oncorhynchus kisutch. The sequence continues at coordinate 7,365,102 of NW_022261980.1, read as the reverse complement.
CAGCAAGGCAAGAGTGTTCAGTTTTTGTTTGCCAGTCAAATGGATAATAGTTTCAGAATGTGGCAACAGCAATGGGATATTCTGTCCCTGGCCGTACGGGGTGTGTTCACTGATTCACATTGACACTGTATCAGTGTGTGTTGACGGTGTAACGTGTTGTTATGGGGTTACGAGTGTCTTGGCCACTTTGTTCTTTAGAGTATACTACTATAGCCTAATTTTCCTGCTGGAAGGAATGTGTTGACTTGGGCCTATAGTTATGTAATTTTAATAGCAGTTTAAAAACAGATTGCTGGTTGTAATCATCAGTGAGTATTGTCTACTCTACACTGTTTTTAACCTGAATACTATGTTGTATTTGATTGAATATACAGTTGTCATGTACGGTACTACCACTAATCAATACACAGTACTTTAAGAAATACCACCCACCCTGCAAACATACAATCCTCTAACATTATGCACTCCACCCCATAATCAGCTTCAGTCTTGGGTTGACACAAGCCCCCCCCCCTCTACCTCAGCTGTGAATAAAAGGATTGTGCATCTCCAATCCAAACTGGAGATGAGATTCTGGACCCCACTCAGACAGTTGCGGTGATTGCTAAGGGCTGGTGATTCCCTTGAGGAGAGCATTAGTTGATTGACCTGATGTGGTGAACATGGTTCGGCATGGCCAGCCAGTCAGCCACGGAGGGAGAACAACCCTAAATCTATTAACCCCTATCCTTTAAGCAGTGCACTGGCCATCTGCTCCACCCCCCGGCCGTCACACACATACACACACACACACACACACACACACACACACACACACACACACACACAGCGAAGTGCACCATTAATACCCCCAGTGTGTGTGTGCCCAGCCTTACACAATCTGGTTAGCAGGGGTGTGTGTGTTGGACGCATGCAGGCAAGGCTGCTCACAACCTGTTTGGGGGGGGGGGTTGAATGTAGGCCGGCAGGAAATTGGAGAGAAGGGTGCAGCATTGTATTAGGACCCAGCTGGAGATGGCGTGCCACCTATATGCTTCCCTGTTCCATTTCCTGTTTTCATTTTTTTTTTCCCACATAGAGGTTTTTATGGGCAGGAACAGTTTTGTCCTTAGCAACAGAAATAACACCGTATATTGGACTGACAAAGCAGCATCTGTGTATGTTTCTAGCTGATACATTGTGAGAGGAATTGTGGTAAACACAATCATGTTCATATGGCAAGTGGTTCTCATTGGCTCTGGTATTGGACATTCAATAATTCTTTGTCTACACCCATTCAGCATCGTTCACACCCTCTAAAGACTTAGCCCCACCCAGCTCTTTAAGGATTCACATGTGAGGCCATGTACTAAACAACCAAAGGTTTTGTGACTAAAGGCTGGTTTATACTACGGGTGTATTCATTTATTCCAGCTAGGTCTATCGACAGTTGTCGCAGTGACGTCATGAACATTCTATTGAAATGGTTACTTGCATATGTAGACATGTAGCTAGCTAGCTAAACAATGAACCATAATCCCAACTCATAACGTTACTACCCTGCATGAGTCTACAGGTAGCTAACCAACCAGGTTCAATGTTAGCTAGCTAACATTAGGCTATAACTGTCACGCCTTGGTCTTAGTATTTTGTGTTTTCTTTAATTATTTGTTCAGGCCAGGGTGTGACATGGGTTTATGTTATTGTATTTTCGTATTGGGGTTTGTAGTATTTGGGATCGCGGCTGATTAGGGGTGTTGTATAGGCTTGGCTGCCTGAGGCGGTTCTCAATCAGGAGTCAGGTGCTTCTCGTTGCCTCTGATTGGGAACCGTATTTAGGTAGCCTGAGTTCGCTTTGTATTTCGTGGGTGATTGTTCCTGTCTCTGTGTCACCAGATAGGCTGTATTAGGTTTCTCGTTCCGTTTGTTGTTTTTGTATTTATTTAGTTATTTCATGTATCGTCACTTTTCCTTCATTAAAGATCATGAGTAACCACCACGCTGCATTTCGGTCCGACTCTCTTTCTACAAACGAAGAACGCCGTTACAGAATCACCCACCACATACGGACCGAGCGGCGTGGTTACAGGCAGCGACCGCAGGAAAAGCGAAAGGAGGACGTTATGGACAGCAATGGCATGGAGTATACGACGTGGGAAGAAATCAACAGGTGGGCGGCCGACCCAGAGAGAGTGCAGGAGCCCGCATGGGATTTGCTAAAGCAGTGCGAAGAAGGCTATAGGCGAATGGAGTTGGAGAAACAGACACGGCGGCGCAGAGCGAAACCCGAGAGTCACCCCAAAAAATGTATTGGGGGGGGCTCAGAGGGAGAGTGGCTGAGTCAGGAGATGGACCTGAGCCAACTCTCCTTGTTTATCGTGAGGAGCCAAGGAGGAGACCAGAACCAGAGCCGGTGTTAGAGGTGAGCGAAGATGAGACTGTGAAGGAGTTAATGGGGAAAGTGGAGTGGAGAGTAATGAGGGAGTTGCTAGCTTGGTGCTATAGATATCATATTCGTCCGACGGATCGTGTCGGGGATTTGATGGCACCTGAGTTAGCGCTCCATACTCGTCCTGAGGTGCGTGTTAGTCGGCTGGTGAAGTTGGTGCCAGCCTCACGCACCAGGCCTCCTGTGCACATCCCTAGCCTTGCACATCCTGTGCCACCTCCACACACCAGTCCTCCGGTAGCAGCTCCCCGCACCAGGCTTCCTGTGCGTGTCCTCGCTCCAGTATCACCAGTGCCCGCACCACGCATCAGGCCTACAGTGCGCCTCGCCTCTCCTGCGCTGTCGGAGTCTCCTGCCTGTTCTGCACAGCCAGAGCCTTCCTTCCCTCCTGCGCTGTCGGAGTCTCCCGCCTGTTCAGCACAGCCAGAGCCTTCCTTCCCTCCTGCGCTGTCGGAGTCTCCCGCCTGTTCAGCACAGCCAGAGCCTTCCTTCCCTCCTGCGCTGTCGGAGTCTCCCGCCTGTTCAGCACAGCCAGAGCCTTCCTCCTCTCCTGCGCTGCCGGAGCCTCCTGCCTGTTTGAAGCAGCCTGAGCTTCCAGTCTGCAGGGAGCTGCCAGTCTGCAGGGAGCTGCCAGTCTGCAGGGAGCTGCCAGTCTGCAAGGAGCTGTCAGTCTGCATGAAGCAGCCAGAGCTGCCAGTCTGCAAAGAGCTGCCAGTCTGCAAGGAGCTGCCAGTCTGCAGGGTGCTGTCAGCCTGCATGGAGCAGTCAGAGCTGTCAGTCTGCATGAAGCAGCCAGAGCTGTCAAGTCTGCAAGGAGCTGCCAGTCTGCAAGGAGCTGTCAGCCTGCATGGAGCAGTCAGAGCTGTCAGTCTGCAGGGAGCTGTCAGTCTGCAGGGAGCTGTCAGTCTGCAAGGAGCTGTCCGCCTGCATGGAGCAGTCAGAGCTGTCAGTCTGCATAGAGCAGCTAGATCCGCCAGTCAACCAGAATCTTCCAGATCTGCTAGTCAACCTGAATCTTCCAGATCCGCCAGCCAGCCAGGATCTACCGGAGCCTACTACCTACCTGAGCTTCATCTCAGTACTGGGCTTCCTCTCAGTACTGGGCTTCCTCTCAGTACTGGGCTTCCCCTCAGTTCCGGGCTGCCCCTCAGTTCCGGGCTGCCCCTCAGTTCCGGGCTGCCCCTCAGTCCCGGGCTGCCCCTCAGTCCCGAGCTGTCCCTCAGTCCCGAGATGCCCCTCAGTCACGAGCTGCTCCTCAGTTCTGTGGGGTTCTGGGTGAGGACTATTAGGCCATGGTCGACGGCGAGGGTGGATTATCCCAGGACGCGAAGGGGAGGAACTATGACATTTATGGAGTGGGGTCCACGTCCCGAGCCGGAGCCGCCACCATGGACAGACGCCCACCCGGATCCTCCCTATGGTTTTGAGGTGCGTCCGGGAGTCCGCACCTTGGGGGGGGGGTTCTGTCACGCCTTGGTCTTAGTATTTTGTGTGTTCTTTAATTATTTGTTCAGGCCAGGGTGTGACATGGGTTTATGTTATTGTATTTTCGTATTGGGGTTTGTAGTATTTGGGATCGTGGCTGATTAGGGGTGTTGTATAGGTTTGGCTGCCTGAGGCGGTTCTCAATCAGGAGTCAGGTGCTTCTCGTTGCCTCTGATTGGGAACCGTATTTAGGTAGCCTGAGTTCGCTTTGTATTTCGTGGGTGATTGTTCCTGTCTCTGTGTTGTGTCACCAGATAGGCTGTATTAGGTTTCTCGTTCCGTTTGTTGTTTTTGTATTTATTTAGTTATTTCATGTATCGTCACTTTTCCTTCATTTAAAGATCATGAGTAACCACCACGCTGCATTTCGGTCCGACTCTCTTTCTACAAACGAAGAACGCCGTTACAATAACTAGCAATGCAAATGGCTCTGAGATATGAATAATATAACTACACAGATCACACACGTAACATTAGCTAGCGAGCAAATGTTAGCTAGCTAGCTAAAAGTACACTTGAAATGAAAACGACTTTCTGACAAAATTAGAAATGTGTAATATCTGAATGTAGCTAGCTACATTCAAAGCGTCCATACATGGATGGATGCTTCTCCCTCACTGTGTCGGATGCCATGGTTGCCCTTCGTTTGAATATGTAATCCGGAGACAGACTCCGTCTGCATATTTGCAATCAAACGCCAGAATCTCATACTCTAATTCCACTTCAAAACTCGGCCCTGCAGAAAGTGGAGAGCAACACTTATACAGTCTACTAGATGATATCTTCTATAAAAACGGCGTTACAAAGGACTTCCTACACATACCGACCAGTTCATGTTACAGAAGCATGCTATATGGCAGACCAATCCGAACTCCTCTCATTGCATGTCCAGCCCACTCATGATCTCAGCCAATCATGACTAGCGGGAAGGTTGCTGGCTTTTTCTGCAGCTAAACCAACTAGGCTCGTAATTAAAAACATGTATTCGTATTTACAGATGGCATACAAGTTTGTTATTAAGGCACATGAAAGTTCACATGTTCCAGACTGAATTTCTGCCCAAAAATGCATTTTGATTAACAACAAAAAGTTTACATTCAAATGGTTCGACATACAGGAGGATTACATCAAATCAAATGTTTGTCACATGCGCCGAATACCACAGGTGTAGACCTTACAGTGAAATGCTTACTTACAAGCCCTTAACCAACAATGCATTTTTAAGAAAAGTAAAACTTTTAAAAAAATTACAAGAAAAATGGAAAAATAACAAATAAATAAGGAGCAACAAAAATAACAGTAGCGAGGCTACATACAGAGTCAACGTGCGGGGGCAATGGTTAGTCGAGGTAATATGTAGGTAGAGGTAAAAGAGATATGCATGTATGATAAACAGAGAGTAGCAGCAGTGTAAAAATGAGGGTGGGGGCAATGCAAATAGTCTTGGTAGCCATTTGATTAGATGTTCAGGAGTCTTGTGGCTGTTAAGAAGCCTTTTGGACCTAGACTTGACACTGGTACCTCCTTGTCGTGCCGCAGCAGAGAAAAGGTGGCTGGAGTCTTTGACAATTTTTTTCAGGCCTTCCTCTGACACCGCCTGGTATAGAGGTCCTGGATGGCAGGAAGTTTGGCCCCAGTGATGTACTGGGCCGTACGCACTACCCTCTGTAGTGCCTTGCGGTCAGAGGCTGAGTAGTTGCCCTCCCAGGATGCTCTCGATGTTGCAGCTGTAGACATTTTTGAGGATCTGAGGACCCATGCCAAATCTTTTCAGTCTCCTGAGGGGAATAGGCGTTGTCGTGCCCTCTTCACGGCTGTCTTGGTGTGTTTGGACTAGAGGTCAACCGATTATGATTTTTCAATGCCGATACCGATTTATTGGAGGACCAAAAAAAGCTGATACCGATTAATCAGACGATTCTAATGATTTATTTATTTGTAGTAATGACAATTACAACAATACTGAATGAACACTTATTTTAACTTAATATAATACATAAATAAAATCAATTTAGCCTCAAATAAATAATGAAACATCATGTTCAATTTGGTTTAAATAATGCAAAAACAAAGTGTTGGAGAAGAAAGTAAAATGTAAGAAAGCTAACGTTTAAGAACGTTGCTCAGAACATGAGAACATATGAAAGCTGGTGGTTCCTTTTAACATGAGTCTTCAATATTCCCAGGTAAGATGTTTTAGGTTGTAGTTATTATAGGAATTATAGGACTATTTCCCTCTATACCATTTGTATTTCATTAACCTTTTACTATTGGATGTCGTTATAGGCATTTTAGTATTGGAAGTGTAACAGTATAGCTTCCATCCCTCTCCTCGCTCCTACCTGGGCTTGAACCAGGAACACATCGACAACAGCCACCCTCAAAGCAGCGTTACCCATGCAGAGCAAGGCGAACAACCACTCCAAGTCTCAGAGCGAGTGACGTTTGAAATGCTATTAGCGCGCACCCCGCTAACTAGCTAGCCATTTCACATCAGTTACACCAGCCTATTCTCGGCAGTTGATAGGCTTGAAGTCATAAACCGCGCTGTGCTTGGGAAGAGCTGCTGGCAAAACGCACGAAAGTGCTGTTTGAATTAATGCTTACGAGCCTGCTGGTGCCTACCACCGCTCAGACTGCTCTATCAAATCATATCTTAGTTATAACATAATAACACACAGAAATACAAGCCGTAGGTCAATAATATGGTCAAATCGGGAAACTATCATCTCGAAAACAAGACGTTTATTCTTTCAGTGAAATACGGAACCGTTCCGTATTTTATCTAACAGGTGGCACCCATAAGTCTAAATATTCCTGTTACATTGCACAACCTTCAACGTTGTGTCATAATTATGTAACATTCTGGCAAATTAGGCGGCCCAAACTGTTGCATATACACTGACTCTGCGTGCAATGAACGCAAGAGAAGTGACACAATTTCACCTGGTTAATATTGCCTGCTAACCTTGATTTCTTTTAGCTAAATATTTAAAAAATATATACTTGTGTGTATTGATTTTAAGAAAGGCATTGATGTTTTATGGTTAGGTACACATTGGAGCAACGATACGCACCGCATCGATTATATGCAACGCAGGACATGCTAGATAAACTACTAATATCATCAACCATGTGTAGTTAACTAGTGAATATCATTGATTGTTTTTGTAAGATAAGTTTAATGCTAGCTAGCAACTTACCTTGGCTTACTGCATTCGCGTAACCGGCAGGCTCCTCGTGGAGTGCAATATAATCAGGTGGTTAGAGCGTTGGACTAGTTAACTGTAACGTTGCAAGATTGAATCCCCGAGCTGACAAGGTAAAAATCTGTCGTTCTGCCCCTGAACGAGGCAGTTAACCCACCGTTCCTAGGCCATCATTGACAATAAGAATGTGTTCTTAACTGCATTGCCTAGTTAAATAAAGGTGTCATATATATATATATATATATATATATATATATATATATATATATATATATATATATATATATATATATATATATGACACCTTTATTTAATCTTTATTTAACTAGGCAATGCTCTTTTATATACAATTTTTAATCAGCCAAATTGGTGTCAAGAAATACCGATTTTCCGATTGTCATGAAAACTTGAAATCGGCCCTAAATAATCACCCATTCCGATTGGACCATGGTAGTTTGTTGGTGATGTGGACACCAAGGAACTAGAAGCTCTCAACCTGCCCCAATACAGCCCCGTTGATGAGAATGGGGGCGTACTCGGTCCTCCTTTTCCTGTAGTCCACAATCATCTCCTTTGTCTTGGTCACGTTGAGGGAGAGGTTGTTATCCTGGCACCACAATGCCAGGTCTCTGACCACTGTGCCAGGTCTCATCATTGGCTTATGCAAAACAAATTACACAACACTAGTGAATACCTGAATGTCTATGCTACCTTTGTAGTTGTGTACACTCTGTGTGAGGTATTGTGGATGGTTTCTGTTTCAGTATAGTCTCCAGGGGAATGAGCTGTATACAGGAGAGAGGAGCCCAGACAATAGAGGGCTTAGTGGTTTGTACACACACACACACACACAAAGACTAATGCTACATTTATACAGATTTTGTAGGCCATTTATATGTTCCATCCTTCAATCAAATGTATTTTATAAAGCCTTTTTACATAAGTAGTTGTCACAAAGTGTTGTTGAGTTTAGGACAGCCCAGTGAGTCAGAGACAAAACATCTGTCCTTCTCATAATGCTCTTCTCTTCTCTCTGTGGACACCAGTCACCCCATCATGACTTTTGGGTGTATATTAAGGTTTTGAATGGTGTTATTGTGTGTTCAGTGAAGAAGCTGGCAGCTGCTAGTCTTGGCATGGGGATGGACTGCTGCTGCTGTGCAGTGTAATCTAGTCGGTCCAGATGCTGTTATCCCTGAATGTTCCAGTCTCTTTATGTTGGCCAGCCAGCTATAAACTCATTTGTACATTTTTCATAGATTACATAATAACATGAAATGCACTTTTTGTGGTGGATTCAGTGAATGATTTACGGTGTTGACCTCTCTGTGTGTTGTCTTGTCATCTCCAACCCTCTCTTTCTCTGTCTCCTCCAGCGGTGATGTCTTGAGGCAGTCTCCCATCCGGCCTAGTGAAGGACGTGCGAGGTCAAGTGACTGCTAATGGGAACCCCTGTGACACCATGAGTGCTCGTGATGGCGGCCACGGCGGCGGGATCGGTGGCGTGGGCACGCTGGGCAGGCGAGGACGCTACGAGGACTCGGAGTTCACCCTGCGCATCTATCCGGGCTCCCTGGCCGAGGGCACCATTTACTGCCCCGTCAGCGCCCGCAAAAGCACCACGGCCGCCGAGGCCATCGAACGCTGCCTGGAGCGCCTGCGTCTGGACCGTGACCGCTGCTACGTGCTAGCCGAGGTCAAGGAATTTGGCGGGGAAGAATGGATCCTGAACCCCAGCGATTGCCCCGTCCAACGGATGATGCTGTGGCCCCGCGGGGCTCTGGAGCAGCGCTCGGGCTCGGGCGGCGGGGAGGACTACCGCTTCCTGCTGCGGCAGAAGAATCTGGATGGCTCCATCCACTACGGCGGCAGCCTGCAGATGTGGCTGCGTGTGACCGAGGAGCGCCGGCGCATGACGGAGCGTGGCCTGTTGCCACAGGAGGAGGTCAGGGGTGACCACGCCGACTTGTGCTGCCTGCCGGAGCTCACCGAGCGCTCGCTGCTGGACAACCTACGCTCGCGCTTCCGCCAGGAGAGGATTTACACCTACGTAGGCAGCATCCTCATTGTCATTAACCCCTTCCAGTTTCTCCCCATCTATAACCCTAAGTACGTCAAGATGTACGACAACCACGCTCTGGGAGACCTGGAGCCGCACATCTACGCCGTGGCGGATGTGGCTTACCACGCCATGCTACAGCGGCGGAGGAACCAGTGCATCGTCATCTCTGGAGAGAGTGGCTCGGGAAAGACCCAGAGCACCAACTTCCTGATTCACCACCTGACCGCCCTCAGCCAGAAGGGATTCGCCAGCGGGGTGGAGCAGATCATTCTGGGGGCGGGGCCAGTGTTGGAGGTAAGGACACCCGTGCAATAAAAATCCTGGAATTTGTAACAGCGATGGTTATTTTGTTGCTGAGTTTTCTGGTGCTATTTTCCTCTCATGGATACAAAATGAGCCAAAATGCTTTTGTTCTGTTTGTGTCAGCCAGTCTACAGTGCTGTTTGTGTCAGCCAGTCTACAGTGCTGTTTGTGTCAGCCAGTCTACAGTGCTGTTTGTGTCAGCCAGTCTACAGTGCTGTTTGTGTCAGCCAGTCTACAGTGCTGTTTGTGTCAGCCAGTCTACAGTGCTGTTTGTGTCAGCCAGTCTACAGTGCTGTTTATGTCAGCCAGTCTACAGTGCTGTTTGTGTCAGCCAGTCTACAGTGCTGTTTGTGTCAGCCAGTCTACAGTGCTGTTTGTGTCAGCCAGTCTACAGTGCTGTTTGTGTCAGCCAGTCTACAGTGCTGTTTGTGTCAGCCAGTCTACAGTGCTGTTTGTGTCAGCCAGTCTACAGTGCTGTTTGTGTCAGCCAGTCTACAATGCCTCCTATCAGTCTATGAACTATGTGTAGTGTAGTAGTACAGCAGCTGTGGTTGATGGTGCAATAAAAACAGTTTCCAGTAATGAAGAAACCGTTGCTCTAGGATCAACCTGGTTTGTACCTGATAGACGGGATGAGCTGTGTGCAGACTCTGTTGGCTTGTACCTAATAGATGGGATGAGCTGTGTGTTCTTATGCAACAGTGTCTGGCCCCGGCTGTCCCTGTGGCCAGAGTTCTACTACTCTATAGAAGGCTTTATGGCTGTTTTCATCCAGCTGTGCAGGGATTATATTGTACACAGAGGAGCTTGTTCCTCTGCCCACAGCAGCTTCTGAATGGCTACAGTTGTACCTTCTTGTTTCACTGTTTCCCCCTTGTTTTTGGATACCAGACTGGAACGCAAAGCAACATCCAAGGTTGTCAATACATAATAGTTCAATCAAAATATATTCTGAACCTGTTAAGATGGGTGGCAACAGAGCTTGGAAAGAAGGACTAACTCAAAATGAGTTGTTTATTACTGAGTTGTGCTACCTTTGTCAGAGGCGTAGGTTGTCTGAATAACAAGCCCTGTAGGTTATTTTGGGGCACCCTCTATTTCTGAACATTCCAGAGGGATTTACAGGCCCTAGAAAGTACCCCCCTCCCCACATCCTCTGTCGTTCATCTGTATGTCACACAACAACAACACCTGAACCTTATTTCACCAGAATACCCTGGCAACTACAGCCACACAGCCTGGCAACTATCGTCTTTTTTCCGTCTCGGTGGTTCGCCGTCTGACCACAGTCTGTTTACAGTAGCTTGGGTTTCATTGAACGTGGGAGTGTACACATTCCTTATGACATTCCTTGAGGAGGACTTCAGAGTGGCACCACACTCATACTGTGTGACTGAGGAGTATATTGTTTTCGGTGGCTTTGGAAAGTGTCCAGTTTTAGTGTTCTGAACTAATTGTAAGAACTGGACAAGCAGGTGTTTTGGTCAACCCTGACCCTGACCCTGATTGGTGTACAGTACTTACTTGCCTCGCTCTATATGAGAACATTAACACCTATACTGTAGGCCTATTACAGGTCAAGTGTTTGAGGGAGAACTATTCCTGTAGATTCATCCAGCCGTACTGTTAAACCGGTGTCTGAAAGCCAAGTGTATGAAATGACAGAACGTGACCAACATCAAGGGGTTCAATTTTTTTTACTGCCTCTCAGAAACACCATTTGCAGTGCCTGTCTCCACTCTGGACAGCTAATGTGCCTGTCTCCACTCTGGACAGCTAATGTGTGTGTCTCCACTCTGGACAGCTAATGTGCCTGTCTCCACTCTGGACAGCTAATGTGCCTGTCTCCACTCTGGACAGCTAATGTGTGTGTCTCCACTCTGGACAGCTAATGTGTGTGTCTCCACTCTGGACAGCTAATGTGTGTGTCTCCACTCTGGACAGCTAATGTGTGTGTCTCCACTCTGGACAGCTAATGTGTGTGTCTCCACTCTGGACAGCTAATGTGTGTGTCTCCACTCTGGACAGCTAATGTGTGTGTCTCCACTCTGGACAGCTAATGTGTGTGTCTCCACTCTGGACAGCTAATGTGTGTGTCTCCACTCTGGACAGCTAATGTGTGTGTCTCCACTCTGGACAGCTAATGTGTGCGTCTCCCACTCTGGACAGCTAATGTGTGCGTCTCCCACTCTGGACAGCTAATGTGTGCGTCTCCCACTCTGGACAGCTAATGTGTGTGTCTCCCACTCTGGACAGCTAATGTGTGCGTCTCCCACTCTGGACAGCTAATGTGTGTGTCTCCCACTCTGGACAGCTAATGTGTGTGTCTCCCACTCTGGACAGCTAATGTGTGTGTCTCCCACTCTGGACAGCTAATGTGTGTGTCTCCCACTCTGGACAGCTAATGTGTGTGTCTCCCACTCTGGACAGCTAATGTGTGTGTCTCCCACTCTGGACAGCTAATGTGTGTGTCTCCCACTCTGGACAGCTAATGTGTGTGTCTCCCACTCTGGACAGCTAATGTGTGTGTCTCCCACTCTGGACAGCTAATGTGTGTGTCTCCCACTCTGGACAGCTAATGTGTGTGTCTCCCACTCTGGACAGCTAATGTGTAAGCCCTGTGGGTTAATCTCTAACAAGCTGGCACAATTGAGTGGTTTTTGAGGGCGGAGGTGCAGCATTTAATTGTTTGCACAGTGAGATTGTGTATCTGCTCTTTACTGATTAGTAATGCTAGGGCCCAGGACAGGGGGACTAAGGGAACTAGGAGAGGGGGACTAAGGGAACTAGGAGAGGGGGACTAAGGGAACTAGGAGAGGGGGACTAAGGGAACTAGGAGAGGGGGACTAAGGGAACTAGGAGAGGGGGACTAAGGGAACTAGGAGAGGGGGCTATGGGGAACTAGGGCCTAGTCCAGTCCACTCTATAGCTGACTAGTACCAATATTGATGTCTTCCTTTCCTCGTCTCCTTTGCTCATGATCACTGACCATGGAACTGGCCCCAACCTTGGAGATGGAACACATCTCACCCCGACAGTCTAACCTTGGAGATGGAACACATCTCACCCGACAGTCTAACCTTGGAGATGGAACACACCTCACCCCGACAGTCTAACCTTGGAGATGGAACACATCTCACCCCGACAGTCTAACATTGGAGATGGAACACACCTCACCCCGACAGTCTAATCTTGGAGATGGAACACATCTCACCCCGACAGTCTAACCTTGGATCACTCAAAAAAGGGACCATGGCTTTAAGAGGTATAGGGAAGTAGCAGTGTGAACTCTGTTTAAATCAAGAATCTATTCATCCAAGGTGCATTTCTAAGCGCTAGTTGTGTGGAACAGAATCCTGCTTCCCTCTAATATTCTTACCAGAGCTTTTAAGACTGCTGTTAAGGTTGAATTACGACACTGGGAGTGTCTCCATTCCATACTCGTCTCTCCTCGCCTCTTTCTCAAAACCTATTGGAGCAGAAGGTCAGAGGGGAGGGACCTCTGGCTTTCTCATCCAATGAGTTTTAAGAAGGAGGCGAGGAGTCTGCAATAGAGATCTTCCTGTCTTTTCATTCCTCTCTCCCTCCCTTTGATGGTACATTACCTTGACTTGACTCCCACTCAAACATGGGGAGGGGGGCTGGGTCGGCTACCATTTCACTCCTGAGAGAACAATGTGCTACTGGTCTTTACGCTAATGTCAGAGCCCCCTGACTAGCTAGCTAACACACGTCTATCCTTTGGTTCAGCTGTCAAGCACTATTCCGGCAGCCAGTATGTAGATATATCCAGTGACATAGCCATTCAGTTGGACCTACAACAGAGACTATAGATTAGTGTTACCTGTCAAACCACTAGTTTACCTCCGTTAACTCTAGGCTCAAGGTCAACATTTGCGAACGTAGAAATCCATAATGAGAATATAGCAACATACCTGCTAGCATTGTTCTGACAGATGTGATTTATGATGGACTAACATCATGGCACAGTATTCTCTTGGCTCTAGCCTTGAGATAGTATGGGACACACCCTTCAAGCAAATAGCTCATGCGCTAAATAAATGCCTACCACAAACTGCAACGTTATGGAGGCTGTTTAAGCTAATGGCTCATTAGCGCACTGCATTTGCTAATGGCCATAAATGGTTGAAGCGATTCAATAGTTTATCATTGAGCTTTGTTGAAGTGGTCGCACTGCTTATTAAAGACAGCGGATAAGGTTGGATGAGCAGGATACCAGGCTGTATCACTAACGGCCGTGATTGGGAGTCCCATAGGGTGGCGCACAATTGGCACAGCGTCGTTAGGGTTTGGCTGGGGTAGGAGGTCATTGTAAATAAGAATTTGTTCTTAACTGACTTGCCTAGTTAAATAAAGGTTAAATAAATAAACATATTTCCTTCTGGGAATTTCTATATTACTGTTGCAAAACCAAAGCTGAGCACACACTCATTTTCCAATGGCTGTCAGTTGAGAAGCTCACCCTGGGGCCACTGGCACAGACAGGATGTTAACGCTTGATGGAAGATATCACTTACGAGAGGCTTTACTCTGTTTGGAGCTCTGCCAACACCAACAGTTCGCTGTTAACTCCTGACATGCCCTGTCTCTCAAGTGCTCAAATTAATCAAGCTTTGGATTGATTGAGATGAATAGTGAGACTCAAGCTGCCATCAGCCAGGTGCATGTCTCTGGCAACTACTGAGTGGTACGGTCATGTTTCTAGGTCGCGTACTGCTGTGAGTAGTGTGTAGGGATCACTGAAGGATGACAATGAATGTGGGATGTAGATTGTAGAGGTTGACCGATTAATCGGAATGGCCGATTAATTGGGGCAGATTTCAAGTTTTCATAACAATTGGAAATCGGAAATTTTTGGACACCGATATGGCTGATTTGAATTTTTCTTTTACATTTAATAAAAAAATATATGTTTTTGACACCTTTTATTTAATCTTTATTTAACTAGGCAAGTCAGTTAAGAACACATTCTTATTTTCAATGATGGCCTAGGAACGGTGGGTTAACTGCCTCGTTCAGGGGCAGATGACAGATTTTTACCTTGTCAGCTCGGGGATTCAATCTTGCAACCTTACAGTTAACTAGTCCAACGCTCTAACCACCTGATTATATTGCACTCCGTGAGGAGACTGCCTGTTACGCGAATGCAGTAAGCCAAGGTAAGTTGCTAGCTAGCATTAAACTTATCTTACAAAAAACAATCAATGATATTCACTAGTTAACTACACATGGTTGATGATATTAGTAGTTTATCTAGCGTGTCCTGCGTTGCATATAAATGATGCAGTGTGAATCGTTGCTCCAATGTGTACCTAACCATAAACATCAATGCATTTCTTAAAGTCAATACACAGAAGTATATATTTTTAAACCTGCATATTTAGATCACATAAATCCAGGTTAGCAGGCAATATTAACCAGGTGAAATTGTGTAATATCTCTTGCGTTCATTGCACGCAGAGTCAGTGTATATGCAACAGTTTGGGCCGCCTAATTTGCCAGAATTGTACGTAATTATGACAACATTGAAGGTTGTGCAATGTAACAGGAATATTTAGACTTATGGATGCCACCCGTTAGATAAAATCTGGAACGTTCCATATTTCACTGAAAGAATAAACGTCTTGTTTTCGAGATGATAGTTTCCAGATTCAACCATATTAATGACCTAAGGCTCGTATTTCCGTGTGTTATTATGTTATAACGAAGTCTATGATTTGATAGAGCAGTCTGACTGAGCGGTGGTAGGCACCAGCAGGCTCGTAAGCATTCAGTCAAACAGCAATTTTGTGCGTTTTGCCAGCTGCTCTTCGCAATGCTTCAAGCATTGCGCTGTTTATGACTTCAAGCCTATCAACTGCCGAGATTAGGCTGGTGTAACCGATGTGAAATGGCTAGCTAGTTAGCAGGGTGTGCGCTAATAGCATTTCAAACATCACACGCTCTGAGCCTTGGGGTGGTTGTTCCCCTTGCTCTGCATGGGTAACGCTGCTTTGAGAGTGGCTGTCGTCGATGTGTTCCTGGTTTGAGCCCAGATAGGAGCGAGGAGAGGGATGGAAGCTATACTGTTACACTTGCAATACTAAAATGCCTATAAGAACATCCAATAGTCAAAGGTTAATGAAATACAAATGGTATAGAGAGAAATAGTCCTATAATTCCTATAATAACTACAACCTAAAACCTCTTACCTGGGAATATTGAAGACTCATGTTAAAAGGAACCACCAGCTTTCATATGTTCTCATGTTCTGAGCAACGTTCTTAAACGTTAGCTTTCTTACATTTTACTTTCTTCTCCAACACTTTGTTTTTGCATTATTTAAACCAAATTGAACAGGTTTCATTATTTATTTGAGGCTAAATTGATTTTATTGATGTATTATATTAAGTTAAAATAAGTGTTCATTCAGTATTGTTGTAATTGTCAATATTACAAATATATTTCTAAAAATCGGCCGATTTTAATCGGTATCCGCTTTTTTTTGGGGGTCCTCCAACAATCGGTATCGGCGTTGAAAAATCATAATCGGTCGACCTCTAGTAGATTGTGCCATCTTTCCCCTCATGTCCTCCTCTAATGGTTCCATCTTTCTCCTCCTGTCCTCCTCTAATGGTTCCATCTTTCCCCTCATGTCCTCCTCTAATGGTTCCATCTTTCCCCTCATGTCCTCCTCTAATGGTTCCATCTTTACCCTCATGTCCTCCTCTAATGGTTCCATCTTTACCCTCATGTCCTCCTCTAATGGTTCCATCTTTCCCCTCATGTCCTCCTCTAATGGTTCCATCTTTCCCCTCCTGTCCTCCTCTAATGGTTCCATCTTTCCCCTCCTGTCCTCCTCTAATGGTTCCATCTTTCCCCTCCTGTCCTCCTCTAATGGTTCTATCTTTCCCCTCCTGTCCTCCTCTAATGGTTCCATCTTTCCCCTCCTGTCCTCCTCTAATGGTTCCATCTTTCCCCTCCTGTCCTCCTCTAATGGTTCCATCTTTCCCCTCCTGTCCTCCTCTAATGGTTCCATCTTTCTCCTCCTGTCCTCCCCTAGCCATCTGGCACCTAGCCGCTGTCCATAATTTCAGAACATTGTTTACATTTCTTTCCTAGATACAGCAGAACCTTATGTGGACAAGATGTTTAGCATTGGCAACTTGAACTACATTGGAATCCACCTCAGAACAACCAAGCTGTTCCACTTCCTCAAAACTACTGCTCATCAGTAATGACAGGCCAGTTCAGGAAACCAGTGTATTGTCTTGGAGATAACTGACCTGTTTGTCAAACGCTCAACGTAGTGGTTTTCCTCACACACACTATAGTCAACGTGACATGTACAAGCAGAGTGCAAACAGTCTTGACAGATTGATGGGTCAGCTCATGCTCCCGGCCCTGCGCTCTGGGAGGGAAAGGGTGGGCAGATTGCAGAGATAAGGGCCAGATAGGATGGGCCAGTTAGGACAGCCCATTGACTTGTTCAGCTCTAGCCTGTAGACAGACCTTCCTGGCTGCATAACTACCACTCCAATCCAGATGGAGTGTCTGTTAAAGACCCCCCCCCCCCCCACGTTGAAGATATGTTAGACCCATGGTTGTTGGGATGTTGGTTTAGAGGTGGTTTTCCGAATACGGTTAATACCATGTTTAGTATTAGTTAGACAGGTTTAGTATTAGTTAGACAGGTTTAGTATTAATCAAACGTCATTATAAACTAAGCTGCAACAACAATGATACATTGATCATTTACATTTTGTTTTACAACATTTTCACCAACAGAATACTTGTTCTACCTGTCCAAGACAATTGGCCTGCGGTCAAGATGAGTTTTTATCCTGCAATTAAACAGACATCATTATAAAAGACTGCTGTGGGAACATGGCATCAATTTGAGATTAACAAGAAAGCTAATATGTCACTTCAGTGAAGGGTAGGGAGTATAGAGGGTAGGGAGTATAGAGGGTAGGGAGTATAGAGGGTAGGGAGTATAGAGGGTAGGGAGTATAGAGGGTAGGGAGTATAGAGGGTAGGGAGTATAGAGGGTAGGGAGTATAGAGGGTAGGGAGTATAGAGGGTAGGGAGTATAGAGGGTAGGGAGTATAGAGGGTAGGGAGTATAGAGGGTAGGGAGTATAGAGGGTAGGGAGTATAGAGGGTAGGGAGTATAGAGGGTAGGGAGTATAGAGGGTAGGGAGTATAGAGGGTAGGGAGTATAGAGGGTAGGGAGTATAGAGGGTAGGGAGTATAGAGGGTAGGGAGTATAGAGGGTAGGGAGTCTAGAGGGTAGGGAGTCTAGAGGGTAGGGAGTCTAGAGGGTAGGGAGTCTAGAGGGTAGGGAGTCTAGAGGGTAGGGAGTCTAGAGGGTAGGGAGTCTAGAGGGTAGGGAGTATAGAGGGTAGGGAGTATAGAGGGTAGGGAGTATAGAGGGTAGGGAGTATAGAGGGTAGGGAGTATAGAGGGTAGGGAGTATAGAGGGTAGGGAGTATAGAGGGTAGGGAGTATAGAGGGTAGGGAGTATAGAGGGTAGGGAGTATAGAGGGTAGGGAGTATAGAGGGTAGGGAGTATAGAGGGTAGGGAGTATAGAGGGTAGGGAGTATAGAGGGTAGGGAGTATAGAGGGTAGGGAGTATAGAGGGTAGGGAGTCTAGAGGGTAGGGAGTCTAGAGGGTAGGGAGTCTAGAGGGTAGGGAGTCTAGAGGGTAGGGAGTCTAGAGGGTAGGGAGTCTAGAGGGTAGGGAGTCTAGAGGGTAGGGAGTATAGAGGGTAGGGAGTATAGAGGGTAGGGAGTATAGAGGGTAGGGAGTATAGAGGGTAGGGAGTATAGAGGGTAGGGAGTATAGAGGGTAGGGAGTATAGAGGGTAGGGAGTATAGAGGGTAGGGAGTATAGAGGGTAGGGAGTATAGAGGGTAGGGAGTATAGAGGGTAGGGAGTATAGAGGGTAGGGAGTATAGAGGGTAGGGAGTATAGAGGGTAGGGAGTATAGAGGGTAGGGAGTATAGAGGGTAGGGAGTATAGAGGGTAGGGGAGTATAGAGGGTAGGGAGTATAGAGGGTAGGGAGTATAGAGGGTAGGGAGTATAGAGGGTAGGGGAGTATAGAGGGTAGGGAGTATAGAGGGTAGGGAGTATAGAGGGTAGGGAGTATAGAGGGTAGGGAGTATAGAGGGTAGGGAGTATAGAGGGTAGGGAGTATAGAGGGTAGGGAGTATAGAGGGTAGGGAGTATAGAGGGTAGGGAGTATAGAGGGTAGGGAGTATAGAGGGTAGGGAGTATAGAGGGTAGGGAGTATAGAGGGTAGGGAGTATAGAGGGTAGGGGAGTATAGAGGGTAGGGGAGTATAGAGGGTAGGGGAGTATAGAGGGTAGGGAGTATAGAGGGTAGGGAGTATAGAGGGTAGGGAGTATAGAGGGTAGGGAGTATAGAGGGTAGGGAGTATAGAGGGTAGGGAGTATAGAGGGTAGGGAGTATAGAGGGTAGGGAGTATAGAGGGTAGGGAGTATAGAGGGTAGGGAGTATAGAGGGTAGGGAGTATAGAGGGTAGGGAGTCTAGAGGGTAGGGAGTCTAGAGGGTAGGGAGTCTAGAGGGTAGGGAGTCTAGAGGGTAGGGAGTCTAGAGGGTAGGGAGTCTAGAGGGTAGGGAGTCTAGAGGGTAGGGAGTCTAGAGGGTAGGGGAGTATAGAGGGTAGGGGAGTATAGAGGGTAGGGAGTATAGAGGGTAGGGAGTATAGAGGGTAGGGAGTATAGAGGGTAGGGAGTATAGAGGGTAGGGAGTATAGAGGGTAGGGAGTATAGAGGGTAGGGAGTATAGAGGGTAGGGAGTATAGAGGGTAGGGAGTCTAGAGGGTAGGGAGTCTAGAGGGTAGGGAGTCTAGAGGGTAGGGAGTCTAGAGGGTAGGGAGTCTAGAGGGTAGGGAGTCTAGAGGGTAGGGAGTCTAGAGGGTAGGGAGTCTAGAGGGTAGGGAGTCTAGAGGGTAGGGAGTCTAGAGGGTAGGGGAGTATAGAGGGTAGGGAGTATAGAGGGTAGGGAGTATAGAGGGTAGGGAGTATAGAGGGTAGGGAGTATAGAGGGTAGGGAGTATAGAGGGTAGGGAGTATAGAGGGTAGGGAGTCTAGAGGGTAGGGAGTCTAGAGGGTAGGGAGTCTAGAGGGTAGGGAGTCTAGAGGGTAGGGAGTCTAGAGGGTAGGGAGTCTAGAGGGTAGGGAGTCTAGAGGGTAGGGAGTATAGAGGGTAGGGAGTATAGATGAATTAAGGATGACACATATTAAGAGACGTTTTCTAGCACTTCAAAAAAGAATCTCTCATAGGAAAAAGACTAGTTCTGGGCTACCTGTAGATGTGAGTGGAGACAGCTGGCTTCCCTGGGAGCGAGTCAGGAGCAGGCAGAGTCCAGGGTGACGTACGCTGCTCTTTCTGTGGTTGCCTCATCATTGTCTGCCTTTGAAGAATAAGGAGCTGTCACAGGGCCTTAGTGTGGGAGCAGCTGGGGGCTACACTGGAGCCCACTTCAAGGTTCCTGGACCTGCTGTTAGTGTGGGAGCAGCTGGGGGCTACACTGGAGCCCACTTCAAGGCTCCTGGTACTGCTGTTAGTGTGGGAGCAGCTGGGGGCTACACTGGAGCCCACTGCAAGGCTCCTGGTACTGCTGTTAGTGTGGGAGCAGCTGGGGGCTACACTGGAGCCCACTTCAAGGCTCCTGGACCTGCTGTTAGTGTGGGAGCAGCTGGGGGCTACACTGGAGCCCACTTCAAGGCTCCTGGTACTGCTGTTAGTGTGGGAGAAGCTGGGGGCTACACTGGAGCCCAGTTCAAGGCTCCTGGTACTGCTGTTAGTGTGGGAGAAGCTGGGGGCTACACTGGAGCCCACTTCAAGGCTCCTGGTACTGCTGTTAGTGTGTGTGCGTGCACAGCTTCCTCTAATTTGCGCACACACGCATACATACACGCCCACACACACACACACACTCAGATCAACTCTGTGAGGGCTCCCGAGTGGCGCAGAGTTCTAAGGCACAGCATCTCAGTGCTAGAGGCGTCACTACGGACGCTGGTTAGATTCCAGGCTGTATCACAACTGACCGTGGTTGGGAGTCCCATAGGGCAGCGCACAATTGGCCCTGCGTCGTCCGTCATTGGCCCGGGTAGGCCGTCATTGGCCCGGGTAGGCCGTCATTGGCCCGGGTAGGCCGTCATTGGCCCGGGTAGGCCGTCATTGGCCCGGGTAGGCCGTCATTGGCCCGGGTAGGCCGTCATTGGCCCGGGTAGGCCGTCATTGGCCCGGGTAGGCCGTCATTGGCCCGGGTAGGCCGTCATTGGCCCGGGTAGGCCGTCATTGTAAATAAGAATTTGTTCTTATCTGACTTGCTAGTTAAAGAAAAGAATAATAAAAAAACTCCTTCCACATGGCTTAGTGACGTAACAAAACCCTTAATTAGATTTGAAGGTGTTTTATAGTATGGTTGCCTTTTAGCTTCTTCTCTATATCAGGGCGGAGCCTGCAGTGTTAGCTAGTGGTTGGAGAATAGGATGGTGACCAGGAGATGTATGGTTTGAAGTCCAGGTCAGACACAGTTAGTAAGTAGACCCACACTCACCGCTGAGGAATCGGGATAATGCAACTTGCTTTGATTGAAATGTGACCTACTTTGCAGACTGTTCCCCCTAAAACATGGATTCAAGAAAATGATCTCTGTAGAAGACAACCGACTAGTTACTGTCTGTGGATGGAGCTGCTGTAAGGAGTGTGGAGGGTCTGGCTAGTTACTGTCTGTGGATGGAGCTGCTGTAAGGAGTGTGGAGGGTCTGGCTAGTTACTGTCTGTGGATGGAGCTGCTGTAAGGAGTGTGGAGGGTCTGGCTAGTTACTGTCTGTGGATGGAGCTGCTGTAAGGAGTCTGGAGGGTCTGGCTAGTTACTGTCTGTGGATGGAGCTGCTGTGAGGAGTCTGGAGGATCTGGCTAGTTACTGTCTGTGGATGGAGCTGCTGTAAGGAGTGTGGAGGGTCTGGCTAGTTACTGTCTGTGGATGGACCTGCTGTAAGGAGTGTGGAGGGTCTGGCTAGTTACTGTCTGTGGATGGAGCTGCTGTAAGGAGTCTGGAGGATCTGGCTAGTTACTGTCTGTGGATGGAGCTGCTGTAAGGAGTGTGGAGGGTCTGGCTAGTTACTGTCTGTGGATGGACCTGCTGTAAGGAGTGTGGAGGGTCTGGCTAGTTACTGTCTGTGGATGGAGCTGCTGTGAGGAGTCTGGAGGGGTCAGGCTAGTTACTGTCTGTGGATGGAGCTGCTGTAATGATTATTTGGCCCAATTCTACATGCTACTATTGTACTCCCCCTTACGACATGTACAGCCAACAGAAACACTCCCGGAGTGAGTCGGCCCAGGTCAGCAGCTTCTCCTCTCTGCGCTATCCCTCATCACTACCCTGCTCTCTCACACACACACACACACACACACACACACACACACACACACACACACACACACACACACACACACACACACACACAGCACATGTAATACCAACCCCCCTAGCCCTGTAATGCTCTGCAGGATTAGGGCTGTACTGTATGTCTCCCTCCACAGGGTGAGGTCAGCAGCAGACATGGGAGGGGGGGGCTGTACTGTATGTCTCCCTCCACACAGGGTGGGGTCAGCAGCAGACATGGGAGGGGGGGGGGGGGCTGTACTGTCCACTGGAAGGGGTTGTTTTTCATTCCCCTTGGCAACAGAAAGACCAGACAGATAGGGATCCATTGAGCTCTTGGCTTTCTGGTGTAGAATCTGGTGTGTCCATTTTGTTTGTGTGAAACCAAATCACCCTGTGTGTGTGTGTGTGTCGAGAGGGTGTGTGTTGAGGCCCCGGGGTGTGTGTGTGTGTGTGTGCTCATGCGAGGTTACACAAGGTATTGTAACTGTAGTCCTACAGTATTGACTGGTTGACTAAACAGTCAGCAGATACAGGCTCACTTCCAGTTTCTCCTAACATCGTGTAGATGACAGGAAAGGCTAAAGGTGTGATTATACTCCCACTCTCCTGTGTTATTCTCTCACCCCATTAGGTTGCTGGTGTGACTGGTTCTGTGTCAGACATTCTAGTAGTTCTAGTTGTCTGCCTCATTAAGATCATATACATGTCAGAGATGATCCACTTCAGGAAATAAACAAGCTAAATGGATTCAATCCCTGTGGTTGTAATTAGGGCCGTCTCGAGAAAGAGAGAAAAATGAAAGTTTTCTGTTTTTTTAACCAATCGATTGGTAGAAATGTTAAAACGTGTATTTTTCCATATATCGACACACTATACAGTGCATTTGGAAAGTATTCAGACCCCTTGACTTTTTCCACATTTTGTGTTACAGCCTTTTTCTGAACTGTATTCAATTACAGTTTTTCCTCATCAATCTACACACAATATCCCATAATGACTAAGTGAAAAAAACTGTTTTTTAGAACATTTTGCAAATGCATAAAAAATACCAATCTGCGTGCCAGGTATGGTTTTGGTTTTCATATGCACATGTTCATGGAACAGTTTCATTACATGTACAAACAACCTCTTTGTATCTCAAAATCATTGTCATGTGGTTAATCAATCTAAATTAAAATGATACAAACCTTAAGTATATGAAGCCAACAAATATGAAGCCTAATATGAAGCCTGCAAATATGAAGCCTAATATGAAGCCTGCAAATATGAAGCCCGACATTGTGTAAAATATTCTGGGCCCTCAGTTTCCAGTGGGACAGACACAGCTGTAGGCTATTTGCACAAGGGATAATTAGTAATCATGTCGGCCTATTTTATTAGAGCATTACATTTTTGCACTTTCATGCTGAGTAGTTATCGAAACGAAGCGAGCTGGAATACATTGAGGAACTATTGTCATTCTCAGTGGATGTAAAAACATATGCTGTTTGCTGGCTGTTTGAGGTGAAGAAAACATTACTTTGAGAAGCTCCACAGCTCATTAGTGATGGTGGTGCATTAAGCCAATCAGAAATACGGTCAGATCCCCAAATGGGCACATTCATATGCATTGGTGTAAAAATACTTGAAAGTACTGCTTGAGTAGTTTTTTGGGGTATCTGTACTTTACTTTACTTATTTTTTACTACTTTTACTTACATTCCTTAAGAAAATATTGTAATTTTTACTCCATATATTTTACTTGACACCCAAAAGTCAATTCTGACTGCTTAGCAGGACAGGAAAATAGTCAAAATCACACACTTATTTTTATTTTTATTTTTTATTTTACCTTTATTTAACCAGGTAGGCAAGTTGAGAACAAGTTCTCATTTACAATTGCGACCTGGCCAAGATAAAGCAAAGCAGTTCGACAGATAAAACGACACAGAGTTACACATGGAGTAAAAACAAACATACAGTCAATAATGCAGTATAAACAAGTCTATATACAATGTGAGCAAATGAGGTGAGAAGGGAGGTAAAGGCAAAAAAGGCCATGATGGCAAAGTAAGTACAATATAGCAAGTAAAATACTGGAATGGTAGTTTTGCAATGGAAGAATGTGCAAAGTAGAAATAAAAAATAATGGGGTGCAAAGCAGCAAAATAAATAAATAAATAAAAATTAAATACAGTTGGGAAAGAGGTAGTTGTTTGGGCTAAATTATAGGTGGGCTATGTACAGGTGCAGTAATCTGTGAGCTGCTCTGACAGTTGGTGCTTAAAGCTAGTGAGGGAGATAAGTGTTTCCAGTTTCAGAGATTTTTGTAGTTCGTTCCAGTCATTGGCAGCAGAGAACTGGAAGGAGAGGCGGCCAAAGAAAGAATTGGTTTTGGGGGTGACTAGAGAGATATACCTGCTGGAGCGTGTGCTACAGGTGGGAGATGCTATGGTGACCAGCGAGCTGAGATAAGGGGGGACTTTACCTAGCAGGGTCTTGTAGATGACATGGAGCCAGTGGGTTTGGCGACGAGTATGAAGCGAGGGCCAGCCAACGAGAGCGTACAGGTCGCAATGGTGGGTAGTATATGGGGCTTTGTTGAGTATGGTATTGGAGGCTATTTTGTAAATGACATCGCCAAAGTCGAGGATTGGTAGGATGGTCAGTTTTACAAGGGTATGTTTGGCAGCATGAGTGAAGGATGCTTTGTTGCGAAATAGGAAGCCAATTCTAGATTTAACTTTGGATTGGAGATGTTTGATATGGGTCTGGAAGGAGAGTTTACAGTCTAACCAGACACCTAAGTATTTGTAGTTGTCCACGTATTCTAAGTCAGAGCCGTCCAGAGTAGTGATGTTGGACAGGCGGGTAGGTGCAGGTAGCGATCGGTTGAAGAGCATGCATTTAGTTTTACTTGTATTTAAGAGCAATTGGAGGCCACGGAAGGAGAGTTGTATGGCATTGAAGCTTGCCTGGAGGGTTGTTAACACAGTGTCCAAAGAAGGGCCGGAAGTATACAGAATGGTGTCGTCTGCGTAGAGGTGGATCAGGGACTCACCAGCAGCAAGAGCGACCTCATTGATGTATACAGAGAAGAGAGTCGGTCCAAGAATTGAACCCTGTGGCACCCCCATAGAGACTGCCAGAGGTCCGGACAGCAGACCCTCCGATTTGACACACTGAACTCTATCAGAGAAGTAGTTGGTGAACCAGGCGAGGCAATCATTTGAGAAACCAAGGCTGTCGAGTCTGCCGATGAGGATATGGTGATTGACAGAGTCGAAAGCCTTGGCCAGATCAATGAATACGGCTGCACAGTAATGTTTCTTATCGATGGCGGTTAAGATATCGTTTAGGACCTTGAGCGTGGCTGAGGTGCACCCATGACCAGCTCTGAAACCGGATTGCATAGCAGAGAAGGTATGGTGAGATTCGAAATGGTCGGTAATCTGTTGGTTGACTTGGCTTTCGAAGACCTTAGAAAGGCACGGTAGGATAGATATAGGTCTGTAGCAGTTTGGGTCAAGAGTGTCCCCCCCTTTGAAGAGGGGGATGACCGCAGCTGCTTTCCAATCTTTGGGAATCTCAGACGACACGAAAGAGAGGTTGAACAGGCTAGTGATAGGGGTGGCAACAATTTCGGCAGATAATTTTAGAAAGAACGGGTCCAGATTGTCTAGCCCGGCTGATTTGTAGGGGTCCAGATTTTGCAGCTCTTTCAGAACATCAGCTGAATGGATTTGGGAGAAGGAGAAATGGGGAAGGCTTGGGCGAGTTGCTGTTGTCCGGGGTAGGAGTAGCCAGGTGGAAAGCATGGCCAGCCGTAGAAAAATGCTTATTGAAATTCTCAATTATGGTGGATTTATCAGTGGTGACAGTGTTTCCTATCTTCAGTGCAGTGGGCAGCTGGGAGGAGGTGTTCTTATTCTCCATGGACTTTACAGTGTCCCAGAACTTTTTTGAGTTAGTGTTGCAGGAAGCAAATTTCTGCTTGAAAAAGCTAGCCTTGGCTTTTCTAACTGCCTGTGTATAATGATTTCTAGCTTCCCTGAACAGCTGCATATCACGGGGGCTGTTCGATGCTAATGCAGAACGCCATAGGATGTTTTTGTGTTGGTTAAGGGCAGTCAGGTCTGGGGAGAACCAAGGGCTATATCTGTTCCTGGTTCTAAATTTCTTAAATGGGGCATGTTTATTTAAGATGGTTAGGAAGGCATTTTTAAAAAATATCCAGGCATCCTCTACTGACGGGATGAGATCAATATCCTTCCAGGATACCCCGGCCAGGTCGATTAGAAAGGCCTGCTCGCAGAAGTGTTTCAGGGAGCGTTTTACAGTGATGAGTGGAGGTCGTTTGACCGCTGACCCATTACGGATGCAGGCAATGAGGCAGTGATCGCTGAGATCTTGGTTGAAGACAGCAGAGGTGTATTTAGAGGGGAAGTTGGTTAGGATGATATCTATGAGGGTGCCCGTGTTTAAGGTTTTGGGGAGGTACCTGGTAGGTTCATTGATTATTTGTGTGAGATTGAGGGCATCAAGTTTAGATTGTAGGATGGCTGGGGTGTTAAGCATGTTCCAGTTTAGGTCGCCTAGCAGCACGAACTCTGAAGATAGATGGGGGGCAATCAGTTCACATATGGTGTCCAGAGCACAGCTGGGGGCAGAGGGTGGTCTATAGCAGGCGGCAACGGTGAGAGACTTGTTTTTAGAGAGGTGGATTTTTAAAAGTAGAAGTTCAAATTGTTTGGGTACAGACCTGGATAGTAGGACAGAACTCTGCAGGCTATCTTTGCAGTAGATTGCAACACCGCCCCCTTTGGCAGTTCTATCTTGTCTGAAAATGTTGTAGTTTGGAATTAAAATGTCTGAGTTTTTGGTGGTCTTCCTAAGCCAGGATTCAGACACAGCGAGAACATCCGGGTTGGCAGAGTGTGCTAAAGCAGTGAATAGAACAAACTTAGGGAGGAGGCTTCTAATGTTAACATGCATGAAACCAAGGCTATTACGGTTACAGAAGTCGTCAAAAGAGAGCGCCTGGGGAATAGGAGTGGAGCTAGGCACTGCAGGGCCTGGATTCACCTCTACATCGCCAGAGGAACATAGGAGGAGTAGAATAAGGGTACGGCTAAAAGCTATGAGAATTGGTCGTCTAGAACGTCTGGAACATAGAGTAAAAGGAGGTTTCTGGGGGCGATAAAATAGCATCAAGGTATAATGTACAGACAAATGTATGGTAGGATGTGAATACAGTGGAGGTAAACCTAGGTATTGAGTGATGAAGAGAGAGATATTGTCTCTAGAAACATCGTTGAAACCAGGAGATGTCATTATCAACCGAACATCCCTGGTCTCTGATCTGGCTTACTCACTAAACACAAATACTTTGTTTGTAAATGATGTTGGAGTGTTGGAGTGTTGGAGTGTTGGAGTGTTGGAGTGTTGGAGTGTTGGAGTGTTGGAGTGTCTGGAGTGTCTGGAGTGTCTGGAGTATCGGGGTGTCTGGAGTGTCGGAGTGTCGGAGTGTCGGAGTGTTGGAGTGTCTGGAGTATCGGAGTGTGCCCCTGGATTTCAGTAAATAAAAAAACCAAGAACATGGTGCCTTCTGGTTTGCTTAAATAAGGTATTTTATACGATTTTTACTTTTGCTAACTTTTACTCAATTAGTATTTCACTGGGTGACTTTTATTTGAGCCATTTTTACTTAAGATAACTTTACTTTTACTCAAAGTAACTGTTGGGTACTTTTCCCACCACTGTTTATATGCCTACATTTGCGCCCAGGCCAGGTAGCCATAGGCTACTTCTATGAGTAATCAGGCCAGGTAGTCATAGGCTACTTCTATGAGTAATCAGGTGCGCGTCCTTACGCAACATTGACAGGATCGCTCCAAACAAAAGACAATGACTAAACTCGTAAAATGGAATGAAATGAACCTAAACGTGTTTCTCACAAGGGTAGCATAGGTTGTGCGCTCGGCAAACAACGTGTCCACTCCGACAACGAGAACGGTAAAAGTAACATAATAATATATTAAATGCATGAACAGAAATGACCGTAACCAAACAAACATTGTAGATTAGAAAATATAGGAATTAATGGTAAGTGTACTACTGGTGATATATGTAATGGGGAAATTAAAGGAATTATGAGACAATGAATGTGCACAAATTGGCGGGAGAAGGGCATTCTGGAGCCAGATGTGCATTTTAGCCACACTGCCCTTCTTCCTGGACTGCGTCATCCCCACGGCCTCCACAATGGATTAGTTCACTGAGATCGGAGCGAATAAGACAGGTGTCTCATGTGCCAATAATAAAACAAATATATGTGTATATATATTTACTACTGCTCAACAACAACAACAACAACAACAACAACAACAACAACAAAATGATGTAAAGATGATGACGAAGATGATGACGAAGTAAGATGATAAACTGCTCAATTATAGTGGGCTGGAAACGGCCCTACTTACTGTGGTGGTGTTCGTCATTAAAATAGGCTCCAATCCGAGAACACTGGGTTATGGGAAAACGTTATATGCTTCTGTACCGGGCATGTTTTAAACAGGGAACGTCCTGATTTGGCTCTCGTGAAAGGAAGACGTATACATACCAGGAACTATTTTCAACAGGAGGCTCTGTGTTGGGCCTCCCATTTGAATAAGTGTAGTAATAACAGTGTGTACTGTGAATGGTTTCTACGGTTCAATCCTTTTCCATCACCTTGATATGGGGTGGTTAGGGGCAGCCCCCTTGCCACAGTAACTACAGGTCATGTTATGATATATAAGGTTAAGTATAATCCTTGTTAACTGTGAAAGATGACCAGAGTCCTGCGAGCTACAGAATAGATGCAGTACAGGATATGGTAGTATGTAATGGATCAACCTGTTAAGAACACATGTATCTCTTCCTCTGCTGGAATGCTGTTTACATAGACCAGCCTCATTAGAACGGCTGCGGTGATCTGAGCTCCTCTCTGTCTGAGCTCCACACACCTCTGTCCTCCCTTTTACACAGGCTGCATTCTGCTCGTATACGTGTGTGCATCGCACCAGCCTCAACTCCTAAATTAAGCTTCACTCCAACCATGCGCGCACACACACACACTATATTACTAGTCATCTTCTAAAGTGTTCTCAGAAGTCTTATTACTATACATGTAGTGTACATGCCAGGGCACTAACCTGTATCCCCCCCCCCCCAAAAAAAAAGACTGAGCTGTCGTGAAATTGAATGATTTGCTTCAACCAATTGGCGTCTAGGTAGAGGAATGCTAACCAACTTCTCTCTGCTTCTTCTCAACAATCCTTATCTCCCCCAGGCAGAGCCAAGCACAGTTTCTCTCATAGACACTGTATAGGGTTGTAATGGAAGGCTGGCCTGATGCAGCGCTAGCTAGCTGAGGAGGGACGGTTCGCTACAGTACATGTTGTTCCATCCTGGTCCTACTTTGCAGTCCTGTGTGATTTGTATGTGCTTGTACTGTACATGACACCACAAATAAAGTTCCCTCAGGTTAAATAAAGTTTCCCTCAGAAGTTCCCGCTGAAAAAACAAAAAAGCGTTCATAGTGGATCGACGCTCACTGCTGCTTCTCCCATTGGATCAAAGGGCTGCAGCCAGGTCAACGTTCAGTCAGACATTTTGTCTCTACGTCAGATCCAAGTATGGACAGGGCCAGAATGTATACTTGGTGAGTCCGGTGAGTCCACTCCCCTTACTAAATCAAAGGAAGGGATGCTCCAACTAGACTCTTGAGCTCATCTGCTGCCAGACCCTCCCAAAACATCTCCAGGTCAACATCCTGTCTGTGTGACTGGGGGCGTATTGTATTTGGTTTACACAGAGCAGGTGGTGGACCGACTAATAACTTCTGTATTAGTCTGGAGAGAAACAATGCATTGTCCTTGATCTGCTCTGGTTACTCACATTTTCCTGCAACTATTTCTAATTGACATCAAGTCAAGATGATGCACAAACCATTTGTTCAGGGGACCTTTTCTGGAGAAAAGACCACACAAACAATACCATATCTGTTATAGTATTCACTTGCTCAGAAGTCTGTGCAGAAACTAATCCTAATCTCTGAACAGGCATAGCATTAGCTGCCCAGGCTGATGCTAGTGTGCCGGGTCTGTCTCCTGTCACAGTACTAAAGGCTACCAGTTGGTTAGGCAGTGGCAGATGCTGTTGGTGTGTCCAATCAGTGGCAGATGCTGTTGGTGTGTCCAATCAGTGGCAGCCCAACAATGTGCTTGTGTTTGTGCGGCATCAAAAAGCCTCTTTATTTAAGGGGAGGCAGGTGAGAGTCCTCAGATGCCACGTCAGCAACACAGTGTAGCCAGCACCTGCTGTCTGCATTCACTAGCTGCCCCGGCCCGCTGCCCCGGCCCACTGCCCCGGCCCGCTGCCCCGGCCCACTGCCTGTACTACACCTGGGCCTTTGTCAGTGTGGCTAGAGATAGATTTATGGCATAGTCTTGTTAGATATATGGGAGAATAATGTTTGGAATAGACTTGATAGATAAATGGGAGAATAGATGTATGGAATAGACTTGATAGATAAATGGGAGAATAGATGTATGGAATAGACTTGATAGATAAATGGGAGAATAGATGTATGGAATAGTCTTGATAGATAAATGGGAGAATAGATGTATGGAATAGTCTTGATAGATAAATGGGAGAATAGATGTATGGAATAGTTTGGAACATAAAAGTGTCAACTCTGTCAGATTTCTATCTGTAGAAATAGTCACTGTTCTCTAATTATCATCCTTAATCATAATAGCCATCTACCAGGATTTCTGGAAAACCACATCATTAATTGAAAGTTCCAGGAATTTTGCAAGTCTACCCATCACCCATAAATGGGTTTAAAGTGGA
Source organism: Oncorhynchus kisutch (assembly GCF_002021735.2). Lineage (NCBI taxonomy): Eukaryota > Metazoa > Chordata > Actinopteri > Salmoniformes > Salmonidae > Oncorhynchus > Oncorhynchus kisutch. The sequence goes on along the minus strand of NW_022261980.1, from coordinate 7,334,306 downwards.
ATTGACAGTGTTTTAGCAACATTAAATCTTATTTAAAGCTGTTCCTATAAACCCCCAGGAAGAATATGACCGCTTTATATATTCGTTTTTTTCCCAAGTGCGCACTTAAATATGGTCATTTTCACGTTTTCATACTTTGACTGTTTGGGAATGATGTACATTAAGGCAATTGAACATTGTATAGCAATATATTGTGGGAAAGCACACTGCAGTAAATAAAACCTAATAAACATCTGTCTTGTCCAGGACCTGACTCTACACAGATTGGTGCACCTTAGCCAATCAGAGCTACATTAGGCCTATATGCAAATAATCAATTTTCCACACGGGCCTGCCATCATTCACTTTGAACTAGACTGTGTGTTTACAGGCAGTAGGACCTGCCATCATTCACTATGAACTGGACTGTGTGTTTACAGGCAGTAGGGCCTGCCATCATTCACTTTGATTGAACTGGACTGTGTGTTTACAGGCAGTAGGGCCTGCCATCATTCACTTTGATTGAACTGGACTGTGTGTTTACAGGCAGTAGGGCCTGCCATCATTCACTTTGATTGAACTGGACTGTGTGTTTACAGGCAGTAGGGCCTGCGAACATTCACTTTGATTGAACTGGACTCTGTGTTTACAGGCAGTAGGGCCTGCCATCATTCACTTTGATTGAACTGGACTGTGTGTTTACAGGCAGTAGGACCTGCCATCATTCACTTTGATTGAACTGGACTGTGTGTTTACAGGCAGTAGGGCCTGCGAACATTCACTTTGATTGAACTGGACTCTGTGTTTACAGGCAGTAGGGCCTGCCATCATTCACTTTGAACTGGACTGTGTGTTTACAGGCGGTAGGGCCTGCCATCATTCACTTTGAACTGGACTGTGTTTACAGGCAGTAGGGCCTGCCATCATTCACTTTGAACTGGACTGTGTTTACAGGCAGTAGGGCCTGCCATCATTCACGTTGAACTAGACTGTGTGTTTACAGACAGTAGGACCTGCCATCATTCACGTTGAACTAGACTGTGTGTTTACAGACAGTAGGGCCTGCCATCATTCACGTTGAACTAGACTGTGTGTTTACAGACAGTAGAGCCTGCCATCATTCACGTTGAACTAGACTGTGTTTACAGACAGTAGGACCTGCCATCATTCACGTTGAACTAGACTGTGTGTTTACAGACAGTAGAGCCTGCCATCATTCACGTTGAACTGGACTGTGTGTTTACAGGCAGTAGGGCCTGCCATCATTCACGTTGAACTGGACTGTGTGTTTACAGGCAGTAGGGCCTGACATCATTCACGTTGAACTAGACTGTGTGTTTACAGACAGTAGAGCCTGCCATCATTCACGTTGAACTAGACTGTGTGTTTACAGACAGTAGAGCCTGCCATCATTCACGTTGAACTAGACTGTGTGTTTACAGACAGTAGAGCCTGCCATCATTCACGTTGAACTGGACTGTGTGTTTACAGGCAGTAGAAACAGTGCAACATTAGATCATTATAAAGCATATGGCAAAATACACCTGAATGGATTTGCAAGTATGTAACACCACGGGACCTCTAATATTTGGAACTTCACAGTCATGTTGATCAAATAACCAACCTGTTCATGTTGATCAAATAACCAACCTGTTCATGTTTGTCTATAACCAACCTGTTCATGTTTGTCTATAACCAACCTGTTCATGTTTGTCTTTGAATCAAATAGAACCTATTTTTAAAACCTCTTATAAAGTTGGTATTGTAGCATAAACTAGGAATTTGATATATTTTTCTGATATTATGATTCTGTTTGTTTCATATCTGCAAATTAGTTAAAATTCTGTCAGTTCCACTTTAATGTTTCATCCCAATGAATAGGCTGTATATCTTCCCAACAGCTTTAACTAATATACACAATGTGTCTCTCTGTTATTCATAGACATGCACTCACTGTCTGTGCACGTTATGGGAGTGGAAAATAGACATTCTGTATTTCCATTTGTTATGGCTTGGTTTCATTCTTTCCAGTTGAAACTACATGGTTCAATCATTTCATTTCAAATGCACTCAGTACCCCCGAAGAGTGATAGGGGAGATGGTTACACTCTGTTTCATTCCTCACGCTTCCTTCGTTGTAGAGACACATCATAGTGTACAACAATACCAACAGGAACGATCATTAAAACATCATAGTGTACAAAAAATACCAACAGGAACGATCATTAAAACATCATAGTGTACAAAAATACCAACATGAACAATCATTCACACATCATAGTGTACAAAAATACCAACATGAACAGGAACAATCATTCACACATCACTAATACACATCATCTCTCTCTTCGCTCTTGCTCTCTTTTTCCTACCCCCCCCCTTCCATACACACACCATCCATTCCTCCTTTCCTGTGTGGCCTTGACTGTGTCCATCTGCAGCTGGCTGTGTTATCCTGCTGCTCCCTCCTCTGCAGCCCTCCACTCCTCTTCTGTCCTGTACATGTAAAGGAGTGGATGTCGCTTGGTTTTTAAAAGTCCTTTTTGCACTCTCATTTTCTGCCTCTGTAACCCCTTTCTCCTCCTCGTCTTTCCCTTTCCTTCTGTAAGAGGAGTGGGAGGACTCTTTGTGGCGGGGGGGGGGGGCTTCGTAATAATGAACACCATGGGGGACCAGTATGAAAATATATGCACTCACTACTGTAAGTAGTTCTGGATAAGAGCGTCTGCTAAATGACTTAAATGTAAATATGTAGTTAGTCTATCTGGGTGTATAAAGTCAGTGTCTTTATGTTACTGTCTCAAGTTACTCCCGTGTGCACCATTTCCCCACCTGTCTCTCTCCTGTACTGAACTGGAAAGGTGAGCATTAGAATGTGTAGTTCCAACACTCCTTAACCCTAACTCTTATCATGTCCGCACAGCTAAACCACACCCATATCCCCTTCCACCAGCTCATTGGTCAGTTGGGTCCTTTCCCGGGATTTATTTGAACAGAGACCATTTACATTTGACCCATGGTCATAGATGTTGTTAAGGAGCCTTTTGGTCCTAGACTTGGCGCTCCGGTACTGCTTGCCGTGCGGTAGCAGAGAGAACAGTCTATGACTTTGGTGACTGAAGTCTTTGACCATTTTTTGGGCTTTCCTCTGACACCGCCTAGTATATAGGTCCTGGATGGCAGGAAGCTTGGCCCCAGTGATGTACTGATAGCAGCTCAGCTATCATGCAGCATGTTAAAGGGATACTTCAGATTTTTGGCAATGAGGTCCTTTTCTTTACTTCCCCAGAGTCAGATGAACTAGTGGATACCATTTTATGTCTCTGTGTCCAGTACTAAGGAAGTTAGAGGCAGCTGCGTCATACAATGCTAATTAGCGTTAGTGCAATTTAAATGGTATCCACAAGTTCATTTGACTCGGGAACTAAACTGAACAAAAATATAAACGCAACATGTAAAGTGTTGGTTCCGTGTTTCATGAGCGGAAACAAAAGAACCCAGGAATTTTCCATATGCATAGGCTTATATCTCTCAAATGTTGTGCTAAAATGTGTTTATATCCCTGTTAGTGAGCATTTCTCCTTTGCGAAGATAATCCATCCACCTGACAGGTGTGGCACATCAAGAAGCTGATTAAACAACATGATCATTACACATTACACATTACACCTTGTACTGGGGACAATAAAAGGCCACTCTAAAATGTGCAGTTTTGTCACACAACACAATGCCACAGATGTCTCATGGTTTGAGGAAGCATGCAATTGGCCTGCTGACAGCAGGAATATCCACCAGTGCTGTTCACAGAGATTAGGGCCTAATTCATTTATTTCAATTGAGTGATTTCCTTGAACTGTAACTCTGTAACCAAAATTGTTGAAATTGTTCAGTGTTGCGTTTTATATTTTGTTCAGTATACACCAATCCACGGATGTGACCGTAGTGGTGTGGTTCACATCTGGCGATGGCCGTCGTAGCGGCCCAGTCCTCTTAGTCCAGATGGGCTTCGTAGCAGCCCGGTCCTCTTAGTCCAGATGGGCTTCGTGGCGGCCCGGTCCTCTTAGTCCAGATGGGCTTCGTAGCGGCCCGGTCCTCTTAGTCTAGATGGGCTTCGTAGCGGCCCGGTCCTCTTAGTCCAGATGGGATTCGTAGCGGCCCGGTACTCTTAGTCCAGATGGGCTTCGTAGCGGCCCGGTCCTCTTAGTCCAGATGGGCTTCGTAGCAGCCCGGTCCTCTTAGTCCAGATGGGCTTCGTAGCGGCCCGGTCCTCTTAGTCCAGATGGGCTTCGTAGCAGCCCGGTCCTCTTAGTCCAGATGGGCTTCGTAGCGGCCCGGTCCTCTTAGTCCAGATGGGCTTCGTAGCGGCCCGGTCCTCTTAGTCCAGATGGGCTTCGTAGCGGCCCGGTCCTCTTAGTCCAGATGGGCTTCGTAGAGGCCCGGTCCTCTTAGTCCAGATGGGCTTCGTAGCGGCCCGGTCCTCTTAGTCCAGATGGGCTTCGTAGCGGCCCGGTCCTCTTAGTCCAGATGGGCTTCGTAGCGGCCCGGTCCTCTTAGTCTAGATGGGCTTCGTAGCGGCCCGGTCCTCTTAGTCCAGATGGGCTTCGTAGCAGCCCGGTGCTCTTAGTCCAGATGGGCTTCGTAGCGGCCCGGTCCTCTTAGTCCAGATAGGGTTTCTCCATTTGCAAAGTGCGCATGCTGTTCCTTCCTCACACTAAAGCACAGACATCTGGAAAACAGCAGTGATTCTTATTAGTGAACAACATGAGGGACATCACCCCGCAGTAGGTCAGTCGTGGAAATAACATCACGGGCCGTGGACTGTGCTCTTCCTGTATCCGTCCCGTTGTGTGGTTTAGGTGCATGCTGTTTGGAGAGTTTGTGTCCTCTTCGCCATACTTTTTGGTTGAAGAGCATAGTGTGCTCTGAAGTATGTCTACAGCAAGGTCAATTCTGTTTACATTTAATTGAGTTAATTTGTGAATGCATCAACAATTTAATTTAATAAATAAATAATTATCAAGTTTGGTGGACAGTGATTCACAGCTATGTAGCGTTGAGGCAAAGGTCGACAATAAATTGATTGTTGAAGGAAAGCTTGAACTGTCAGTCCCTTCTTACCTTCTCCCTCTCGCTCCCTCACTCCCCCCCTCCTGCTCTGGTTGTCTGGTCATTCTAACTGCACTCGACTCACAACCCTCTAGCCCTGTAAGATGACACGTGTCACCACCATGCTAAGAATAAAGCGCTGGTCCACCTGGAATGTTGCCTGTGGTATAGTAAATGACTGTCCACAACAATGAGTACAGTTCCCTCCCAATGTAAAGCCTTTACCAGCCTATATCTCCATTGTATCTGGACTTCACTGCTTCCTTCTAAGCCGTGGCCTTAACAATGTCCTGTTGATGTGTAACAGGACGTTGTTACAGTAACTGCGTCAGAACATGGTTCTCTAGTGAATGTTTCGGTACAATAGGCTACATTCTTTTTGCGTTGTTTAGCTCATATAGAATTTAGCATATCTTACTCCTGAGTGGCGCTGCGGTCTAAGGCACTGCATCTCAGAGCAAGAGGTGTCACTACAGTTCCTGGTTTGAATCCAGGCTGTATTACATTCGGCCGTGATTGGGAGTCCCATAGTGGGGCGCACAATTAGCCCAGCGTCGTAAATAAGAATTTGTTCTTAACTGATTTGCCTAGTTAAATAATAGTTAAATAAATACAAAATACTCCCAGCCTACAACTGTATCTAGACACGCCGCAGGGATATACCTTTCACGGGATTGGAAGAAGTGTCTCTGAGATCTAACTAATGGGATTGCCCTCCTTTCTGCTGTGTCCATGTGGGTTAGCGTTAGCCTCATTGTGCTAAGTCACTCCCTTCACTCGTCTATAGTTAGCCCTTGTCTAGCCGTAACCAGCTAATGCTTGACATGTGACCCATGTTGTGAGTTTGTTGCCGGCTGATAAGGCCAGGTGTTCTGGCTTTACCATAACATGTCTGGTTTAACAGGAAGAGCTCTAGAAACATCCAGAGCATTACATGTGCAGAACCACCCCCCTTCCTCTGCTGCCTCCTCCTCTTCTCACACTTCTTCAAGCTAGCTTAGAATCTGAAGTTTGACACTTCATTTATATATTTTTAACCCTTTTTTTTCTCCACAATTTTGTGGTATCCAATTGGTAGTTAGTCTTGTCTCATCACTGCAACTCCCGTACGGACTCTGGAGAGGCGAAGGTCGAGAGCCGTGCATCCTCCGAAACGCAAGCCAATGCAATCTGCACTGCTTCTTGACACAATGCCCACTTAACCCGGAAGCCAGTCACACCAATGTGTCGGAGGAAACACCGTACACCTGGCGACCGTGTCAGCATGCACTGCGCCCGGCCCGCCACAGGAGCCGCTAGTGCGCGATGGGACAAGGACATCCCCCTCCACAGCCAAACCCTCCCCTAACCCGGACGACACTGATTGTGCGCCTCCCCTTGGGTCTCCTGGTCGCTGCCGGCTGCGTCAGAGCCTGGACTCGAACCCAGAATCTTTAGTGGCACAGCTACAGTGCCTTAGACCACTGCGACACTCTGGAGGCAATATAACTGCAAAATGCAACAATTTCAAATATTTTAGTTACAGTTCATATGAGGAAATCTGTTAATTAAATAAATTCATTCACGAGGCTGGTTGGCTGTACTGCCAAATTCTCTAAACGACGAGGTGGTTTATGGTAGAGAAATGAACATTCAATTATCTGGTAACTGCTCTGGTGGACCATTTCCTGCAGTCAGCATGCCAATTGCATGCTCCCTCAACTTGAGACATCTGTGGCATTGTTGTGGTGACAACTTTACATTTTAGAGTGGCCTTTTATTGTCCCCCGCACATGGTGCACCTGTGTAATGATCATGCTGTTTGATCAGCTCCTTATTATGCCACACCTGACAGGTGGATGGCTTATCTTGGCAAAGAAGAAATGCTCACTAACAGAGATGTAAACAAATTTGTGCACAACATTAGAGAGAAATAAGCTTTTTCTGCATATGGAACTTTTCTGTCATCTTTTTTTTTTCAGCTCTTTAAATGTTTATTTTTGGTCAGTGTAGTTATTGTTACCTCACTTTGACAGAGGTTGTTTGATTATTTAAATAATCTCTTGTTGTAGTCAAGTAAGATCACAATGGAAGCTCCCACTACACAGGAGCTGAAATCATCATTGGTGTGGCGTTTAGTGAAGGGTGTTTGCTGGGTAAATACTGGACTGGATTAGGGAATGGAAGCTCTCCAAAGTAAACATGTTCATGTGTGGAGGAGTTCAGGGAGAACTTTTCATGGCGAGACGGAGGGAGAGAGTTGGGGAGAACTTTTCATGGCGAGACGGAGGGAGAGAGTTGGGGAGATAAAAAAAAGGGCAGAAAGCCAAGCTGTCTTTTTCCACCACCTCCAATCAAAGGCCTAGCAATCACAGCACTGATGAAACCCATATGAACACCATGATAAAGTACCGGTTTTATACATTGCTTCTGGTGAATCCACATGGATTTCCTTGTCGTTTCGTAAGTGATTTCCTGCATGGTTAAATATTTCCTGGCTAGTAAAAGAGATGAAGTCATAGCTGAGGCTTGAGGAGCAGCTGCAGTCCTGTAGAGCAGAGTTCTTAAACTAGTTTCAGACACCCAAATGAGAAATTGAACCGTCTCCCGGGGACCTAAATCATCCTCCAACGAAGCACCATTAGAGTAGAAATAATGTGTGATTTATATATCAAATCAAATGTATTTCGTTTTATAAACAGCCCTTTTGAATCATCAGCCGATGTCACAAAGTGCTATACAGAAACCCAGCCTAAAACCCAAACCGCATGTATTCTCATATCTCACAAACCCACCTCTCACATGCCCAGGGCCCACTTTGGGTCCTGACCCCAATTTTAAGAAACCATGCGGTAGAGTGTGAGTGTTCTGTAACATTTGACTTATTGTGGGCCAACTGGTTCCTGTCTGAAGTGGGTTATTGACATCTGGCCAGAAAGCAGTGCGGTTTTCCTCCCATTCTGACGCAATCACATGAATGTCCTCATGCTAACCTCAAAGATAAAGTAGACTTGTAATTGGTGAAGTTGGATACCTAACCTTAAGCTACCAGAAGTACATCTTCAGAAGGAGTCATTTATTTTATGGAACATTTCGCTGATATCTTTAAAGCCTTGAGGTAAGGTTTAAAAAAAACATCCACAAGATCCAAGAATCTACCTTGCACAAAATGGCTTTTCATCTGTTGAACAGATTCTTCTCCCCTGGAGTTGATTTGGAACGCTGCTACAGTTTTGGCAGAGAACACAATAGTAGTTATTGTTCTACTGTCGCAGTGGGATACCCAAAAGCTCACTGTAGGTCTGCTATTGTGACTTTTGTCCTGGTTTGCTTTGACCGTGGCTCAGTGGTGGTAGAACATGGCGCTTGCAACTCAAGGGTTGTGGGTTAGATTCCAGCTGGAACCACCCATACGCAAAATATATGCACACACATGGCTATAAGTTGCTTTGGCTAAAAGT